>NW_022103898.1:50691193-50692782 GCF_000313985.2 Echinops telfairi
TAATGCTTACTAGTGTGTTTTAATGATCAGGGATTGTGCTCAGTGTACAAGGTTACATGAATAAAAAAGAAGTAGAATAATAAATTTTGTTAACCAGCCAGTGCATACATATTCATTAAATAGAATTTTTGAATGTAATATATATACATATCATAAAATACCTTGAATACGCTAAAAGATCAGCAACTATGCTTTTTGGATAGGAAAATTTATCATCTTTATTGTCTGCATACTTTTGTAAACTTTCAGTCATTACAGAGGGGCACACATCACTTTTTAATCATACACACATTAATTACATGCATAAATATTTTAAAATCAAAATGACTACTGACTTTATAAGGCTTATTTTCTCTTAACTTTCTTTACTGTGATATCTATAAAAAATCATGTACTACTTACATGTAGCTCTTATATGCCATATTTTATCAAAATGGTATCACATTAATACGCAAGATGATTACTAATTAATGCTCAAGTGACAAAGACCATTAAAATGTATGGACATATGAAACCAAAGTACCAAACTCATTCTCATCAACTCAATGTTAACTTATTATAACCCGATAGGACAGAGTAGAATTGCCTTATGAGCTTCCAAGACTGTAAATCTTAACAGGAGTAGAAAGTCCTGTCTCCTGAGGAGTGGCTGGTGGTTTTGAACTGCTGACCTTATGGATCACAGCCCAATGTATAACCATTATGCCACCATAAAGGGGCTTAAAGAAGTGCATGGGGAAAAAATCCATTATCTTCTCATTCCCTTTTCCATGAACTTTTAAAAGCCTCTTTGTATGTGAAATATAATTTTTAAATAAATTATGTAACAACATTAGTTATATATATTTTAAGTTATTTGTTAGAATAGATGACTTGAGTCTCTAAGTTGATTATTTTTATACCAAACTCCAGCTTACAAAGTTTTAGACATTTGTCTTAGTATATTAAAAATGGAATGCTCAAAATCATCTTACCTTAACATAATATTGTATCCACAAAAGAATAAATGATTTATCCATCTGGAAAGTAAAGTACCAGTTCAATTATACTTCTTATTATACACCACCACCACCACCCCCCAAAAATATGTATTGAAATCCTGGCCCTGATATCTGTAAGTATGGTCTTGTCTGGAAATAAGGATCTCTTTGTCAGGCTAACTAATCAATGCCAGAGTAAGATGGGTTTTTAATCTAATTCCTTCTGAACTATATAAAAGAAAAAGGAATGGGCATGGAGACACACAGGAAGAAGAAAAGACAATGGAGACAGAGGTAACGACCAAGGATGTTGGCAGCTCCTTGAAGCTGAAAATAGACAAGAGGAAACCTCCCCAGAGAGTCACGGCACATCTTAACTTCCTAAATTATCAGGAAAAAATTTTGCTGTTTTAAAAATCTGCCTATTTGGGTAATTATGCTATGGCAGCATTAGATAACTAAGACATACATGTATATCTCTACCTTCAAAACTAAGTAATTGGACTTTTTAGCATATTTGTGCATATGCATGATATATATGTATGCACACACATATATAATTCTACTATCATCAGACGCCCTGTGGTGTAGTCAGTTACATGTGGGGGT
>NW_022103898.1:50693636-50694818 GCF_000313985.2 Echinops telfairi
TATGCAGGCAAAGGATGGAAGTGCTGAGAAGGGTTAGTTAGACCGGCCAGGGAAGAACAGAGGGAAAGCAGAGAACCAGGGGAGGCTTACGTCTAAATGTGGGGCTGCACACCAGCGGACTGAGAATCGCAAGTCTCCCTCAACCTACTGGGGCTCCTCCCAGGGCAGGGGCGCAACAGCCCCAAAGCCCAGGAACAGGGGTCTCAACCCACCTCAAGGTCTGCAGCCTTTGTTGTCCTCTTGCTGGCAATTCTCAGGGTGCCCTCCTTGTTCTGTGCCCGCCCTACCTACCCCTGCTCTGTCGTGGAGATTTTGTTGTTGTTTTTGACAGCCAGGGATCCTTCCCATCTCGTCTTAGTTAATTAAGTGGAGGTCTCCAAGGAGACAAGCGAAGGAAAGAAGTGGGAGGCGAATCCCCCAGCACCGATGTGTGTAGGAGAGCCACATTCTCTTAGGAAGAAGGGAGGAGCGGGTGAGGCGACGAAGGAGAACGCGGGTGGGGAACATTGACATCTGCTGAACAATCAAGTGAAGTCAGTTACATGTGGGGGTGTTAACTACACGGTCAATGGTTAGACATCTCTAGCTGCTCAATGAGAGAAAGATGAGGCTTTCTACTTCCTTACAGAGTTAGAGCCTCAAGAACCCACAGGGACAGTTCTATAGGGTCACTACAAGACAGAATTCAATTGATAGCAGTGGGATTTACTATCATAACACTTCAATTTAGACTGCTTATCTGATTGAATAGTAAAACATTCAATAAGTAGGCACTTCAAAATAGTCTCAATCTAGTAAACTAGAAAACATCAGTACTCTCTGACAGAAAGCAAAATAATGTGCTTCCAGAAATTTCTAGAATTAAAAATAAAGAGAGTTTTGAAAATAAAATGAATCATCAGTCCATTACACAAAATCATCGTGGACTATGTGAAATTGTTTAACTTTAATTGATGGAGATAGAGAACACCTGCATAGTACATCCTCACACTTTAGAATTAACAATCACGTTAAGAAATGATTTCAAAATATTACTGATGAAATTGATGCTTATATGGGAAAAACGTTCAATCGTCATTTCATCTCAATTTAGTTTGAAAAATATTCTAAAGTTTTGTATTATTGTCTAGTAACCTTGAGTCTCTGAAAATGTATGTGTTTCCCAGTACTTTCAATGTCTAT
>NW_022103898.1:50695493-50697216 GCF_000313985.2 Echinops telfairi
CATTCTCCTAGACATTATCCATGGCAAACACTACACTAAAACAAAAAAACTTATTGTCATAGACTTGGTGTTCAAAACAAGCAAAACTAGTAAAATGAGAAACTTATGTCAAGGAAATGGCTCACATACTTGGTGAGGCTGACAAATCCCTTGTCCTGAGTAAGGTGTCAGCCTAGGGGTTGCCCAATTCATAACAGTAGCAAAATTACAGTGATGAAGTAGCAACAAAAATAATTGTATGGTTGGAGGGGTCACCACAACATGAGGAACTGTAGTAAAGGGTTGTGGCATGAGGAAGCTTGAGAACCACTGGCCTAGAAGTTTCTGATTCATGTAGCTACAGAAGCTGACAAATTCAGGATCAGCAGGTCAAGAGAGCAGGCTCACAGGTTATAGAGACCAACAAAGCCCACAGAGGTCAGATGATGATGAGCTACATGCAGCATTCAGAGAAAGTAAATGAGCTTTTCCAGAAAAAATATATATATTCTGTGCCTGCACACCTACAAGAAAGCTTTTCTTATTATTGATTGGCTATTTGGATCAGATCAAATAATGGAGGATGATTAAACCATACATGCCAAACAACATCATTACTTAATTGTCAAACCGCTGAGAATCATGGCCTAGCCAAGCTCACACACATTAACCATCACAGTTAATAATCCAATATCATGTTTGCAATAAGTGCAATCAATCAGTGCAAACTCATACTGTCAGGAAATTGATCATATGCATGAAAAGTTGTGATCAAAACAGTCAAGAATGATCAACAAAGATGTTGCACACTAAGGCACAAACACACATCTCAAAGTGTTCTTTCAATATTCATGGGACTATGGATTGCCACCTTCTCAAGTGCTTGGAACTCTTCATGCATCATTAAAGATCCACTAATCAAGAAACTATAGTTGAAAGATTTGACAAGTTTACAGTCTCAAAAGATGAAGAGCTTTTAAAAAGAGGAATATATAACAACATTATATTGTCACAAGAAAATTGAGCTTAATGAAACATATGTTTATTACCGTATATACTCATGTATAAGCTGAGTTTTCCAGCACATTTTTTAATGCAGTGTTTGTGGTAAAATTAGGTGCCTCAGGTGATGTTCGGGTCGACTTATACATGAGTATATACCGTAAATGAATTCATTTCTCTTCTATTTGTAATGTTTTTCTTTTTCTTTTCTTTCCATAAAAAGACATTTCAAATAGAACAGTGCTCTTGCATTGAGTAAGTACTTGAGTGGAGGTCCAATGTGCATCTGCTGCCATAATACTAAACCTATAAATATATGCACATAGATGTATTTCCGCATCATCCTATATAAATATATTTACTTATGTACATGCCTGTATTTAGACCTCTATAAATGCCCTTTGCCTCCTAGTTCTTTCCTCAATTTCCTTTTACTTTCTTCTTGTCCCACTGTCAGCCCCGCCTTCATTTGGTTTTCAGTAGTTTCTCTCGGTTACATTGCCCTTGCTGAATCCTTACCAGGCCTCTCACACCCTCCTTTGTCAGTTTTGGATCACTTGTTGCTCCCTTGTCCCTGGGTTGGTCAATACCACCTGCTTTTCCCCACCTTCCCCTCTCCCATGCCACTCCAGAACCATCGGTCCCATTGTTTTCTCTTCCAGACTGTTCATCCAGCCTATCTTATCTAGATAGATCTGTAGAGATAATAATATGCACCAAAAAACAAGGCATAGCAGGACAA
>NW_022103898.1:50698789-50700047 GCF_000313985.2 Echinops telfairi
TGTTCAGGTCCTTTGCCCACCTCCTCAGTGGGCATTTAGTTTTTCTCTTATTGTAAGTTTGCAAAGTATTGTAGATTTTAGTAATAAGGCGTTTGTCTGATGTGTCATTGCTAAAGAAGTTTTCCCCAGTCGGTGGGCTTTTATTACTCTCTTGGTGAATCTTTCAATGTACACAGGTGACTTATCTTCAGTATATCCCACTTGTCTATTTGTGACTCCTCTTTATTTGTAATCTTCCCTATTTCTGATAGCCTATGTATTCCCTGTGCCAAGGTTCTCAGATTTGTCCGAATACCCTCATTAATGGCCCTAATTGTTTGGGGTTTTATCTCAAAGTCTGTGATCCACCTTGAGTTTATTCTTGTGCATGGAATAAGGTAAGGGTCTTGCTTCATTTTTCTGTAGGTAGATATCCACTTTTTCCAGCATCATTTATTGAAGAGGGCATCTGCTTACCATTTGATATTTTTGGGGCCCTTAGCAAAGATCAGTTGCCTGTATGCTAATGATTTTATTTCTGGGTCTTCAGCTCTTTTCCATTGATCTGAATATCTATCATTATACCAGTACCACATTGTTTTGACTACTGTGGCTGTATAATATGTGCTAAAGTCAGGTAGAGCAAGCTCTCTCACTTTGTCCTTCTTCTTAAGGAGTTCTCTGCTAATTCTGGGCTTCTTCCCCATTCATATGAAGTTGGTAATACGTTTTTCCAATTCTTTAAAGGATGGTGGTATTCGTTTCGGGATAGCATTGAACTTTTATAGTGCCTTGGTCAGAACTGACATCTTTACTATATTGAGTCTGCCAGTTCATGAGCATGGGATGTTCTTCCATTTGTTGAGGTCAATCTCGGTTTCTTGTAGTAGTGTTTTAAAATTTCCTCATATAAATCTTTTGGTTTTTTTAGTCAGGTATATCCCTAAATACTTCAATTTGTGCTTGGCTATTGTAAAGGGTATTACCTTTTTAATTGTCTCTTCTGTGATCTTGTCTGATGAGCAGAGCAGTCCGATAGACTGTTTGTTGATCTTGTGTCCTGCCACTCTGTCATATTCCTCTATTGCTTCCAACACTCCACTTGTGGAGTTTAGGGGATTTATGTTGTATAGAATCATATGGTCTGCGAATAATGATAATTTCACCTCTTCCTTTCCCAGGTGAATACCTTTGTGAGATAGTTTATTGTGCCAGCCTGGCCGATAAACACAAGTGGGATTAATGGAAGGGCGGAGAGATAAATGGCTCGGTGAGCTTC
>NW_022103898.1:50701821-50703532 GCF_000313985.2 Echinops telfairi
TCTCTACCAATCAGAATGGACTTGAAAGCAACTGGGTGGACATTCACCACTCACTGGTGGACATTTTCATGAGACCACACGCCTAGGAGAAATGTAACAAATAAACAAGTAAGCACACTATCCCCCACCTCATTTTTATCACTTTAAACTTCTCATCACTCATTCATTCAACACAAATAAGCTGAGCATCAAACTTCAGGCATCCATTATGTCACTAAGAATGAATGGTATAAAAAAAAAAAAGAATGAATGGTATAATGGATGAGACACATACACCACTGCCACCAACCATTCTATACAGGGGATGTTCATCTGTGATAGAACCAGACACATGAGACATGCAGTGTTGACAAAGTGAAAGCTATTATTATTATATTCAGAAAGCAAACAGTGGTACAAATAATACTAGTGAGTTATGCATGCCTTATAATAACCAACTATTTAGGATCAAAAGGGCAGCATTTACCCAAAGACAGAGTTCAGACAGTTGAGGAAAGAAGAAGGAATGGAAGCAGGAAATTCAATGAGGAAGTGGGATAAATATGGTACCATAAAAGAACTTCAATAAATGAGGTGAAATAAAATGTATATGTGAAATAATTGTTGAATGTAAACCTTATGATTTACTCTGCAAACCTTCACCCAATTGACAATTAAAGTTTGAAATCAGAGTCAACATGGGCACTTTGGGGATGGGTAAGCAGTTCTTTATAGAATGTTGTTATTGTTTACTATCGCCTTTCTTTTCTTTTTTGTCAGTGAGCCAGCTCCCTGTAGTTCAGCCAGATGGTCTATGTGTCTTTTCATCACCTCTGACTCTGGCTCCCACCATCTGCTCTGGGCTTCTGCTGGGCCATTGGACCTCATTGAGCATTGTTTTACCTGCAAAATCAGCTCTGCACAGGATCTTCTGAGCCTCTGCCACCAAGCTGCTCCTGCCAGGGTGTTCCTTGTAGCTTCTGTCCCATGCAGTCCAAGTTTAGGAGTGGGGCACTATAGGCAGGTTATCTCGACACTGGAAACACTCAGGCCTCTGCCCTGCACAGGCAAGTGTTCCAATTCTTTTAGTTCTAGAAAAACCTTTGGCTCAGAGGTATCCTTGCTTAACCTGGTCTGTGAGCCAGCAACCTTACCAACGTCACCTGGCACTGTCTTCAGTGTTACCACTCTGGGTCTAAGAGGGTCTCAGAAATAGGAGTCTAGGCCCTTGGTCCACAAGACATGCTCTGCTCCAGACTCATCGTAATAGTGCTGATATTCCCCTGAATTGTTGTGGGATAGGTTTTTACATCAGCATATTTCTTGTGAATATCAAGGCAGTATCTTTCCATTAGGATTATGAACTGAACAATCCCCTAGGTAGATAAAAAAATCATTCAGTTTTCATAGAACCAGCCAATCATTTTGTGAGAATTACAAGATCATATCTAGAAAGATCCCATAATAAAATGATTCATTGAACCTCACAGCTCATAATTTGTCCCAAACATGGAAGATCTAGCAACCAATGTGATTGATCCTTATCTTTAGGGAACTCAAGTTTTAGTGATGGAGTTGCTGAGTGCTATATACCAGGGGTGCTCACACTTTCCAGCATGCAAGCTACTTATAAAATGATCAAGTGAAAATGATCTACCAACTACAAAAATGCAAAACATATATATTTTTTATTTATAACATTTATTCATAAATGCCTTGAGAATTATTTATA
>NW_022103898.1:50704904-50706573 GCF_000313985.2 Echinops telfairi
AAAATCCACATATGGTGTATAAGATTACTGTCATTTACCATTGTCAAAGAGAGTTTGTTTTGAACTCTGAAAGTCTTTTTCTAAATCCTTTTCAATTAACATACGTACCTGCATTTTGATACTTTATTCTGTGTAGTAATCAAATTCAATCAGATTCTAGAGCGTGAAAGTGTAATGTTTTAAACTTAAAATAGAACAGTAATTAAAAATTGAAGACCAACATAAAATGCTCTTCCTGAAATTTTCAAACTTGCATAAATTATTAGTACTGGTATTTGGCATTTCTGTTTCATTCTGTTTCCTGTTCTTGCAGGAGGTATTTTTAATATCCTCTTTCAGAGATGATATCTTACTCAAAATGTTCTCACATTAAAATAACATCCTTTATAAACTGATAAATCATCAAAATGAGCGAGATTTGCATCACTATTTAAGGGAAAGTCACTTAGAATTCCTAAGCTTTATTTTCCAACCATGAATTATAAAAGAAAGAATATTAAAGATGGATTAGCAGCATTTTTTCATCCATATTTGGTTTCTTAAATGTGATGGCAAAAGGGGGAAAAATTCTTTCTAGTTCTGTAACTGCATTGATCTGTTCTAAAATGTAAATTTCCTCAATGTTTAAAGTGGTACCTTTTTAGCATATTCATTCTAGTGTATATAAAATAATCAATGATCTGTAACTTTTGTGAAAAGATGTTTAATCATCCCAATGAATCTTTTGCTTACTTTGAATGAATATAGTAAGCTTAATAATGTGCCACTGGCTGCACTTTAGAATACAGGATTAAGATTTGGATTTATCCATGTCCACTGGTGTGGATTAAAATGCAAATATCATACTGAGAAGTAGGTTTAAACAAAAAGGACTTTTATCTCTGAATGGGTATGATTGAAAACTAATTCAGAACTCTGACACATTAGTTTTATGACTTTACTACTAATTTCTTAACAAGTATTCTGGGATACTGGAGAATTACTTCTAAAAGAGATCATCAGCACACTTCACATATTGGTTTATTGAGAAACTTTAATTAAGAAAAAACAGTGCTGAGAATGAGGGGGTCAGAGCAGAGACCCAAAACCCGTCTGTAGACAAAGAAGGATCACAGGAAGGGATGAGTCAAACAGGGTGCAGTGTAGCACTGATGAAACACACAGTGTCCTCTGGTTCTTTGAGGCTTCCTGACCCCCCCACTATCATGACCCCAGTCCTGCTTTCCAGTTCTGGCTAGTCCAGAGCATGTACACAGGTACAGGTAAGAGCTCAGGACACACGGAATCCAGGTCAGATAAACCCCTCAAGAAGAGAAATGGGAGTACAGTAGAACCCCGAAACCTCAATGCTAATCCGTTCTACGAGTGTCAAGTTCTGCGAGTGTCAAGATGTGATGCAGTCGAGTTCTGAATCAATTTTTTTCCATAATAAATAGCTGAAAACAGATGAATCCTTCTCAACCACCAAGTTTTTACTCCAACCTGGCATTTTTATACAAAACATTACACAGAAATTTCAAAGTAAATAAGTTCAGAGTTAAATAACATAATTTAAACAAGAAACACAACATTAAAAAGTTTATAACAAGTACTGTCTGGCCCACACCTCGAGATTGATGAGGATCTGGATCTGTGGACACGGAAGTGGAGAGGAGGGGTGGGGAGAGAG
>NW_022103898.1:50708108-50709486 GCF_000313985.2 Echinops telfairi
CACTCACGGAGACCGACAGGCCAGGGCAGAGCTGCGGAGTCTGGGACTCCCCCAGGAGGGGAAGCCTGGTCTTCCTCCCGCAGAGTGGCTGGCGGCTGACTAGCGTGGACCTTGTGGATCGCAGCCCAGCTGGGAAACACTATGCTGCCAGGGCCCTTTGTTCCAGGCAGGTGCTCAATTAATGCTTGAAGAAATAAATAGGCAATGATTATTTGAGGAGAGTATAAATAGGAGGGATGGCCCCACTCTAAGAGTAATTCATCAGATCCAATGATTAATCCTCCTGAGGAATTCCAAGTGTTTATGTCACGGAGCAACTTGTAAAATAGAAATTTAACATAGTGGAAGTTTATGAAAAAATATCTCATAAGAAAAATTATCAAATAACATAATTAGAAAGTATACACCTAAAGGAATTTCCTGAAAAACATTCATGTTTACCTTCTTATAAATGGGCAGCTCACACCATGTGTGGAAAGGAAGACATTTATTTTATCACAGCAAGTTAATTTATATGTTTCTGTTACTAAGGATGTTCTATTTTGTTTTTGTAGCCTGAGAATTTCTACCAACTGATTGAATTAAATATTTGGAAATGAGAAGGGAATATTTCTCTAGATATTTAATACCCTTAAATTAAAATGTATACTGACTACTAAAATCCATATTTTTATTTCCTTTTAAGGCATAAAGTGATGATGGACTGATACACCTTTACACAGTTTAATCATTAAATAGAACATAATCAGAACATGTATTATTGCTGTTGATGCTGTCAAGTTGGCTTTGACACATAGTGACCCTGTGCCCAACAGAACAAAAACACTCCCTGGTCCTGCACCATCGCCCAATTACAACCACTCTGCTAATCTATCTCATTGAGAATCTACTTCACCCTCCCCTTCCAGGAGAGATTGGTTTGTTCATAGGTCAGCTCGCCATACCTTCCAGATTCTTCTCCAACACCATGCCCATTCCTTACTCTTGGTCCAGCATTCACATGCCTACGAGGTGTTTGAAAACGACATAGCTTAGCTTTGTTCTTTAACACTTCTGCATCAGATTGGCTAATTACAAAACATAGATTTGAAAATTGAAATGCTTGACATTCTTTTATCTTTTTCCCATTTATTATGTTGTCTATTGACCCAGTGGGAGGATTTTTGTTCTTTTCATTGAGTTATAATCCATAGTGAAGACTGTAGTCATCAGCAAATTCTTCAAATCCTCCTTTATTTCAACGAGGAAGGCTGTGTTTTCTGCATATCACATATTGTTAATAAGCCTCCCTCTGATCCTGATGCTTCATTCTTCATATCACCCAGCTTGAAAAAGGTATTTGCAGTGAAGACATTCTTTGTTGTTGTTGTTGTTGTTG
>NW_022103898.1:50710506-50711620 GCF_000313985.2 Echinops telfairi
CATACAAGTCCCAGCCTGTTCAATACTAACCAACTGCTGTAGAGCTCTCAACTCATGATGACCCCATGGGTGCAACCTGGAACTGTGCTCCACTGGCTTTCATGGCTCTGAACTGTCAGATGAAGATGACTAGGCCTTTATTCTGAGGCATCTCTGGTTGGATTCAAACCAATGACCCCTCAGTTAGTAGTGATAACCATTTACTGATGAGTAATAATGGAGATCATGACAACTATTTTAATAGCTAATATTTTCTGAGTGCCCATTATAAGCTCAGTATTATGCTAAGAACTTTACACAGCCAACATCATTCCCTAATTATTTTTCTGATCTACGATGAAAAATATGGAAGCGTAGAATAATTCAGGAAGTTGCCTAGTCTGACTTTTAAGATATTTATAATACATTTTAGGAATGCAACATGTATGTTGTTGTTAGGAACCATCCAATTGGCTCCAACCCAGAGAGACCCTCTGCATAACAGCATAAAACACAGCATGGTCCTGCACCATCCTCAGAATCTTTCCTCTGCCTGAGACCACTGATGCTGGCACTGCATCAGTCTATCTCATGGAGGGCCTTCCTCTTCTTCTCCGCCCTCCCGCTTTACCAAACATAAGGGCCTTCTCTAGGGACTGCTATTTCCCGACAACACTCCCAAAGTGTATATAAGATATAGTCTTGCTATCCTTGCCTCTGAGGAGAACTCTGGCCTTACTTCTTGAAATAGAGACCAGTTTGTCCTTTTATCATTCCCAAAGTACTTTCAATATTCTTCTCTAGCAACACAATTCAAATGCATTCTTTCTTCTAGAGGCTTCCTTGTTTAATGTTCAACTTTCCCATTCATATAATTTGATGCAGAATACCGTGGCTTGGGTCAGGTGCATTTTGGTCCTCAAAGCAACATCCTTGTTCTTCAATACTCTAAAGATGTTTTGTGCAGCAGATTTACCTAAGACAATACGTCTTTTCATCTCTTGACTGCTGCTTCCATGAGCATTGATTATGGATCCAAGTAAGACAAAATCTTTGACCCCTGCAATGTTTTCTCCATTTATCATGGTGTTACCTAGTGGTCCAGGTGCGAGGATTTGGGTGGTCTTTACATAGA
>NW_022103898.1:50713644-50715306 GCF_000313985.2 Echinops telfairi
AAAGAGATACTCAGTGGTGTCACAAAAGCTACAGTTCCCACCAGCAGACAAAGCAGCACACTAACAGGAAACACTCACCACAGATGAGAAAATACCACGCTGTGCATTTCAACTAGGCACATCAAATAAACATGCAACATAAACATGGTTTTATTCAAAAGCAAGCTGCTGAGTAAAGTTATTTTCCACAGTGACAACTATCAAGTTTGCTTTCTCAATATTTTCTAATATCTAAGTGATGAGAGACCATTACCAAGTCGGCTAATTGTAGGAGGCCAGCAGTACATGCATCAAAGGGCACCCTTCCAGGCCTCAGACAAAACAGCTTCCTGTCAGCTACTTATTGTTTGTGCTTGATAATATTCCAAATTAGCACACTGCAGGTAAATTTAATTGACAAGCTTTATGGTTTGTGGCAAAATGTTTTATTGTTTAGCTTTACTTTCAGAACCATAAACTTCACTCTGCTTCACAGCTGGACTTAGAAGGAAATAGGAAGGCAGGGAAGCTAAAGAACTGGAGTGAGATGAAACGATACTGCAAGCACACTGGGAAGAGAAGGGTGATTTCTCGAGCCACACAGGAAATGGTCTGGTGCTTGGAATAGAACCTCAACCACAGGTCAAATGGATTAGAGTTGTCCACAGCCAGCAATTCTGATCTTCTTTCTGGTCTTGCCATTCCTGGACCCAAAATGCTCATGGCTTCCACAATGTTCATGCCTTCTCTCATCTCACCGAAGGCCCCGTACTTGCCCTCCAACCACCAGTCTTAGTGATGCAGGTCAAACATGGGAACCACTAGAAATGGACCCAGCAGTGGCCAAGGACAAGATGCCAGGACCTATATGCTTGAGGATGAAGTTCTCATCATCATATTTCCCTCCATAGATGGACGTGCCACCTATGTCATTATGGCATGTGATGTCACCACCCCGGCCCATAAAACCGGAACTGATTCTGTGAAAGCAAGATTTCTTATAACAAAATCCTTTCTCCCCAGTGCTCAGAGTGTGGAAATTTTCTTCAGTCTCTGGAACCTTGTCTGCAGCTGCTCCAAGGAGACGCAGTGCAGGGCTCGCATCGACGGCGATGGCAAGCTACACAGTAGGGTTGGCCATGGCTGGATGCAAACAGGACCAGACAAGACTAAATAAAGGTTGGCTTATTGAAGAGAAATTGGAAAAGGAATACTAATGCAAAGAAGATAAATTCACCTATAACCCACTATCCTCAGAAAACTCATGTACAAATATTCACATGGTACCTTCCAAAATATTTTCTATGCAATCTACAGTTATGCTTTTAGCATTTGGAGTTATTAGTTTTACAGCTTCACTTTCTCACAAATATTTTTTGTCAGGAAATATTGTCCTTTATAATATAGTTTTGAATTATGCTAATAATCCAAGCTATAAATTTCATGTTTTATACAACTATAACCAAACAGTAAAATTGCTGAATATTCAAATGTTTCCAATTTTTTTGAATCAGAAAATGTCATATCACAGGCACGCTATGTTTCTCTAAACATTATCGAAAGTGAATAAAAGAGAAAAACAAAATTTTACAAACTAAAATTATCTAACATAATAAAACTGATTTCAGAAGACTATTTCTGTTCATTACAGTAGAGAAAAGTCAGTAAGGAAGAATGAGGAAA
>NW_022103898.1:50715613-50737369 GCF_000313985.2 Echinops telfairi
TTGTTCTTATGTTTGAACCCTTTGTTACAGCCACTGCATTAGTCCAACTCATCGAATGCCTTCCTTTTTTCTTTTTTGCTGCTCAAGAATGGTGTCCTTCTTCAGGGACTGGTCTCTCATATGTAGGTGAGTATAATCCTCAACTTCTCCAGGGAAAAGAAGAGACTTTCTGCTCCCACCCCTTACGGTCACTTGATTCCTTAGCTGTGGGTTTGGTTTTTGTTTTGTTTTTTATAGATTTTTGAATAGATAGTTGTTGTTGGGTGGCATTGAGCTGGTTCCAGCCCCCAGAGACTTTGTGTACAAGACAAGAACCAATACCCAGTCATTGGCCATCCTCACAACTTGTTCCAACTCATTGCTGCAGCCACTGGGTAAATCCTACTCACCGAGAGCCTTCCTCTTTTTCACCGACCCCTGTGATGTCCTTCCTCAAGGACTGTTCGATCACGATATTTGTGCACTATATGGAAGATGAAGCCTGGCCACATTCGCTTGCTTCTAAGAGCATTCCAGATGCACCTTTTCCAAAGCCGATTTGTCACTCTTTTGTCAGTCCATGGTCTGCTTCATGTTTTTCTTCAACACCACACTTCAAAGGCATCGGCTCTTCTTTACTCTCCAATATTCCTATTCAGCTTTCAATGCACAGACATTGGAAAGGAAGGCAGATTGGCAGTACCATGGCTTATATAAGAGTAAAGCAAACCTAGTCCTGAGAGTGAAATCTTTGCTTTTAAACATTTTAAAGTGGTCTTTTTGTAGCAGATTTACCTAATGCGATACGCCCTTTGATTTCTTGATGACTGTTTCCATAGATGTTGATTGTGGATCCAAGTAAAATGAACTCCCTGACAACTTTAACATTAATTTTCTCCATTTATCATTCAATATGATACTACTTATTGGTCCAGTTATGAGACACACACCCCTTATATTAAGGTGTAATCCTTTAGTGAAGACTGTCATCTTGGATCTTCCTCAAGTGCTTCAAGTCTTGTTAATTTATCTCCTCAACCCTTTCTATGAAATCTTCTATTCAGATTTTATACTTTATAATGTATTCCATTCACCTTAGCTATGCTCTATATTCAAGTGAAAATGTCAAAATCCCCCTGACATCAATTTTGATCTTTAAGATCAAACTGATGTTAAAGAATAGTAACTTCCAGAAGACAGTATGTTTGGCAGCAGTCAACTATATTTTATGAGTCAGCCACTATAAATTTAGGATTAAGTCAGATACCAGAAGAAATAAAAACAAACAAAGCAAAACAACAACAGCTCTGCTGGAAGAGAATTTCAGTTCTTTATATACGTTGACAGGTGGAAATATCAGAGTACATGAAGTACAAGTAGGAAAAACTGCCATCTGAGAATAAAGGAGAAACATTAGAAAATGCAAGCTATCATGTGGGAAGTGAGATGAGAATTGACAGCACCATCCTGACCTTTCCCTGGAGATATGAAAATAAAAATGTCAAGCCCTGACAGCACTGTCCAGTAAGCATTAGACTGCTGGGAGCAAGGTTGGCTGTTTGAACCCACAGCTTCTCAGCAGGAGACAGATGAGGCTGTCTGCATTCATAAATATTTAAAGTCCCGGAAACCCTCTGTGGATTGATCTGCGTCAGAATACGCTCAGTGGGTTTGGTTTGATTAGTATCTATCAAAGCAGTATCTGAGAGACACTAATGCTTAAGACTCAGCTAGGTGGTTTGAATCCCCCAGGCCTGGCTTCTAAAAGGGACTACCTTGAAAATGCCATCGAGCAGTTCTGCTCTGCACTGCACACACGGGTCCCCAAGCCAGAATCCCCTGGATAGTGACTCAATGACAAGAACATAGATCAAGTATGTGCTAAGCACTCTATCAGGTGCTTTAGATGTGGTATTGTATTTAAGTTCATACTAGTCCCATGAGAAAGGTGAGCCATATGATTCACTTATGCTCATTCATGAGTATAAAATTCATTTCCTTAGAATTACAGGAAAAATATGCTATCAGTCTGTGAATGTCTATCTATTGCATCGGAGAGCTTAAGACTTTAGCCATAATTTTATACTGGACAACCTTAAAAAACACAGTTCTTGACATTTTCTGGAGAAAAATACATGGATATATCTATATACATATATCTGCATATAAATGTATATATACAACAAACTTATGAATTCAACAATGAAACTATTAGAACCTCAGGAAGTGTTGTAATGAATTCTCACAGAATTATTAAATTGCATCACAAACTGAGTATATGTATTTATATATACTCATAAATATCAAGACAATATTTACATTCAGTTTATATAGCAATGCATGTATATATGTGTGCATAGTTCTTAAAATATAGACAAAGAAACACATTTTAATGTTGATATAAAGTAATTATGACAGTAGAGGCAGAAAACCTCCTACTTTATAAGACAGAAAACAAAAGGTTCCATTTTTCTCCATTTCCGACTTTTTAAAATGCTGTTTTATATAGCATACTTTGGGATAATGGAAACATATTTTTCAGAGTTTCCTCAAGCTTCGTAACTAGTAGTTGCTAGTGAAAAAACTGTGAGACTGGTCTGAAAGTGCAATGTTAAATGTTAAAGCAAGTCTCCAAGCAGCATAGCCATTTTAGGATTTTTTTCAGGAAAAAAAAAAAGAAGAAGTCTACAGAGTGGGAATAAACCTACTGCTAACCTTTTGCAAACTAGCAACAGGGAAGATGCATGGAAAATGCATCTTAAAAGGTACACTGTTAGGTGGTTAGATGATCAGAACTACTCCATCTGAGCAGATGAAGTCCCAGGAGGCATGCTGGGCTTGGCAGATGCCGGTCTGGGGCTGCAAAGAGAAAGGCCTCCCTTCCTCTCGGCAGAATCAGCCTCTCGATCAGAATCCATGGCTGCAGTGTGGGACCCGCGCTGCGCTGCAGTAGCCACCGCACCTCACCTCAGCACGTCCATGTACTGTACACATCTGTACAACCATTCACAGCAAGCCTGCTGGGAATATTAGCAAGAATGTCCATCACTTGGGGGAAGGAGTGTTTATGTTGCTATGTTGTTAATAATGATTTAATTTTTAAAACCTGAACCTGGTCCCCCAGGTTATATTAAGAAACACTTTCAAGTAAAGGACAGAGTAGAACTACCCCTAAGGGGTACATGTTTACCAAAGCAAAGCACATTGCCTCCACTTTTCCCATAGAATGAGGGAGGGTGTGAACTGCCCGATATCAGCCCACTGCGCTGTGTGTGTGTGTGTGTGTGTGTATCAGAATGGTACAAATCGTTTGTACTCAGCTGTCAACTGAAAGCAAATACAGGCCACATTGTTTAGAAGCACGCCCTCACTCCCATACGACACAGATATAACAGGAGCCACTACATCTCCTATCAGTCCTTCCGAGTGAGAAGTGACTGAAAAATCAACCAGCAATCCAGGTCACAGAGTTGAACACGCTACAGGAAGTTCGTGAGTGTGGTGGATAGACATAGCCTGCCCAGACGTTCTTCCACAGCACTGCCAGCCATCAGCTGGGTCATGAACTCTAAACTGTGCCACCTGAGACCTATCGGAGGGACAGTGAGCAGTGTACCTGCTGCTTCCTGGGCCTGTCACTCACTCACCAATCTGCTTTACAGGATATTAATTCTGCCCAGTTTTCAAGCTGTGTAATAATCAGCCCATCAGGGCGCTGACTAGGGCACGGTGCTTTCTCCAGGCTACGTAGCGGGAGGGAAGTCAATACAGTAGAAGGCCGGACCTCAACGCCAATCCGTTCCAGAAGGAGCGTCAAGATGAGATGCCGCCGAGTTCCAAATCAGTTTCCCTTAAGAAATAACTGAAAATGGATTCATCTGTTCATGACCACCAAGGTTTTACCCTAACCTTGCCTTTTTATACAAAACCTTATGCAGAAATGTAAAGTAAATAAGTTCAGAGTTGAATAATATAATTTAAATAAGAAACACAACATTAAAAAAGTTTACAACATACCTTGAGACTGATGAGGATCTGGATCTGTGGACACGGACGTGGAGAGGAGGGGTGGAGAGAGTCATTGTTTGGAAGGGGAATCCCCTTCCATCAAATCAACTGGTCGCTGCTTTTCAGGAGTTTTTTCCCTTCTTTGCCTTTTTTCACTAGGACCTGGCTGGCTTTCCTTTTAAAAAAATCTGTCTGATGTGGTCTGCTGTTGGCGTTTCCTTAACTGTTTTCTAAAAGCAGTTACTAAATTATCATCAACAATATCGATGACATGGTTAACCAGTTCCTTATCATGATGATTCTTTCCTAAAAACTCTTTCTTAAGACCCATGTTTTTAATCTAAAAACAGTACAAAAAGCCGCAAAAAAACAAAGAAAATTATAGCAAAACGCATGGAACACAGCTGCAAAAGGTTTAAATAACTCGTACTAAAAACGCCAAGTAACGCCACATGACCGAAAGACGAACTGCTTTTGCTGACAGATATCACGTGCGTTGGGTCGGATTCCGATGTTTTGTTCGAGCTCCGACGCAAGGTGTTCTCAGATTATGTCGAGTTCTGCTGCGTCGAGGACCGGGGTTCTACTCTGCCGTGGGGGCAGATGTGCACGAGGAGTGGAGGGGTCCCAGACGGTGGTCAGGGTACAGTCAGAAGGTCAATGACTCCTAGGCCAGCCGCACTGCCGGGGGGCCTCCGGCACCCAAAGGCTGGAGGAGGGCCAGCACCAGGAGCATGAGGCTAAGCCAGTCTGGGTACTTGCCCATCAGGAGCAGCGCATGCGTCAGCTACTCCTTATCACCTACCAATCACGATGACTCACTTTGATTATATTTCTGCTCATGAATAATGGTAGCGTTCCAGGAGAATTCTCCTTATCCCCAAAATAGGTTTAAGAATGATTTGATTTTTTAAAATTCAATAACAACTATTTTACAAAGATTACATTTTTAAAAAACAGTTGTTAGAAATTGCATCATATATGCCTCTATTTCTTCAGGTGCACAACATTTTCTTTCAAACAAAACAGACTTTTATTTTAGCCAAAAACATTTGATTAAATCTCTATATTAAGAAGAATAAAAGAATATTGAAATACAGATATTAAGGAAATACAGATATTAAGCACAAGTAAAATAAAATTAATTACTATATCTAATAAGTAGTGGACTTTGCTGATGTCATATTCATCCATTCATCCATTTATGAGTTACTCTGAAAGTCCAAACCATACAAAAGTTTCAAGATTTTTTTTTGTGGTAAGCTTGGTTTGTAATTGAAACACTAGTAGGTGATAACAAATCACCTAGCTTCAAAGCAAATTTACTGTTAGTTTGCTACTGACCTTATTTATCTCTACAACCACCTCACCAAGTAGAATAATCTCTCCTTTTCCCAGACTCCCACCCTTACCGCTGAGTCAGTTCCCACTCACAGTGACCCTTCAGGACAGAGGAGAAGTGCTCCTTAGAGTTTCTGAGACTACTGAGCTTTACAGGAGCAGATTTTCCCCCCATGTTGAGCAACAAGTGGGTTTGAACTATTAGCCATCTGTTTACCAGCCTGCTGCAGACACAACTGCAATTCCAGGGTTCCTTTTTACAAATAAGGAAATCATTATATACCAGCATGGTAGAGAATCTGAGCATTTGCAAAGCTCTCAAGATATAGTCCTTGAAATTGTCAATAATCTATATTAATTTTAAAACATGGACTCCACTATAGAATTACTAATACATTCAAATGATTTTATTTCATTCTTCACTAGCAAAACTACTCATTAACAGTAAAATGACACACAACTTTGACAGTCTGCAAACACATCTCAAAAATCAGTCAATGAGGCATCAAATATCTAACTGAATATTAAATAGTAACAACATATTTAATAGCCTTAGTTGTATAAAAAATAAAAGCTCAGGATCTCCGTCTTCTCATTAACAAATGGTACTAAATTCTCATCTCGTCACTGTGGAGAAAGCTATCACAGGGAAGGGTATGTGTAGGTGTAGCAATTTTTGTTTTCCTAAAAGCATTGGATTTAAAATTTTTAATTCTATATTAAGATTCTGTGAAAGACATTTGGGTTGCCCTAAATGTTAACCTAACATAAACTCACTATATGATTACAGTGAATAAATTTGTAAAAGTCATACAGTTTCTGTGGCCATCAGTTAAGCTTGAAAATAAAATAAGAATATGCAATAATATCATTAATATTCACCCAGCTTTTAAATAATACAAAAATCCTGTTGTGCAATGGTTTGCCTCTAAGCACTTTTTATTTTAACTAATTGTATTTACCAGAATATACAGAACCGATTCAAAGGTTCCTTAAACTGAACAGCTATGGCAAACATTGCAAACGATAAAATAACTGTTGAATGAAATGGGAGAAACTATGCAAAATGACCCTTGCTAGCTAATGAATATTCCAGATCTGTACAGAACAGCAACTCAGTAGAAGGTCTTAAAATAAGTTTATATGAAATAGAGTAAATCCAGAAATCTTATTTCAGTGTTAAAATGATATATGTTAGGTATCAACTATGAAATTAACACAATCCATTAGTCTGCAAAATGAATTCATGCTTAAAAGTAAAAATCTGCCTGGTGCCTAAATAATAGTGACAAACGTTAACTCTTGCTGAACGAACGATGTTGTATGCGGCTCTTCAATTCCACTGGCAGGTGCAGTCCATGGGTTCTTGGAGCGTATACATGACTTCAGTGCCATTTCCTGAGCAATGGAGTGGCACGGTTAGGTTTCGAACGCCATTTTCTCGACAGCACTTGCAGAATCGTAGGTGACTCTCAATGTTGATGTTATATATAGTAGCTGATGGACACTTTCCATCACAAGAAGCGACATTTATCTAGAAGAAGACATCATAGGAAAATAAAAAGTCTTAAGAACACTAATAGATGTTCGTTTTCACTAAGGAAGCAGGTAAAATCAAAGTCTTCCTCATCACGACAACTCTCAACCTTCTAGAGATCAGTAGCTGTCAGAAAGCACTAAACTGAAACATAACTCCAGTAAATCAAAGGGGACAGTCAATTGTCACACTCAACAAAGCAGTGCTACCATAACTCAGGGCAAAAATGCATACTCATAACTAGGTAGGAGTATGAACTACATATATTAGAGTTCTCTGAGTGGCACAAAACAATTATACACAGAAGACTCATCAAAAGTTGGCAATTTGAAGTCACCCAGAGAGACATTTAAGAAGATAGACCTGATTAGTGATCACAGTCTTGAAAAACCTACAGAGCAAATCTCTGCACACATAGGGTGCCATCGGTTGGAAGTAGCTCAATGATAGCAGCAACGTGGAAGGCCTTAGTAACAGCTTAGTCATTCTGTTGGAGGCAGGCCACTCTCATTCTAAAGGGGACAGGCTGGGAAGCTGGACTTTTTTTTGGCTGAACAGAAATGCATACTTAAAGAAATAAGTAGTCAAGTATACTTATTTAATTTCTTTATGTCCAGATTAGCTGCATCATTCAGAACTATTTATTATGTCAACGAAGAATAATTCATTCAAAATCATTCATAAATAATTTTAATGAATTTGTTTAGGTTTTCTTTATTTTTGTTTACATTGTAAGATTTATCTCAGTGATATGTGTTACCATTCTGCTGGCTTACAAATGTATTATACTATAACACATATATTTCTGGAAACACATGGCCTGTCCACACAAAGGGGTAATTTCCCACTTACAGAGCTTTGACTGGTGCAGTCCTGAATCCTGATCACTGTTTTAATAATCGCTCTCTGGCATACCCTTTCATCTCGTTTGCCTGGTGAAACATATAATATAGTATTCATCCAAAGGCCTGAGTCAAATTGTTTCTTAAGTAAACTAAATAATAAATTAATTGCATACAATTAGTTATTTATTTAATTGCATTAAAAATAATGTTCTTATAAAAACATATTGCTGCATTGATACATATTTATAATATTTACTCAGATATTTTATGTACAAAGTTTATTTTCACATTATAAATGAATTTTCCCTGATATGTCTTAGATTTGTATAGCTCATCTTCTTTTCTTAAAATGATTGTCATAATCATAAATTTGAAAGCATTCAACACATAAAATAATACCATCTACTTGTATGTGGTATATTGGTGTCTAGACTAATATCTGAAGTAAACCACAGTATGTGGAAATAAGCAAATTCATGTGTTTTATATGCATAAATCAGGATGAATTTCAGAACCCATTTCCTAGGATTATTGTGAATAAAAAATAGTGTTTAGGAAACTTAGCAGAGTTCTTGATTTATACACTGTTACTGTGCTCAGTAGTGCATATTATAAATATGTCATATCACTATTTAATGTATCCTATTATTTGTGCCACATGATTATTACAGCTCTAAATAGACAAGAACACTTAGATATTTATGGGATTTAGCCCTTCATTAAAGGAATTAAAAAAAACATGACATATATCCAGCAATTTGTATCTAAAAATCCCATTCTACAATATGGTAATATTAACCAAGACCATGGTGTGGCCCTCTTTCAGAATGCTTCTCTGGACAATTTAAACAATACTATCCACCTCAATTTCCCTACAACTTACACTGTTATTTTTATGCTAGCTCACAGATACTTTGCAAAACAAAACACACAAAATAAAAATGGCTACATGATACCTCTTCTATTTCAGTCTTAAAAATCATTCAAAGCCACTGTAAAATCAATCTTAAAATTCAAACTAATGTAAAATATATTCCATGCACAAAAATTTATCAAAAAAGTATTAGAACTTTTGTAATCGCTCTTTAAACAATTTACTAAAATGAAATTTCCCAAGTGCATTATACAGAACAACAGACTTTCAATGTATTAAAAGATGTGGATTGGGTTTGTGAATAACCTTGCAATCATGTAGAATTCTTTGGAAAACTGGATTGTTGCAGATGCAGGTAGGTTAAAATTTAGCCCCATATCATGTGATCTCCCTTATGATCCATTTAAATTTATTCTAGTTTTCAATATTTATTGCTTTCTTTTCAATTTGGGTGTTTATCTCTTTTACTTTGTTATTGTTGTATTAGGTTGCTGCTTTAAAATGTGTTTCTGTATATGTTATTCAAGATAGGTAAATCTACAGAGACAGTAACTGGATTAACGGTACCTCTGGGGTATGGCAGGGGATGGAGAGGTGGGGGAAATTGGGAGCTAATAACGAGGAGCATAAAAATAAAGAAAGATAAGAGTATGTGGTGTTAAAGGCTTGGAGTTAAATAAGTGGTTTTCTAGCAGGGAAGCAACACAGCCCACCTGGAAGAAGCACACCAGCCTGTGTGATCACGAGGCGTCGATGGTTTCAGGTATCAGGCATCAGAAGACCCAAAACAATCATATGGATGTGAATGAGCGGGGTCGGAGTGGAGACCCAAAGCCCATCTGTAGACAATTGGACATCCCCTCACAGAGGGGTCATAAGGAAGGGACGAGCCAGCCAGGGTGCAGTACAGCACCAAAGAAACAACATTCCTCTAGTTCTTTAATGCCTCCTCCCCTCCAAAATCTGGACCACAGTTGAGAGCTCTGGACACATGGAACCCAGGATAGATAAAGCCCTTAGGAACAATAATGGGAGTAGCGATACCAGGAGGGTGGTGGGAAAGTGAGGGGAGAGGCGGGGAAAGGGGAACTGATGGCAATGATCAATGTATAACCCCCCACCCCCCTGGGGGAAGAACAACAGAACAGTGGGCAAAAGGAGAGAGCGGACAGTGTAAAACATGAAAACAATAAAAATGTATAATTTATTAAGGGTTCACAAGGTTGGGAGGGAGGAGGGGGGGGAAGGACCTGATACCAAGGGCTCAAGTAGAAAGAAAATATTTTGAAAAGGATGATGGCAACTTATGTACAAATGTGCTTGATACAACTGATGTATGGATTGTGATAAGAGCTGTAAGAGCCCCCAATAAAATGGTTTATTAAAAAAAAAGAAAAGAAAAATGTTCTAAAACTGATTGTCATGACGATTGCACAACCCTCTGGACGCTGATCTTGTGGTTGGCCGCTAGCGGCATTCATAAAGGATACTGTAAACTGTACTAACATGTTGTGCTATGGAACTCCAGTGGCTTAGTGGGTTACATGATAGGCAACTAAAGTTTACAGTTCACACCTACCGGCACCTCTGCAGAAGAAAGCTGAGACTACAGTCTCAGAAACCTGCAGCAGTTTTTCTCTGTCGTAGAGGGTCACTATGATATATCTGAATTGACTTAATAGCCATCAGGGATGGAGAGGATTATGCAATATATTTTAGAAAAGGAAACTGAAGAAATTGCCATACTCCAGTTACAATTTATTTAAATTAAAAATATTTTAATCACACTCCAGAGGATAATGACTAAATTACAAGCTAGCAACTGTATGACACAGCTGATTTAAATATTATTCATTATATAATTTATTAGTCTCCTTGCATCTATGAACTGAAGAGCATCCAAAGTCTGCATACTAGCAATCATGTAATATATCTCACTTACAGATCTTGCAACAGCCTTTATTATAAAGCTTTACAACCCCTTCATTCTAGAAAGAGAAAATACATATAATTAAAATAACATTCTTCGATTTTCTACTATGTCAGAAATAATAATTAAAAAAATCTTTCCAATATTTTTATTCAATAAATTGCAAATATATATATTTATAGAAAATCACTGGTGTTTTATTTCTAATGATTTCTTTGTTCATGAACTTAAGTACAGATATTCAGATGAAAAATAAATCATCTCTAAATTAGTAAAATGAACAAGAGTATAGGAAAATAAATACTAAAACTAAAATCAGCAACGAGGAAGACGTAGAGATCCTGAGGGTGTTGGAAGCAACAGCAATCCAGCAGAGAGAAATTACTAAGAGGCAGAAGGGTGAGGGTGGTGGTGGAACAGGAGGAAGGTAAAAGGATACGGAGAAAAGATCTAGAGAGCACAGCTATGATGCAGGTAAAAACATAGGTGTGTACTATGTAAATATATTAATTCATAAAAATAGAGGTATTTGGCCTATGTGCATCTATTTATATGGCAATACATTGAGGAGTGGATGGACTTTGGGCCTCTGCTCAAGCCCTCTCTCAACGCAAGAACCTGGCATTCTGTGGTGCTCACCCTCTGGACGTGCTCCTTGACAACGAAATGAGTGCATACACAAATGTGGTTGGGGCATAAATTTGAATAATAGTTGCTATGATTGGATTTTCTTGCATGCAGATAGACATTGTCTTTCAAGACGGATTTTGAAATGTCCCTTTTGATTCTTGATTGGTCAATACCAGTCAATTTCAGCTCACTGATATCTAGAATATTGATCTTTATGCATTCTGTTTCATTTTTTTAGAGCTTCCAATGATTCCAGATTCATGCTCTGTCTGTTCCTAATCCTGATGATTAATTTATGTTGGCAAATGTTTCTTCTCCTTGGAAGGCATGCCCCCTAAGCCAATGAAGTTCCCAAAGGCTCTCCTCCCTCACGATCACACACGCTGACTCGGCGCGGAGAAGGCAGCTCCTCCTCAGTGATACTGTGAAGGCCTCTCCACCCACGGGCTTCATCTTCTGCCAACCCCTCTGAAAATGCTCTGCTTCTGTTCTTTAGGTTTGCAGTACCTGACACTATTTCTATGCTATCTGTGGGGTTTTCGGTAGCAAAATCCTCTGAAATGCATAGCCTATTCCTTCCTCATAGTTTATTTTTATCTGGTACCTCTGCTGAAATCTTTTCATTCAGTGCGAACCTGCTTGTATTTGAAATACTAGTAACAGAGCAGTCAGAATCACAGCACGACACCACCACAGTACACTTGACAAACGGACGGACAAGAGGTGAACATTTTGCATCAGGTTTTATTTCCTCGGTATTTAAACAACACGAGGAAGACCGAACAAGAATCGATGAGTTTGAATTGTGGCGCTGGCAGAGGATTTTGAAAGTATCACGACTGCAATGGGACAAACAACTCTGGCCTGGAAGAAGCACAGCCAGGGCTCTCCTTAGAGCACCTGGGGCATGTCGTGCGGAGAAGCCAGGCCTAGAGGAGGGCATCATGTTTGGTAAAGTGGAAGGGCAGTGAAACAGAGGAAAGCCCTCAAGGAGAGGGGCTGATGCAGGGGATGCCACAACAGGCTCCAACATGAGACCTTTTGTGAGGATGGTACAGAACCAGGCAGTGCTTAGCTCTGTTGTCCTCAGTCGGGGGCACTATGGGTCAGAACAGGCTCGATGGCACCTGGCAGCAAATACTTAAACCACAAGCATCTTTGAAAATGAAAATTACATTACTTAAAGGAAAACTATACCTCAACAAATCAGAAAGAATAATTGGTAAAGAGAGAGAGAAAAGGGAGGATCAGAAATGGTATCACTTGTGCTAAGGTCTACTATGGCCTGTACTCACAAAGAGTAAGGCGAATTTAACTTAGGCAAGTATCTGTTAAAAGGAAAATGGTAGCATGAATCTGCTTGTTTAATTTTTTAAGGAAGAAAATTAGCCAACCTCTACTTAATTAATTTAGTAGTCCATATTGAGAAAGAGATCAGATCTGCTGATCATATTATATTTCAATAACTCCTTTGTCTATATAGAAAATTCAGTGTGGTAGTTATATAATTGTCAAATTAAGGATTAAGCATATGGGGGTGGAGTCTAACCTGTCAATCAGGTCATAGCTAATGAGGCTTCTGTGTGGGCATAGCCTTCCCCTAAGGATTCTGGGAATTCCGGTATTTCCAACTTGGAGGTGGGAGACTCTGCTCACACCCTGGGAGACATAGCAGCTGACAAGGCACATGGACTCACCCTGATCCAGCCCTGGGTGCTGGAGAAGCCATGCAGAGACCCCTGCCAGCACTGAGATGTTTCCACTGCCCCTGGATCCAAAGACTTTCTACCCACTGGCCTATGATCTACATTCAGCGTCATTGCCTATGTTTTGTGAGTCTGAAGAGGACTTTGTAGAATGGTGTCAGACATATGGGCTAATATTGGACTTATGGACTTGATTTGAACTGGGCTGGGATGTTTTCTCAATTTTCAATTGCTCTTATATATAAATGTCTTTCTTATACATATAGGTGTGTCCATGGATTTGTTTCTCTAGTCTACCCAGACTAACACACCCAGTGTCCATTCATAGAGAGCCATATAATTCAAGAGGGAAAACAGAGGCAATCAAATAGTTCTTTATTGATCTACAGATATATAACATGTAATACCATAAATAAATCACGAACGATGACCATGGAAAACACACGAATATGGATTTTCTCAATTAAATTTGTTGTTGCCTTCTCTCACTGGGAACCCAGTACATACCACTTTGCATTCAGTCTCATTGAAAGGAGGACAGACCATACTGTAGTTCAGAATCATTGCCCCTTCATCAGTCTTAACACATTCATATGTGGTGCAATTATAGTCCCAGGTACTCCCCTCCTAAAACCAAAAGGAGAAAGTAACTGTTTCTTCATAATGAAATGTGCAAATTCCTTAAGTAAAATATGTGTCATCATACTGAATCAAAAATCAAATCAAGATAGAGATTTTTCTGTTATAAAGTATGCCATCTGAAAATGCCTCACAATTTATTATTTTATAATTAATAACAAAATATTAGAGCAAGACTTCTGACATTCAACAATTGCCACGTTAAATATGTAATTATGTAATAGAGAAACAAATAGATATTTGTTTCCAATATAAAATTAATTGCCCATTTGGCCAAGTGTCAAAGGCCTTGTGCTTAGCACTTTTCCACTAATTAAAAAACAACAAATCATATAACTTGTACACCTCCCATTTTAGGATTTGTTTATTCATCCTTCTACACCCTTATAGCCAAGAAATTAAAAATCTCCTTTTAAGATAATGCTTATTAATTTATGGTTCTAACTTTGTATATCTTTACAGTTATTTTAGGAAGCCTGGTGGCCTAGTGAGTTATGAACTGGGCTGCTAGCCATAGAGTCAGTCAGCAGTTCAAACTCATCCCCGTCTTCCTGGGGAAAGATGAGGCTTTCTGCTCCCACAAATATGTGCAGCCTCAGAAACCTACAGGGGCAATTCTACATTTCCATAGTCTCACTATGAGACAGAATTGGCTCAATGGCGATGAGTTTGAGTTTAAAAAGTTTTTAAAGCCATATTCCTATGTTTTAAAATAGTGTCAAATATTGCAACTATTCATCTAATTTTTAATTTTATAATTTCTATTTAAAAATAAAATCCGCTGAACACTAATAGCGAATGAACAGAGAGGACAACAGGGTCAGGCCCAAGCCCTGCTCCCGAGAAGAAGCCAATAGAGGACAACGCTGAAGATACAGACTTGGAGAAAGGTGGGTCTGTCTAGACCACACGGGAGCAGGAGTGAACTAAAAGGGAGAGAGAGAGAGAGAGAAACTCATCATGGCCCACCAAGCTCCAGGGACGACATCCCTGCTCAGAGCAGCCAATGCACAAGGCATGACATTCCCTCACTGACCCATAGTGCTACAGGGACAGCACTGGAGACACAGTGTGGAAAGTGTGCCTGGTCTGCCCCATGCACAGCGGGTGAAACACAAAGGGATTGCAACAGGGCAGCAAGGGGAGCAAAGTAACCAAGTCCCCCAGGAATCCTGAAAATAGCCTTCTGACTTGGAGAACAGGGCTTGGCAACTCATCAGACTTGATCAGAAAACATACATAAGGGTCAGCAGACCTGGAATTATCTACTGTTTTGATTTTCTTCCCCTTCTTTTGTTTATTTGTTTTTGTTTTTCTTTTGACCTATGCCTATCTATATAAGCTAGGCAGAACAAACAATCTCAAGGGACCCAGGGGGACATGTGAGAGGAGGGAGTGGGAAGAGGGAGTGGAGTGCCAACAAACTCAGAGATAAGGGAACAACAAAATATCTATAATTGATGATCCATAATGAGGGTGCATAATGCCTGGTGGGGTTTAATCAAGTGCAATCTATCCGAGAAGAAATACTGAGAGCTGAATGGAGGGTGAGCATAATAGTGGGATAGGAGGAAAATGAAAGGAAATAGAGGAAAGAAATAGGAGGCAAAAGCTATTTATAGTAGTATAGTGATAGGCATGTATATATGTAAATATATTAATTTATAATGGAAGGGATAGAGGCCAATTTACATAAGATAGCAGAAGGATTTAAGGCTTCCCTTAACCCAAGAACACTTTGTTCTCATAGCCTGGCACTGTTTGATAGTCACCTTCCCAACACTACATGATCACTGAAGACAAAATGGGAGTGTAAGGAAATGTAGTGAAGAGAGCAGATGGTGCCTGGCTATAAAAAAAAATAGTGTCTGAGGTATTAAAGGCTTGAGATGAAACAAGCAGCCATCTAGTAGGGAAGCAAATAAGCCCACATGGAAGAAGCACACCAGCCTGTGTGATCATGAAGTGTTCATGGGATCAGGTATCAGGTATGAAAAAATCAAAAGCAAACAACTATATTGGTGTGAAGAGGAACATTGGAGTGGAGACCCAAAGCCCATCTGTAAACAATTGGATATCCCCCCACAGAAGGGTTATAAGGAAGGGATTATTCAACCAAGGTTCAGTATAGTACCAATGAATCACATATCATTCCTCTAGTTCCTGAATGCTTCCTCCTCCCACTCCTCCCCTTACCATGACCCAGTTCAACCTTACAAATCTGGCTAGACCAGGAGAACACACATTGGTACAAATAGGAGCTCTCAAGACATGGAACTCAGGACAGATAACCCCCTCAGGAACAGTAGTGGGAGTAACAATATAATGAGGGTAGGGGGATGGTTGGAGAGGGGGGAGGGGGAGAAAGGGGGAATCCATCACAAGGTTGGATATATAGCCCCCCCTCCACAGGATACAAATAATAGAAATGAGTGAAAGGAGACAATGGACAATGTAAGATATGACATAATAATAATAATTGATAAATTAGCAAGGGTTCATGAGGGAGGGCAAAAAAGAGGAGCTGATACCAAGGGCTCAAGTAGAAAATGTTTTGGGAATGATGATGGCAACATATGTACAAAAATGCTTAACACAATTGATATATGGAATGATATATAAGAGCTGTAAGAGCCCCCAATAAAATGATTTTAAAAAAACATATTCCTACTCTTTAAATGAATGTCTTGAACATCACAACTATTCACCTAATTCTTAATTTAATAATTTCTATTTTAAAAATAAAGTCAGCTGAAAATTAAAATTATAGGATGGCCATTTGCATCTGTATTTTTATTTTACTAATCCAAATTTTAAAAGCCTACTAAAATTTTGGCCTGGAGTCCTTTGGAGACTAATAAATAATTTTTAATGATCCTGACAACTTTGCTTTCTCTAGATTCTATCCTAATATATGAAAGGCTTAATGTCTTCTATAAATCTTAACAAGAAACGATCTGCAAGTTCAGTATAAAAGAAACAAAATAAAATTTAATTGTTACATATAAATTAAATTTCTGGAAAGCTATACCTTGCCCTAGAGAAAGTCAAAAGTTGATATTATGTATATTTACCTATATTGTATTGTATGTTGTGTTTAAATATATGTTATCAACATAATTTAACCTTTTAGCAAAATCTCAGGGCTAATTCCATTACTGTTAGTTTTGTATATCAGTGTTTCCTAAATTACTGACATCTTGAGAATTTATATTGTTCTTTATTAAGGTCCCCAAGTTACCATGGTTTTCCCAGAAATACTTAATTCTTTCTCTTTTACTGGCACCTATATCTTCTCTACATTTTATAAGTTCCTATCAAGACTTCCTTTTGTATAAAACATAGAAAACAAATGTTATTTGGATAAGCTAGATAAACATTATCCAAAGCTTTAATGATTTAAATCAACAACATTTATTTACACAAAACTAAGATAATCAGTTATGGCACTAAAGGATAGTTTTTCATGTTTACATTTGATGAAATGTATAAATTTGGAGAAATCTGCTTTTCAGTTGACTTTTTGACTATCTTCACATCTCTACAGGGTTATTGTGAATAATGAGAGAATTCTGAGTAATTTTCATATTGTTTTGGGGGGAAAAGTGTGGTCCCTTGGATCTTTGGTATCATTAGCTCTGTGTTTGAGTGGAATTAACTACATATGATTCTTTTGTTTGCTGTCACTCCTACCCAATGATTAGATGGGGCTATGCAAATAAGTAGGGAGAATTCTATCTCGTAGACTGGTGATTTTTGTCTTTCCTCTGAGTGTAAAAGAACCATCTCAGAAGCAGAAATAGAGATAATCCTGGAACCCTCAAAAAAGGTCAGCCACCAGCTCCAAAAAGGTCAGCTGGGATGTATGAAGTTCCTGTCTGAAGTGGCAGCAGCAGCAGCAACCACGGCTCAGAGACCTTGAAACAGAGCAGAGGAGTCACTGCGACTACGAAATGGTAAGCAGTCAGGCAGGCTTCCTAGGGCACAAAGGAAAAGACCGAGAGACCATCTGACTGAGCATCAGGACCAGCGAGAAGCTCTGCTGCTGGCGGAGGAGAGGCACCGCTATGGACCAAAGACTATCGATTCTTAATGTTTTCTGATCTTGGCATGTAGTAACTTGTTAACCACCCTCATAGTCATGAGTATTGTCTGTGAGTCATGTGTCCACTGCCACGAATGATCAAATCCAGCCAGAGAAATAGAGTGTTGTGACAAGCAGGGATGGCTGGGGTCAGGCTGGAAGGGTGCAGGCATTGGATCTCTATCTTTTGGGAATTGGCCTGGGGATGATGTGGGGTTGTACTCTCCTTCTACTCTTGGTAACTCTAGTTGGTCAGAGGTGTCCTCCACACCATGTCCTCAGATCCTTACAATCATCTTTCATAAAAACGGTCAAATGTTTTCATTTCCCCCTCTGTTTTACCCACTGAATATTTCAATATCAAAAATGGAAAATTGCTAACATGTTGAGTTTCAGATTTCTATTAAAACGCTTTATGAATAAGTAAAACATTACCGACCCTAACCTTTGAAATGAGGTCACTCACCTCGATGCAGTCAGTTGTGACTTACAGCCATTTGATAGGGCCGGGTACTCTTGCCCCTGGAACTTCCCAAGACTTACATATTTATGGGAGTAGAGAGCCTCATCTTCCTCCTGAGGATCAGCTGGTGGGTTCGAACTATGAGCTGTGTAGTTAGCAGCCCAACTCACAATGCACTCTGCCACCAGGACTTCTCTTATAATGATTAGGAATCAGGGTTCCCCAAAACCCCTTCCTCATATCGAGAGGGGAGGGGAGTGAAAATCTTCAAAACTACGTTTGGGAAACAAATTACACATGTTTTTCAACATATAAATTATCAGCTCCTTTAAAATGCCTTGTACATATGTTGTATCTATGTGTAAATTATATGTGGAGGTGTGTGTATGTGTGTTTGCCATTCCCCAAACTAAAGCATATCTTCTTGACTAAAGCATACCTTCTTAAAAAAAACAACACCACAAAGAGTTATCTTCCCAGAAACACATTTTAGGATATAAGAAATTCATACCTCATATATAACTGATGTTCCATTGTCCATAGAAAATTTGCAGGAAACATTTTTGCAGGTCCCACAACAATCATAATCACTCGGAGATGGAACGTATAACTGGTGCTGCATGTAACAAGAATACATTCCTCTAGCCACAGTCAGCGCTCCAACACTTTGCTATGAGTTGGCTTCTGAAGTTGTGTCCAAAATAACTATTCTTTTTCTATATAGAAATGCAAGCATTTCTGAGGTGGAGTGTGAAGAGCTTTAATAATCACTGTTGTATAGAGCTATATTAGAAGTGTACTGGATGTCACTTTTTATTCTAGAAGCCAATCAAACAACCCACACACAGTAAGATGCCTGAAGCTCTATGGTCATACAAGGGAATGTGAAGATCTAAATTATTTAGATAGATCACATATGAATAAGTTGTTGAAGAATTACTCAATTATATATACATCTATTTTACTCATAGAGCAGACACTATTTCAAATTCTGGAGGTGCCACTTAAAGATTCATGAACTCTCACTAGTTCCACGGAGAACAGGTACTTACAATGTCACATTCTTTTGAACAATTCACCATTGTAAAATTCAGAGCATGGTAGCCTGTGTAGTTATCTTTCTCTTCCAGACACTCTACTATATAGCAAAAGTCCCCTTCCAAATACTTTGTTATTGATTGGCCAGGATTCAGTACTGAAACATCTTGAAATACACATACATTGTCCTTTTCTAAGAAAAGAAAAAGAAAAAAAATATATATATAGTCAACAAGAAATTTTTTTTAATTTTTATTCATTGATCAATGGAATTTTAAGTCTGTCTTTAGGCTGTAATATGCCATTTTCTCAAAACCAAGAGAAAACTTTTATTTTTATATAACTATATAATATAAACAACCCAGGAGTTTACTTAACAATTAATACAGTGCATTTATTTCTTCCTTAATATACAATAAGAAATTGATCCATAAATCACCTGCTGTTCAATGTTGGAGGTTCTTTTACAGCAAGTTCTGGGATGTGAGATTTTTAGGGGGTCATAGTATTTGTTACCCACTTTTCAGAAACATGACATGACATTTGTGGATGTGGATGAAGGCAAAACCTAATTCAATAACAATATGCCTTTCCATGATGTGATTGCTTAATATTTCATAAATTTAATAATTATTTTCAGAAGATTCTAAATTTTATTCTGTTGCAAAATAAAAAGTCATGTAAATCCTGTTTCATGATGGAGGTAGCTGATTTAATATTCTATTGTATCTTTTAAAATGGTATATTAGGGAAGGCTGGATTAGCAATGAAAAATTCTGTTTCCAAGCCGTTTATGCCACTGTGACAATGAAATTAGGCTCGCACATAAAAATACAAAAATGTCAAGCTGTTGAATAAGTTTTCTTTTTTATTGCTTACTTATACTTAATATGAAGAGTTGATGTTTCATAGGAAAAAAATCAACTTTATTTTTGCTTTAAAATGTTAACATCAGTAATTTAACAAGAAAAAACTTCATATGTTTTGATGTTGTGTTTTAAATATTCAGTATACAGGAAAAATATAGTGACCACTTAAGAAACCTGAAAGATCTCTGAAACAAATAATTTTTTGTCATGTTATCAAATTTCAGAATACTCAGAGATAATACAAAATAGAAGAATAATCATATTTTTAATACTCAAAAAGAGGTGAATGCTCCAAAAGTTTATGGGGGAAATCCATTATATTTTAATTTTTAATCCAATTTTTCCATTTTCCACAAACGTCCTGAAGCTTCCTCATATTTCAAAGAGCATCACTTATAACTAATATGCGTTAAGAACAATTGCCAACAATAGTGCTTCAAAAGCGACAAAACACATACTTACCACATAGATATTGTACACAACCACAGTCACTCTGAAAGTTGTGGTCAATTGTAGAAAATTCTCCCTATTAAAAAGATAAGACTTATTATATGGCAATGGCAAAGAAAAACCAAAAACCACACATGATAACATCTAATAAGTTCCCTTTCACGGAGGCAGACGTAGAGCAGGGACTTAGTGCATGCCAAAAAAGCGCCCAACTCACGGGCATCAAGTCGATGGTGACTCACAGAACCTCCGTGGGACAGGGAAGAACTGCCCCGTGGCTTTCCAAGACGAACTCACGGCAACGGGAAGCCCATCTGCCGCCCTTCAAACTGCTGACCTGTCAGATCGCAGCCCAGGTAGCAACCACTACACCACCAGGGCTCCACTGAGTGCACACTTGGTAGTAAACAGGCTTGGATTGATTTAATAGTCATTTAATAATAACTCACAATAAGCTCACCATAGATGCTATGAACTCAAATAATCATTATACTTACCATTATGATATATTTCACACTATCGATCATATATAAGTTTATTATATATTGACTTAGCACATACTGATAAATGTATGATTATGGTAAATGTAAGAAACCACATGATTGCGCACTACTCTATTACTCTAAATTCCAATTGCTCGATCTATAATTATGTAGGTTGAAATTATTTTGAGTTTCTAGTAAACAATAGGAGAGGTGACCTGGAAACTTGGTTAGCTGGAAATGTTCTTGATCTGCTCTAGGAAGTTAGCATAGAGCCTTCTCAAGTGTGTATGGGAGCGAGTCTGCACCCTGCACCCCCGAGCAAGGCTGCTACAGCAAGTAAATGAGGAGCAGAAGTGTAAAGTAATAGCACAGGCTCAGGATGGGACAGTCTGTGCTGATCTTGGCTCAACTACCTACTCATTCTATTGTCTAGGGCACTAGTTATTTAATCTATGTGTCTCATTTATCTTATCTATTAAATAGGGATAGTAATTCTGCCTATCTCTTAGGATGGTTGAGATAAATGAAAGGGTCAATATGAAGAATGCTGTATAGCCATCCGTGGTTCTTATGCCAGGTACTCCGTCTTTCCCATATCATCTAGGACATCAATCTGTATGAGCAAGCTGGGGAGATGCAAATGGTGGAGCATTCAGCTGCCAGCTGAAAGGTTGGTGGCATGAACCCACCCAGAGTGCCTCAGAAGTCAGGATTCGCTTATGAAAGGTCAACTCTTTAGGGCTAGGACGTGGTGCCCCAACAGACTGGACTGGAAAACACTCCTAAAGGCCAACAAATGATTCTTGAACTAACTACAAGCTTTTCTTTCTTGTTGTATTTTGTTTTGCTCTTGGTCAGTAGTTTGTTGTTGTTGTTGT
>NW_022103898.1:50738918-50751007 GCF_000313985.2 Echinops telfairi
ACAAATGTGCTTTACACAATTGATGTATGTATGGATTGTGATAAGAGTTGTATGAGCCCCTAATAAAACAATTAAAAAAAAAAAGAAAGGTCAACCCTTGGGAACATAAGAAACTGTTCTGCACATATGGGATCGTTGAGTTGCAAAGAACTCAATGGCAAGTAACAAAAATGGTCACTAAAATATATTTTTATACAGACCTAAACTTAACAACACTGCCACTGAGGTGACTCACAGTGACCCTAGAGGATATGGCAGAGGTGCCTCTTTGAGTTTCTTAATCTGTAAATCTTTAAGACAGCCTCATCATTCTCCCATGAGAGGCTGGTGGATTTGAACTGCTGATTTTGTGGTTAGAAGCTCATTACATAGCCACTGTGCCACCAGGGCTCCTCGATAAACCTAAGGCCACTTTTAAAGCTTCCAAGATGATAATTAAAGTATCAAGTTTTCTTGGATGTTTTAATTTCCTCATAAAGTATCAGTAATAAAATGAATTTAATTCTTGACACAATAATTGATTCAAATAAATTTATAGTAATCTTTAAAAGACAGTTTTCCCGATAAGCTAATGTTTATCTTTTCATAGTCATTTCCAAGTTTTAGTTTCATAAACATTGACTCATTTGAAGTTTTTTTTTTTATGTCTTTTAGTGATTACACAATTCTAGTGAAGTTGAAATAAAACTTCAGGTTTATGGAGTTAAACAATGATAATATCAAATTCTCCCTGTGCATAAACTAAAATCAAATAAATACATGATAGGTGGGTAGGTAGGTAGAGAGAGACAGAGACACAGAGAGAGAGAGGTGAATGTAGGCTTATACTAATCATCTAGGGCTATACCACCTGCTGTATAAGAGATAAAGTCCTAAAACCCACTGTGTCCTTTCGAGCTTACACTCAAATTCTCTATTCCACCCTCTTGTACTGGTGCCCTTGGAGAGATTACTCATATCAGTTACAATTGTATTCTTAAATGCACCATTGCACATGGAAGAAATAACTCTTTACTTATTATTGATTAATAGTTATTATTACATCAAATAATGATGGTATTCTTTTCTCTCCACAGTGAGCAGGGCTCTTTCAGAATCTGTAACAATAGATTAATCTGCTCCCTTATGCATTTTCCATTTTTGGCTCCTATGAGCAATGCTGCTATGAGAGCATTTATTTTTGTATGAGTTTCTATGCAGGCAAATGTATTAATTTCTTATGGTTAGAACTACTGGACCACATGTTAACTCCATCATTAATATTTCTTTCAATTAAACTGCCAGGCTGTTTTTCCCAAAGTCACACTGTTTGACATGACCACCACCAGGTTTCATGGGTGCCAATTTCTCCCCATCCTTGCCGACTAGTGTTACGACCTGTCTGAATTACAGTCATTCTAGTGAATGTGAGGGGTATTGATGTAGTTTTAATTTGAATTTCCCTCAATACTAATAAAGTTGAGGAACTTTTCATGTGCTTGTTGAACCTTTTTATATCTTCTTTGGAGAAATGTCTAAATATAGCTCTACAATAGAATATAACTCAAAAATGAAAAAGGAGTGTAGACCTGATGCATGTGCTGACATGGCAAAATCTTGAAAATATTATGTGAAGTGAAAGAGTCCTGTCACAATCTATCGCACATTGTATTTTGTTACTTGAAATGTCTACCTTAGGAAAGCCCGTGGAGGCAGAACGTAGATAAGGGTTTCCAGGAACAGAAGTTGTGGGATATGGGTAGTCACAGTGCAGGACTCTTATTTAGGATTTTAAATGATTGCAGTGGTTGCTGCACAACTTTGTGAAGCTCCGAAAAGTCACTGAATTACATAATTTAAATGGGTCAAATGCCTGAAAAGGGAATTCTATGTCAATAGAGCTGCTGTTCTAAAACAACAACAACATTGCAAAGGCCCAAGAAACTCTTCATGCTGTTTGTTGTCTTTGTGGAAAAAGACAGTGTTATTTTGTTCTGCTGTTGTTGCTTAGTGTACTGAAAGAATTCAGGGTGCGTGCTTAGGAGTAAGGGGTATGATCTATACTTGTGTGGACACAGAAATGTAAAATTAAATCAGCAAACATGTGAAATCACATGCAGGCATGTATTTAGACAAAATATTCAAAGATATTTAAAATAGTACTTGTGTTTTTGTGCTTAGCCAGAAAGCCAGTCATATAATAAGTGTTTATTCATCAGAAGCTTCATAATTTGAGTAATGTCAAAATTTGATTCATACTGACTATTCAGATATTGAAAGTTGAGCTGGACTTAACCAAATGGGCCAGCATCTAGGACAAAGGTTGGTGAGGAGGAACACAGAAAAGTGGAGAGTGGTTCAACCCATTGGGAGGACAAAAAAAAAGGACAGACAGAAAGGTGGTTACCAAAGCAAGTGTTAAAATCACCACTGCCAACAAAAGATAGTCATCCTTGGAGAAAATCAAATGAGGGAATTTTGGGGGGAAATATTTTAAAAGCTCAAACATTTTATCTAAATCTTCGGTGATATTAACTCATCATTAGAACACTGCTGAATGAATGATTTTTAAATGAAGCAATGGCATCCAAAAAGGAGTTTTATTGCTTTCACAACTACCTCATTTATTCCCCCAGAATACAGCTTTAAACTTAGTCTAGTTAGTAAAACACAGGTGAAGATCTTTCTCCGATTCCCTGCTTCTACCCAAGATCCATCTGACATCAGCCTTGGTGTCTCTCTTGCCATGTCCCCTTCTGAACCTGGTTTGAATTTCTAGAAGGTCCACATTGATGCCCTGCTGCAACTATTTTTTAGTTATTGTCAGCAAAAATTTACATATGTGTGATACTAATGATATTGTTGAATCATTCCCCTATTTCATTAGATCACCTTTCTTAGGAAGAAGCACAAATTGGAGGATAAATTTATAATTATTGCTACAAAATCACAGAATATTTCATTTTAAGAAAACCTCAAAATGTAAAAGTATTGTTTCTTGACATATCCCTCTAGGTCTATAGACAGGAAGGCCTTGCTCCCAGCTCTCTAGCCACTCTTGGGGCATTCTGAAGGGATGCAAGTCATATTCCTCTTCCGTGCTCTTTGAGTTTGGGGAACTAAAAGAAGCTTGAGGAGCAAGATCAGCTGTATGATAAACAGTAAGGCTTCCCAATGAATTTTCATATGACAGCCTTTGCCACCCTTAAAGAATAAGCAAGTGCCTTGTCTTCATGAAAAACAATTCCTAGGCTCAACTTTTCTGGTCTTTTTCTCATCCACATAGTTTTCATTTTTCAGTTAGGGAGTATGTCAACGCGACACTCCTGGTGAGGGCTTGATTGACCTTTCAATCAAGTCACAGCCTGATGACACCCTCTTGATGTCATAAGACTTTTGTATAAGAGCAAGACTAACAGAGATGATCTCTCTCTCTCTCTCTTTCTCTCTCTCCCTCTCTCTCACACTCCCCCTTCTTCCTTGCTGGGACTTCACTAGAACTCTGTGTCTGCTTTCAGGGGATGTCCCCACATGGGCCACCTGACCCCAAGACCTGTCAACATCCTGCCATGCTTCCACTGACTTGGATCCACGTGACCCTGTAGCCATCAGCCTGGACTCTCCCTACTTGCCCGTTTACCATTCTGTGTGACCAGCATGTGGCTACATTAGTCCAAAGAGGAACTTACTGACCAACATCAGATTTGTGGACTTGGGTTGGATTGGGCTGGATATATAATTAATTCTTGCTTTAAAGCTCTTTCTTATACATAGATGAGTGTCACTGGATTTGTTTCTCTAGACAACCTGGCCTAACACAGACTTCATAAACAGCCCTTGTGATCATTTTGTGTCCTTTGCAAAAATATATGAAAATTCCCCTTTAACTGTGAATGTTTTGTGCTGAAATTTACCTGGCCCAGCAGAGCCTCTGGGAAGCCACTATTTTCATTGGACTGTTTTTGAAGGCACCCTACCAAGACTAAAGTACATGTAATGCTGTGAGAACTTCCCTGCAGTCATCTGCTGGCCAGAAAGACCCATTCAAACACTTTTTGTTTGAAATAAACCCATGAGTCTATGAGCTGAACACTAGCAGCACTTCTTTCTGACTTCCCCTCATCTGAATCTCCTCCAGTTGATTGGCTAGGCAAATGTCATCCAAATGCCTTGTCATGGAAACGTAATTGTACCAGTGTTTCTTCTGTCCTTCGAAACACCTCAGTAGATAATCCATCGCAGCCTGATGTCTTCCTTCAGTACCATCAATTGTTGGTCATATGCTACTCCCTGAAATGTCTACTATTTTTCCCCTAAAGTTACTCTAGATTCCTTCCATCTTCTTTTGATGCTTGCTCCATCATTCAATAGTCTGCCCACAGAATCCTTTGTTGTTGCAAATCAAACTTTTAATTTATTTTCCAGCTCTTTCAGCTGTAGAAACCCTTTGCATTTTTCAACTCCTGGTCTTTGCACACTTCATTATAATAATTTGTATTTCCAAGTTGCCCTTTGATATCTTCTCTTCAGCTCTTTTACTTCATCATGGCTTCCATTCACTTCCACGACCCTCTATTCAAGAGAAGATTGTGTAGTATTTCCTGACCTCCATTTGGGCCTTTTCTTTCTTCATTTTGTTTTGCAATGATGTTTGTTTTATGGACCACATTCCAGTGTTACGCAAAGTGGTCAATACTTCCCCATTGTGGGTACTGGAACGATTCAGGGAAAGCGACTGCAGAAGTAGATACCTATACTTTATCCTAGATTCTGGGAAATTCTACAAAAGTTTTTAACTGCCAGAGAGTATGTGTATGTGTGTGTATGTGTGTGTATATATATATATATATATATACTTTTATATTATATTTATATATTTTTAAATAAAAATATTTTTATATTATATATATATATATATATATTTTGCTGAAAAACTTCCCAAAAATATGTTTGGCAAAGTAAGGACCAAACAACAAAGATGAAAGCATTTGACTTTATGGATTATGACATATTATAGATAATATTGTAAAGAATGGGAATTCCAGAACACTTCATGGTACTCTGACAGAACTAGACTAAGAAGCAGTTTGTGGTGGAGTGAAATTTCTAATGTGGTTCTTCTAACTAAGTCTCTGTAACTCCCACTAGCTGATTGAGGAGACTATGCAAAGAGGAAGTGTGGAACACTACTAGAGAGGATTAGTGGCCGCTCCCTGACTATGAGGATGAGCCAATTTTTTAGCAGTGGCAGAGAAAAGAGAAACCCAAGGACCTCGAATGAGCACATTCCAGGTCTCTGTATGAAGCGGCAGAGGCCACCAAGATCAGATGGATCATAAGCTGGCATGGAGACTCAGAGGAGCAGCGCCAAGACTCTGGGGTGCTGTCCCCTTATCTGACCAGGGATTATGGAACTGTGGGACAGAGTGGCAGGCAGGCTGACTTCCTGGCCTGTGAGGGTAAAGGATCATGTGGCTGAGGGACTACGAACTGGAGAGAAACTTGGCTACCATAGAGCTGAGAAAGGGAGAGGGACTTGCTGCTGCGGAGGAAACTAATGACGATATCCTTACTGCGTGCTGATCCAGACTGCGGGTAACTTCCCTGAAACACCTGCTTAATTGTGAGTAGTGTCTGTAAGTTCTGAACTCTAGAACTCAGTGTGAATATACAATGGTATGGGAATGACTGGTATCAGAATAGGTAAATAAGGGATGCTGGTCTGAACTCTGTCCGGTGGCAACAGAAAAGCCAGAGGAGGTCAGACATGACCCCCTCCATTGACTTTTTGTGCAGTTATTAGAACAGAACAAGGGGACAGTGCATGGTTTAAAATGAGAAGGTTGTGTATCGTTTCTATCTGTGGAACGTTCTTCTTTGCATTCAATCATTTTGATGAGTAGATGATCTGAAAAGCCGGGACATATGACGAAAAATTTAGAGGCATCAGGAGGAGCAGACTAACACCCTGTGAAATGCATTGAACACAGCTTTGTTGCTGACAAGTAAGATGATTCAAAGCACTGACTGACGAAGATCAAGGACTGTAACCTTCAAATGCCACAAAAATAGAACAAAAATCCTCACAACTGGACCACTAATCAATGTCATGATAAATGAATATAATATAAGACTTGTCAAGTTTCATTGTACTTAGATCCACAATCAACGTCTATTGGGGCAGCAGTCAAGAAATCAAAGAATACATTACACTGGGCAAATCTGCTATAACAATAATATAACAAGTAAATGAAAGCATTTATTCTTACCACTTTACAAGTTGGTATAACAAGATTTTCACAGCTACATTCTAAAAAGGAAACATAAATATATTTAGGCAGATTTTTAAAATATTAACATAATTTTTATAAAATTTTAAAATATGAAAGTTCATTACCACAATGCCATATTGGACAACATTGGCCAGACACATTTTCTTTCACTAGACTCATATCTTCTGCACAGTTGAGTAGAGGAATAGGGCAAAGATTTGGTTCACAAACTAAATAGAAAGATTACAAGGGTAAATAAAGATTAACTTCAATAATTAACTCCAACCATTTTCATTATCAAGCTTATTGAAGTAGCACATTGACTCATATCTTCCCAGGGCCAACTCTTCTAGGATCTGACTGGTGTGCTTTAGGGCAGACTGAACAAGTGAGTCTCAGAGCGAAACCAAGGAGGCTGTTGGAAAATGACAGGTGCGAGGAGAGAGAGGAAGTCAAAAGGGTGTGCAATCATCTGAACATCTAGAAATTACTCAAAGATGAGAAAAACCACAGCTAACTTATTTTGGGGAGGCAATTATATTTTCTGAGAAGAGCTCCTAGATATGTAAAATTACTACATGTATTTAATACATACTTTCACATATTAGACTTTAATTAAGGTCTAGTATTATAGTACACCTCAAGTACAGTGGGCTTTTTAAACCTATGACAAGACTAGTGTTTTATTTAGTTAAAACACACTTACCACAGTAATACTGAGGACAACAGAATTGCGTAGTATTAAGATCCACGGTGATAAATTCCCCATCAGTACATAATGGAATAGGTTCAGTACAAGGGTCACAAACTAACAGCCAACAAACAAACAAACAAAAAAGCATAGTTGAGCTAAATACTAATTGATTATTAGTTATTATTAGTTATTATTAGATTATTGTGCCATACACAAATTTAATAAAATGGGAAACATGGAAAGCAGAACTGTGCGAGATCTTCCTATTTGGGTATTAGGACAACAATGCCTCGTCCTCAGCGGGCAACTCTGTAGGAATATGGCCCAAATTAGACTAATCAGATCTCCTTCCATGGAACTGCAATCACGAGCAGAGGCACACCAAAGCAGAAAATGCAAGGAATGGAGCCATTCATTAATGAATGCTCGAGCCGGCGTCTCCCCTTTCCCAGGCCGGCTGTCCTGCTTCCTGTTGACCCTGCGTACTTCCCCAATGCTGCCAAGAATGGGTTGTCCGTAAACTAGCCAGAATCCATCCGTGTCTGCCACTTGCAGCCAAAGAACCTTAACTAATATGAAGAGATTTGTTTTGACTTTCAGTGAATACAATATTAGAATTTTTGAGTTTCATTTTACATAGATGCATAATCAGTGCCCAAGGGAAGTAGCATAGGTGCATCTGAAACTTACATTGATCACTACATGATCTTTGATGTGAAATCTATTTGAAATGGAAATGGACAAAGCTGCCATTTTTTAATGTTCAGCTCATTACAGAGAATACGGAGCTCATGTACAGGCATCTCACAGACACGATTTATTTGCAGGTACCATTCTCTTTCAAGGTCACCACGGTGCACACGGGACACAGGGGAACTGAAAACCTAAAGAGGTCCTACAGTGTTTTAGAAAATCCCATTAGCCTGTCTGGAAGCCACGGTTATATTTTCTCCAAAAAGAAACTAGTCATTGGCCTTACTAAGGTAATAAAAACTTGATGATATTTTCTCGGATCGGGTACAAGGATATGTATTTTTCATGGAAAGAAAGATGAAGGGAAAGAAATGACAATGGTGACAATCATCATCCTTGTAGAAAGTCATTTGCAGTTCATTAATCCCATCAAATTCATAGGAAGTAAGAGATTTTCCCCCTTTCCACTCAGAAATCACCTCCTAGAGCACTCACCACAGAGAGGGGAGAAACAACAAGGCTCTCCTTGTTGAACTTGAAGCAGGAATTGGTCTTCTCTACATTCTGGTATTGGAATAATAGGACATTTGTCTAGGTCACATTCTGCAGAAGCACAAAGATGTTTGAAACTTTAAATAGTGTGCATTGTTTATTTATCTTTAGATTTTTAAAGACTTTAATCTTAGCAGAAATATGTATGAAATAACAGATTATATATACATATATAGAGAAAAGGGAGATAAAGGTTGCAAAACAAACTATATTTAGCACAGATTACCATAATAAATCATTTTCCTAGAGCCACAAGAAATGAACCTTTAGTCACTGTTCTGAATGGACAATTAAACTCACTCCAATTTCCCCTTGTTAATACTCACCACATTGGTACTGTGGGCAGCAAGAAAGAGGGCTGTAGCCAACAATCAGTTGTTGACTACTTGTACATGTTGGAATGGTAGTGTCACACAAAGTCATATCACATCCTGGAAATCAAAAAAAAAGAAAAATTAAAATATCAATCACCATAACAAAAATCTTATGTTGCTAACTCAAAGCCTGGTAATCATTCTAACAATAAACATTGTCACATTGTAATTAAGTTCACTCAGCTCACAAAATAGAGCTTATGTGAAAGGGCAACCGATGTAAGCTTAAGCATGTCTTTCACTCTCAATTGCTCTAAGTCAAATTCTCCAGTCCTTTCTCTTTTCATGTATTGATAAATATTATCCATTGCCAATACCCATATTTTTTCATACATATTGACAAAGTCAACAGCACTGTAATGAATAAAAATTTTGCTTCTGAAATGTGTGATGTTTATGGCAGCACTTAAATTGTTGCTCAGTCTTTACATTGGTTTTTTTATTATTATTATTTATAACAAGCTTCATTCATGTCCTCCTTGTTAACAGAGGCTATTAACCTGTGGTGAATTTGCTAACTGTAAGGCATCAGCACGATAACTTACCACAAACTTCTCCTGCGCAGCAAGTCCATTTGTCAACGACGCCCAGGACAACTTCACCTTCTCGCTCACAAAGCGGTGAGGACGCTTCATCACACACAGACTCTATAGGAATAATGCTTCCATTCTCCAAACACTGGTACAGAGAGCATTCGTCAATACCTCCATTCCAAACTTCCCCAGCAGCACGAGGGTGATCTTCAATATCAGTACACACTTAGGAAGATTGACAATTATGTCACAGTTATGTCACCTGGGCACTTAAATAAAACAAGCTCAATGTTTTGATGTCAGATGGTGAAAGAGATGCTAGGTTGCATATCTGGTCTTCTCAGCTTCCTCTGTTTTCCAAACACCACTAATTTATATTTTTTCTTTAATGGAAATTTTCATTAGGCCTGCTGAAAAGATTTTGTTCCCATCCATATTTATAAATGTGTACATCTTCTCCTATAACTAAGATACTTTGTTCACTATTTGTGATACATTTCAGCTTTTAAATAAAATTCCCATTAGTTAAAACTGACTCCGTATGGTAAATTTAAATCTGAATTAAAATACTGGGCATTAGAAATAATTACTTCTAGCTAATAAGGTAGTTCCTGTATCAGACTAACATTTTTGCCATGAATATTCAAAACATTTCCATTTAAAAATTCAAAAGGGGAAAGCAGGCCATTAAAGAAAACGTTTAGTGTCCTGTTAGTTTAATTATAAAAGTTTCACTATTGTGTTAAATATAGCCCTCTGGTAGTTCTTTTTGGAAAGAGAGATAAATACAGAGGTCAACCACATCCCCAACCTCTAATGAGCTTCTCTTATATGATCCTAATTATTAGGAAACCATCTCACAGGTTTTAAAGAAACTAATGTTCATGAATTCTAAGCAAATATAAGCACCTCTGTGTATTCTCAAAGTCTTTCTTCGACAGATGCTGTTCCCTTTGGAAGCACGAGCTTGTACCTGAAAACATAGTACACGTCCCTGCCATAGCCTTTTCCTCCCATTGTGAGTAAATTCTTTTTGTGGCTGACCATGATTCTGAGCGGGGTGAGCCCTAGATCGAGGAAAATAGCAAGCTACAATGTTCTCAGTTTTGTTCTTTTTTCATCTATCATCATCATCGAGACAATCTGCAATAGTTTGAAAATGAAAGTAGACGTGGTACACATTTTCCTCAGATATGAATCCTATCTTCCATTTCTTGAGTACTTAGTTTTCTCCAGGCACGGTGCTAAATGTCAAATCTTAGTGATTACTTTATTTATACCCCCAATAGCTTTATGAGCTCTCAAACCAAAAAGCTCACTGCTGTCGAATGACATCCAGCCACGACCACCCTGAAGACACACCCCAACTGCCTGCAGAGCCCAGGCTGCCAAGTCGTAGGGACGCCGCGGCCACATCCTTCTCCTCTGGAGCAGCTGAGGCTTGGAAGACCAGCCCTTCGGTTAGCAGCCACGTGCGCCAGCCACCACTTCCCAATGGGAGACGTGCTTCTATTTTCCTCATTCACAGATGATTCATTTGACTCTCAGACAGGTTACATAAGAGACGGGGATCTAAATTCAGTCCACAAACCATTTATTTCTTAACACAGCAGACTCTCTCCCCATTATCACATATATCCAAACTAAATCTACTGCCATTTTGTCTAATCCAAGTCACGGTGACCTTGTAGGATATAGTAGAACTGCTCTTTAGGGTTTCTGGTATCGTATATCTTTCTGGAGGTAGACAGCCTTATCTTTAGCCTGTGGAGTGGCTAGTGGGTTTGAACCACCAGCCTTTCAGGTAGCAGTCCAACACTTAACCCACAGGGCTGCCAAGTCTCCTTTATATGTGGAAGTATCAATTAAAGCACATCACCACAAAGAAAGAACCTACTTCAAATAAAATCGTATTAAATTGAAACCAAGAACAAATGGGCTCATGTCCTTTCCCACACCAAGATCAATTTGACCAGTCTTTCTCAGACCACCTTCCTAAGGTCAAAAGTTGTTTTGTTTGTTTGCTGGAGACTGATGGGTTGACAATGGCTTACCACATTTTTCCTCTGGAATGCACTCAGATGACTCTGGCCTGTGAAGAACAGTCCCAGTTTTGCACACACAGTCTTCTCTTAAGTTCAAGCATGAGGAGTGATCATAAAACCACTTGTTTAGACATGTTCTTGCTTCACATGGTTTCACACAAGGCTGATATTCCTTCCCTTCTGGGCAACTCAGAGCTAAAAGTAATCGAGGATAGAATTTTTTAATGATAAAATCATCTATTTGAATGAGAATAAAATGAATTAACACAGTTATCTTTCCAAAAATAAAGGTTGCACATTTAGGTCTCTTTAAACCCCAGTTTTAATTTTCGTTGCAACCATAAATCAGAAACAAAACCATCAATGGGTATATTTGAATATCAACCCTATAGTATAAAATAAAATTGCCTATTCAATTAATATTAGGTTTTACAGTAGGAAGAATTTATCAAATTTAAATCAAATAAATATGATCAAGAAACATCCAAAGTCTGGCACATAGATTCAACTATTAATATGTTTTTTATTTTATTTTATTTTTTAGTGAGAGCGTGAGTGAATGAGAGAGTGAGTAAGAGAGTGAGTGAGAGAGAGAGTGAGAGAGTGAGAGAGTGAATGAGTGTGAGAGAGTGAGTGAGTGAGTGAGTGAGTGTGAGAGTGAGTGAGAGAGTGAGAGAGAGAGTGAGTGAGTGAGAGAGAGAGTGAGTGAGTGAGTGAGTGTGAGAGAGTGAGTGAGAGAGAGAGTGAGAGAGAGTGTGAGTGAGTGAGTGAGTGAGTGTGAGAGTGAGTGAGAGAGTGAGAGAGAGAGTGAGTGAGTGAGTGAGAGTGAGAGAGTGAGTGAGAGAGTGAGTGAGTGAGTGAGTGTGAGAGAGAGAGTGAGTGAGTGAGTGGGTGTGAGAGTGAGTGAGAGAGTGAGAGAGAAAGGGAGTGAGTGAGTGAGTGTGAGA
>NW_022103898.1:50751121-50821117 GCF_000313985.2 Echinops telfairi
CTTGAAGAATATAATTTAACCAAGTCATAAAAAAATAAAAGTGCTGCATATTTAGATTAAATCCTTCACTACCAAAAGTAACTACCATGCTGGGCACATTCTCAATGATGTTCTAGAAGTTGGTGATGGAATGCATTCCTTAGGAAACAGAAACTCCAGTCAGGAAGAGTGATTGCCACTTGGGAAGGAGAGGTAAAGGATAGAAGCACACACATGAGTTTCATCTGTCTCTGTTTTATTTCTGAAGCTGAGCAGCAGAGCCTGTAATTGTGACATCATTCTTCCTCTGTGCTTTTTAACATTGCTGAATTATTCCATGATTTTCAAAAAGGATAACTGAGTTAGTGTTAAAAAATGGGATGCTATTTAAGGTTGGAAAAGATTATTTGGTTTATAATTACTTACCACAGTACTCAGGAGTTCGCCATTGAATACAGATGTCAAACTTGTTGCACAGAGCTACATATGCAGAAAGTGCATCACATTCATAGTTCCAAAAATAGGTATAATTTATCCACATCTTCTCACAGAAATGCTGTGGGGAAACCTAGAGAGGCATACTTTGTCTTGGGATGAGTAACATTGCTGCATTCTTCTGAAGACCCTAAGCTGAACTCAAACCACTTGGAGAATCAAAGGGTACTTGTTCATATTCATTATAATTCTGCTTCAAAGGTCACTGACATCAAGTTGGTTGCAGCCAATAGCAAGTCTGTGTAGGCTTTCTGAGACTGTAAACCTTTACAGGGGCAGAAACTGTAAACCTTTCTGAGGTGGTAAACCTTTCTGAGACGGCAAACCTTTACAGGGGCAGAAACGGCACCTTTCCTTCACAGGGCAGCTGCTGGTTTTGAACTACTATACTTGCAGTTAGCAGCCAAAATTTATTCCATAGGACCACCAGAGCTCCTTAACTTTATATTTTGATTCCCTTAGAGCTTTAGAGCTTTTTAAATGTATGAAATGACATGCCATCTATGATTTGTAGTATTTTTAGACACACCTTTTATATAAGATTGATATTGTCTACAATACTGTCTGTATCATAAAAGGTGGGGGCAAACAAAGAAAGTAGACTTAGCAAAAGCTTATTCTGATATTGCACTTTTGCTTATAATGGTCTTTTTTATATACTGAATAAGAGTTTGATCTATTATACACAAGATTAGAAGCTCCTGGAGTATTCCCTAATGACACTTAGAATTTCTCATTAAATGATGTTATGTATACTTTTCAAGAAATTTCTATTAACATTGAACATATGGTTGGATAGTTTATATAATTTTACATGTCACAATTTAATTAGACTGTCATTTTTCTCAGACCAGAATACTTTTCATTTTGATCTCAAGACCCTTGAAATACAAATAATTTAATATTATTTAGTATTTACTTGAAATTTAGTATTAATTCTAATTTCTCTCTACACTAGTTTATTAACACATCAATACTGAGCACCCATATTGGGAAGCCAAGCTCTAAAGCAGGTCAAAGGGTTCAATTAAAATACTTAATATTTATCATATTCATTAATTTCTTCTTCAAGGGCTAGATCTTTAATAGCCAAGATTCTATTTTCATTTTAATCTCCTTTGCTAAATCCAAATATTTCTCTTTACACAAAACATTTGCAATGGTCATTAGCACCTTCTATTCCTGAACCATTCCCATGACATTTAAATACTCTGTTTCAGTTTCTTCATCTGCTCAATAGAGTTAATAATAACATCTCCTACTTCCAGTTGCTCTGAGGAATAAATAAAGGGATATTTGGAAAGTGTATAGAATGGATTCTTATATGTCATAAATTAGTTATCATTATTTTTAAGGCATCAACATCTCATTATCAAAATGAGATAGCTGTCCTCAACTTTTCCCTGATAATCTTAGCTAAGTTTATTTTACTGATTTATTTTATATCATTTTATAATTTTATATCATGTTTATGAATTTTAAGACACATAAAAGCTGAATGGGAGTAGTGATTGAAACATAAAAATTGAGAAAATAATAATGTGCCCTTACCAACAATAATCAACAATGATAGATAATTCAACAATATTCAATATTTTTGCATGCTCATATAGACCATGATTTTCGCTTTGGAAAAGCTAGAGTATTTTAAAGCCTAGATCTTTGATATTATGTGTTTCACCTATAAATGCTTTATTAATCTTACTTGCTGATACTGAAGGGGTGTGGTAGCTTAGTTATCTACACATTCAGTCATTAACCGTAAAGTCAGCAGCTCAAATTCACCAGTTGATCCAAGGAAGAAAAAGGAGGCTGCCTGTTCCTGTCAAGACTTCAGTCTTGGAAACCCAGAAACTACAAATCCAGAAGCGTAATACTAAAATTTCAAAAAAGGTAAAGCATTGAATTTAAATCAATAGTATACAGAATCAGCAAAATAAAAGGCAACTCCCTCTACTAACCTGTGATAGGCACATCTCACACACACACAGAGAATGAGAAAAAAATAAAGTCTAAGATTTATCTGGGAAACCATGAAGCGGAATAACTTAGAAGTGATCAGAATTCCAGAAAATGGAGAAACAAAAAAGGCACAGAGAAAACTATTAAAAATTTGTTGTTCAAAAACTTCACTAATATCGTAAAATACAAGAAAACATCTATTAAGGAAGCACTGAGAACCCAAACCCTGACAGATACCCCCCAAAAGTCACTAAGACATATCACAATCAAACTTTCCAAAACCGAAGATAAAAAAGCCCTGAGAGGAGCTCAAGGCAGACAAACTATTACATGCACCGGTGGAAAGGCTGTGCATGACCTCCCCTGGCTTCCCCAGGACAGAAGACCCGAGACGATTTCTGAGGACAGAAGGAAGGGCCGCCTCTACTTTCCAGCCTTCCGTAGTCTCTTCTGATGCCACCCATCCCTCCATGGCGCTCTCTCTGTTGGTTTTGACAATCCATTGCCTTGGCCACACAGAACTCCCAGGCAATATTCACACTTAGAGGAATTTATTAAGAAAGCTCACAGGCCATAACATTGTCAGAATATGGTTCTTTCGTCCACAGTGCCGCTTCTCAGCCTAGCTGGTAAGCCTGTCTCTCTCTGCCTCTTGATATCTTAAACACAGGGTATTGACCTGGGCCCTGCTCACGCAAGAGCGGTAAATGACCAAAGGGTCCCCAGCTCTGCAATGCAGCTTCCTACCCATCAGTGTTCTTCACGCCTTCCGTGGCTCGAGATAACCACCACTCTGTCCCTCTGTGCTGTTTACGGCCTCGCTGCCTTGGCTGCCTCTGCTCTTTCAGGCTAACCTTACCTTGCAGACACTCCACTAGTGGTTCTTCTTCCTTGACGGTCATTGGGATGTTTTTGTTCTTGCTTCTGAGATGGCTGACTTTTATACCTGGTGGCATGGCTAAACCGAACAAGCCCTGAGGTTGAGTCCTCTACGTCTTATTTGCATATCCCCATCCAGTCACTGGGTGGGAATGACAAGTACTAGGGTAGTCTTTCAACCAATTTCATTTCACCACAGTAATCATAATATTCAGCTTCAATTTCCTGGGAGAAAACTTGCAAGCAAGAAGGCCAAGAGATGATGTATATAAAATTTTGAAAAAAAAAAATTCTGGTTGCCGGCTGAAGACCAATAACTGTGGGCCAGTAACTATGCACTCACTGTCTACTGATTCTGACTTATGGTAACCTATTAACTTCCCTAATAAGCCCCATAATTCTGAGTATCTCCTGTGAGGCTCTGTCTGACCATTGCAATGAATTATCAAAGCTAGCATAGAAGTCAAGTGCACGGGAGGATCACTGGTGTCCGTGCAGGAAAGGAGGAAGCGTGGAGGCGTGGCTGACCCTGCCTCTGGGCAATAGTTAAGCAAGAGGAGGGCAGATATGGCCTCCACCCTGTTTACTGAACTATATTAATTTGTTCTTGGTCCTTAACAATGTATTCATTTGTTAAGGATATAGATTATTTAAAAGGTCTGCTAGTGACATAAACTCTGAAATTTAAAGCCTCATAAAGTCTTGATTAAATTGGATCCATGGAAGTTCTATACACTTAAGTGGCCAGTATCATAAGAATTTGATTAAATTTTGTCAGGTTTCTATACTTGGTTACCAAGTGACATCGATCTTCTTTTCCTAGAGAGATTTATTCATAAGGCAGAATTTCATATTTCTTGACAACTGTAGATATCATTCTGACAAGGCAGAGAAAAAAGAAAATCATCTTTCCTGTCTCCATAAGTCTATAAATAGCAAATGATTTTAAATTCCAAGGCATACTGACAGATTTGGGGATAAACAATTCTCAGTAGAAGACTATCCACCCAGACATATATTGGCTTTTACTTTACAATATGTCTAACATGACAGCTCTTATTTATAGTGGCTTTCAACTTACTTTATCATGGCATGGAGTGAAAACTTTTCTGTTTAACAGCTCAATGCAATGACTACAGTCATGCTCCGTACAATTCCTAACAGGTCTTCTTGTGGTTGCTTTAAATGATTTCTCGACTTCCCAGCTCTCAATAAATAACTCGATGTCTTCCATGTTGGTGATAATCGTACCATTTTGCATCCTTAGGTCATCGTCTGGGTCATCATTGCAGATTCCTAAAAGGAATATACGGCATTTAGATTAGGGGAAAAGCTCTCCTAAACCAAATGTGGGCAGCAAACTAAGTCAGCTTATGGACTGCATTATGTATTCAATGTATTTGTCAATCAGATCCACCAGTTTTTAAATTACATCTGATTTTTAAATAAAATTGTTCCAAACTATCTTAACCAGCTTAGGATGAATCCATGACTCTGAAAAGCAACGTATTTGAAAAGGCCATGAGGAGGAAGATTCTGTTCTCACACTTCTCCACTGTGACCACCACCGCTAGCAAAACAGTAGTACTTGAAGCCTGAACAGAGGTATTCCTCAGTGTCAGGGTCATTTGATGATTGCCTAACAGATATCCATTGCCTGGGAAACCCATCCTGACAACATTGTTTTTTAATGTGGGAACTAGCACTTCAAGTAGACATGACACCATGTCCCAGGAGGGCCCCCTGACATAAAGGTAATCTTAACTCCCTTGCTTTGGCAACAGTTGCAGGGGATCCAGGCATCAATCAATCAGATCATGGCAATCACCCAGACACAGGGACTCTATCAGCTTTAGGGCAAGCATGATCAAGTTCAGAACCTGAACAGGTAATTCTAGGCCACAGTCAATCTCTGTTCTTTGCATTTCATGGCCTATTTATGGCTATGATGCCTTTACTTATAAATACAATAAGCCCTCTGGTTTCTAGAAGACTAGACGGAAGATGGAAATTCACTTTATCTAGTAGTATGCTGAGCCAAAGGAAATACCAAGAAATAGACCTAGAACCTTGGTCCTATCTTACATGAATCCCATTCCACCTAAAAACTTAACTCCTCTCCTACCCCAAGGCACTAAATTATTAAAAAAGAGGTTAGTGATGGACTGCTAGAGGTCAGCGGTTCAAACCCACCAGTCTAGTCGCTCCGTGGGAGGGAGGTGAGGCTGTCTGCTCTCACAAGGATGGACAAGTTTCAGAAGCTTGTACAGGGCCGTATCAATTGGAATCAATTCAGTAGCAGTGGATTAATGTGGATGGGCCCCTAGTGAGTTACGAATTGGGCTGCCAGCTGCAAGATTCGCAGTTTGAAACCAACCACTCTGTGGAGAAACATGAGACTCTCTACTCCCGTAAAGAGTTAGAGTCTCTGAAGCCCAGGAGCAGCTCTACCCAGCCTCATAGGGTCACAAAAGCTTGTCTCGATGGCAGTGAAACTACAAAAGTTGTAAACCAACAAGGTCATTACAAACATTTCATCTTACTCTTCAGGGCAGTATATCAGGATCAATAAAAATTGCTGCTGCCAAAGTTGCTTCAACCCTACATATATTTATACAAGGCGTTCAATGTAAAAACAAACACACACACACACATAAATCTTGCTACGTGAACTATATCCTAAAGCAATACAGTACTACTTTTTCTAAAGCAAAACTTTTCTAGACAAAGCTAACTGTTCATGAAAAATGTGTTCTCGCTGCAACCACATGGCAATCCTCAGGAATCCACATCATTGATCAGTTTGTCATAATCTAGTGACTCGTGTCTTGCTATTGTGCTGGAAACACGGCACCAATATTTCAAGTTCCGGCAGGTCACCGAGGTGGACGGTTTCAGCAGAACTTCCGGACTAGGAACCAGCTGTGAAGAAACAGTCTAAGGGAGGCACCACAAACACCTTCTGAATAACAGGGAACCACAGTGAGCGACAGAGCCAGCAGGTGAGCCCTTCAGGTCAGAATGCCCCCAGAGTATAACTAAGGGAGCACTTCTTCCTCAAACTAGAGTCGACCTTATCGACACGGTCCGGGGAAAGGTTTTAGGGCACTCGTGACTCAATCTGAGAAGAATCAGCTACAACCACCTGCTAACAATCAGAGTGTGGAACACACAAAGCATGCATCTTGGACAGTTTGACTCATCAAACATGGAATGTGAAAGGTTTGATACCCTAGGCATTCTTCATTGAAATCGGCCATTTTGATATTTGGTGAGGATAAAATTGATAAATTTGTATTCACTAATTCTGACTGTGTATATTAAGGTTGTGTGTTTTACAATGATTTTCTCATTAATGCTAATCCTTAAGGTGGATAGAACCATCCCCATTTTAAAGATGAGGAAACGAATGCCCACTTAAGCTTTGTAAAGCAGGGTGCAGTACGTGCCAGTAGACAACTTTGCAGTAGACATCAGAACCAATGTTATTCTTTTATAAAATGCCTATAAATAGTTCTAATTTTCTACCTTTGGCTTATAATTCTTTATCTGTGTAACATATTAAAACACAAAACCTGTAAGTGGGAACTGACTTGAAGTCGGTGAGTCAGGTATAGAAGTGCACCTTGACTTGACGCTCCATCAGACAATGTAGACAAATATTCAGAACACCTGCATTCTGCATCTCAACTTTAAGCGTCCAGGAAGCTTAAACACTGTTCTCTGATTCCGAACTTTGAAAGAGAAAAAAGTGAAAACAAAGCTATTTAAGCCTTCCACCTTATGCTACCTCATCTTTAATATTGCCCATCTACTGCCCAGGAGTTCATTCAGACTCCCAAGGACTTGAGGTAGGGTTTTCCAGGTTATAAATAGTTATGGAAAGAGAATACTTAATAGGTGGATAGCTATCAAAAAATTAGTTAAAATTTACCATAATGGACTGACTGGTAATGTTTAATAAAGATGAGCTGATTGGAATAAAAGTAGTACCTGTATTAATAGTGAGAAGCATATATTTCCATAAAGTAGAGTTGTGCCTAATTTTATTGCCTCGTGGCTTCCATTCATGGAGCAAGTCCGCTGGGGCCATTTTCCCAGCAACACGTGCTCACCTCATGTCACTGTGCCATTTTGTTTGTAAGTCTCACAATATTCAAAACTCTTTCATAATGCTATCACATGCTCAAGTTACTTAAAGACAATTTTTAAACTGTCATCAAGTCAATTCTGACTCAAAACAGCCCTACATGAAAGGGTAGAACCACTGTGTGGGTTTCTGAGAGTGTAACTCTTCACAGGAGTAAAAAACCATGTCCTTCTTCCATGGGACAGCTGATGGTTTCGAACTGCTGACTTTGTGGCTAGCAACCTAACACATCTATAAAGTTAAAATGACTTTTGTATGCATTGGGAAACCAAAAAGTTCATGTGACTGGTTTTATTGCAATGTGTGGTTTATTGTCATGGTCTGGAACCAAGCCCACACTATTCGCTGTCTACCTGCACTCAAAGTGAAAGGCTATTTCTGGCTTCTTGTGCTTATTTATTGAACACCCCTGCTTTCATCAATATTGACATGGGCAACTGAAAGTTCCTATCACATCTCAAATATACAAAGTAAGACAAGATGAGTTTAAAGGTTGTCATGTGAGGAAGAAGTGCTATATGTTTGAAGAAACTGAGATCTGAAAAGCGCTGCTTACCACAAAGTCCTTCCGTGTGTGATGATAAATTAAACTGGAAGCCAAAATGAATGTCTATGACGCCTGTAAGATGTGCCCACTTCACGATGAGTCCAGCTGGGGTCGTGATCACGTACATGGTACCAGAATCCTCTATGAACAGCTCATTACTGGCAAATGGCAAAGGCACCACAATAGAATCCACTTCTATCTAAAATAGAATAAACATACCTTTTTAAAAAAGTTGTTTAAATGCCCATGCATAAAATTAGAAAACCCAGATGTTTCCATTTCTTCTGATTTAAAAGATATCAGATGTGTCTATATTCCAGATGTGTTACGTCATTAGGGGTCACCCTCTTGAATTTTTGTTGTTTGATGTTTTATCTGTTTTTCAGAACATGAAACTCAGAATTGGTTAACCTTAGGGACACCGAGTGGAATAAGGGTTTCTGGGGGATATGGTGGTGGGGGAGAGGAGATAAAAGGGAGCTGATATCAAGGAGTTCAGGAAGGATAAGCATGTTTTGAAACTGATTGTGGTAGCAATTGTACAATATTGCTTGATGTGGTTGAACTATTGAATGATATGATAACAGTATTAACTTTTAATAAAATGGTAGATAAGAGCTCTTGACACATAGAATTCAGAAAAGATAAATCCTTCAGGAACAGTAGTGGAAGTAATGATATCATGAAGGGAGGGGGCTGGTCAGGGAGGGAATGGATGAGAAAGGGGGAACCCATCACAAGATTGGATATATAGTCCCCCCCGAAGGAGACAGATAACAGAAATGTGGGTGAAGGGAGACAACGGACAGTGTAAGATATGAAATAATAATAACAATATATAATTGATTAAGGATTTACAAGGATGAGAGAGTGGGGGCAAGAGGGGAAACAAAAGGAGCTTATACCAAGGGCTCAAGTACAAAATGTTTTGGAAATGGTGATGACAACATAGGTATAAATATGTTTGATAGAGTTGATGTATGCTCATCGCGCTTAATACAGATATTACTTATATTCCTATCAGCTCATCCCTATTAAACATTACCAGTCAGTCCTTTAGGGTAAATTTTAACTCATTTTTTGATAACTATACACCTACTAGATATTCTCTCTCCATAACTACTTATAACCTGAAAAACCCTACCAAAGTCCCTATAAGTCTGAATGAACTCCTTGGCAGTAGATGGGCAATATTAAAGATGAGGTAGCATAAGATGAACCCTAAAAATAAATAGATAGAGAGATAGATAAAATGGTTTGGAAAAATAAATAAATAAAAGAAACTTTTATTTGATTGACACAGCGACTATAACAATGGGCTTAAACATACCCAGAAGTGGGCAGTGTTTCAATCTACAATACATAGGTCACTATGAGTCCAAACCAACTCAATGACATTTAACATTTTCACTGTTAAATTGATTCGTTGCTGTTGCTAAAATTTCTCAGTTTTTAAGCTCCTTTAAGGAACTGTTCCTGTGCTACGCCTCCATCACTTGTCTTTCAGTGTCATATTGGGATGGCTTGTGAGTTGCTGTGATGCTGGAAGCTACATCACTCGTATTTTGAATGTCAGCAGGGTCACCCAAAATGAAGTTTTCAGCAGAACTTCCAGACTAAGAACAGACTAGTAAGAAAAATGTAGCTGTCCACTTCAGAAAAATTAACTACTAAAAACCATATACATAGCATCCAAACATTGTCACATAGTGAAGGCCTAATAAACAGAAGCTGAGCATTGTCCCCGATAGTGCCAGAAGATGGGCCGCTCAGGTTAGAAGGCCCCCGAAGTGTTGCTGAGGAGGATCTAAAGTCAACCATAATGATGTGGATGGGGTAGAGCCTTCGGGACCTGTGTTTGCTGATGGGGCACAGCTCAACTTGAGAAGAACCAGCAGCAAACTCTACTAATAATCAAAACTTGGAATGTATTAAGTATGAATCTAGGAAAATTGGAGGTTGCCAAAAATGAAATAGAACCCATAAAGATCACTATCCTGGATGGAATGAGCTGAAATGGACTGGTATTGGCCATTCTGACAGAAAATCACATGGTTTAGTATGCTGGGAATAACACAATCAAGGATATCAAATCAATATAACTTTATTCAAATTCATGCACCAACCCTTAAAGCTAGCACTGCAGAAATAGAAGAATTCTACCAGTGTCTTCAGTTGGAAATTTATCAATCGTGCAATCCAGATGCATTGATAATTAATGTGGATTAGAATGCAAAGGTTGGGAACGAAGAAGAAGGAACAGTTGGAAAGCACCGTCTTGCTGATAGAAACAAAGCTGGAGATGTCATGATAGAATTTTGCAAGACCAATGACTATTTCATAACAAATACCTTTTTGAACAACACAAATGGTGACTATGCATGCGGACTTCTCCAGATGGAATACAGAGAAATCAAATTGACTACATGTGCGAGAAGAGAATATAGAGAAGCTCAATATCGGGAGCTAAAACCAAGTCATAGGTTGACTTGGGAAGAGATCAGCAATTGCTCAAGGATAATTTCATGTTGAAGCTGAAAAAAACGAAAACACATCTAAGTAAGACAAAATAAGGTTTTGAGTATATCCCAACTGGGTTTTGTTAACCTCTCGAGAGCAGATGTGATGCGCTGAACACTGATGACAGAAGGCCTAGTGGGCTGTGGTGGGACATCAGAGCCACACTCAATAAGAAAGCGAAAGGTCAGGAGGAAAGAAAAGTGCAAAGTGGCTATCAAGAGACTCTGAAATCTGCTCTTGCTTATGAGGAGTTAACGCAAAAGGAAGAAATGAGAAGTCAACAAGCTGGACAAAAAATGTCAAAGGACAGCTCTGGAAGACAAAATGAAGTATTCAAATGAAATGTGCAACAATCTGGAGTTAGAAAACAAAAAATGAAGAATATGCTCTACCTACCTTAAGCTGGAAGACCTTAAGAAAAAACGCCAAGTCCTGAGTTGCAATATTGAAAGGGTCTGTGGACATGAACCCACCCCAAACTACCAAAACTCACTGCCATCGAGGTGATGCTGACTCATAGCAACCCTACAGGACAAGGTACAACTGCCCCTGTGACTGTTTACACTAGGCACGTTTGACTTTCTCCTGACAAGAGACTTGTGGTGCCCAATTGCTGACCTTGAGGGTCACTAGGTTCCTAGCCCATATATTCCAGATAAACAATTTTCATGTAAACCCAAATAGCTGGGTTTTTTCCCCCCATTTCATAATGCATCTATCCCATTCAATTTATTTCATTAAAGTTACACATTCTTCCTCTGGAAGTAAGAAGTGTGGCTACTCACACTGTCTCAAAAGACCTTACTGAAATAATAAAATGGCCTTCCTGGTTAACGTCACACAGGATTGTGACAAGCTCGTTGCAGAGGGAGCAGCAAGTGGAAAACATTGTTTGATTGTCCATGAAAAGAATGCTTAGATTGAATCTACGGCTCTCCACTGACATATCTGACTTTCTTCCTTATTTAGAGTGTTTATAATTTCATTTCTTATTTTCATCTAATGTGAAGGTTTTGCCTTTTATAATGTGCTCTTACCTTTCTTTCTAAACGATTGACCAGTATTTTATGTATAGGTGTTGTCAGATTTAACTTCCTAAAACACAGTCCAGAGATCCTTCCAGAAGATGCCTTATTTTGAAAAAAAAACACAACTTTATTTGGTTCAACAAAATTTATGCAATAAATAGAATTAATTTACTAAATAATTGTCAAATACTACCTTTTTCAATGAGTTTTCATTCTGAAAAACAATATAAAAGGAAATTTAAAGAAATGTATCACTTGACTTTTTAAAGCACTATTTAGATGAATATTATATTCATATAAGTATGCGCTTATAAAATATACCAATATTATGTGCATCTAAGTATGTTCATATAAAATATACCAAATAAATCTCGTGAAAAAAATGGCAAGAATGGTTTATTACCTACCTGATTCACAGAACATTTTCCAATATGAGCAACTATAATTTCACCAGGAATCCTTACTAAGATATAAGAAGCCATACTATATAATGCTGCATTGTTTCCATCAAATGTAATAATGCTCAGTTCTGATAACATGGAACAACGACCTGAAAAAAATGTGCACTTAGTTTATTCCTCTGTTAGTGAAAGTTTCTCTTTTAAAGAACCTTTTAAATTAGCCTCATTATGTTAGACAGAGAAACAATTCTGAAAGCTACACCCTGGAAACCTATGTCACAGATCGATAGACGAAAGCTCAACAGCAGCCCCTTCAAAGTGATGCGTTTGTAGCCCCCAGCCCCCATCACCATCCCCCTGATCCGTAGCTGATGGCCGTACAAGAACGAAATGCAGACTCACAAGGACACTCCCACTCGGGACAGCAGATATCACTGTTCACTTGAACAGGCCTTCCTCGGAAGCCACAATCAGGCATTGCTAAGTCCTTGGGGCAATTAAGCGACCAGTTGTACAATTTCCATTCCATATCAAGGCATATATACTGGCTACAATTATAAACAGGATCAAATTGTTGAGGCTATAAAAAAAATAGTGGTTGGTGCGTTTTAGTTTTCTTTGGTTCTGAAATTCCCCAGTAATATTTCTACTGATTTTTTAAAATATTCACAGTGCATATAATACCATTTCCTAAATACAAAACTTTTTCTAAAGGAATTAAAATTCCACTTCAACTTTGTGTTATTGTAGTCTCTCTAAAAGACCCAGTACGGATGCAATTTAGATTTTACCTTAATATGAATGTGATATCAGAACTTCCAGTATACTCAAACATGTGAGCAAAGTTACGTCGTGTCATAAATGATCTAGATTAGCATTCTGCCAGCAGACTTACACAATGGCAGCTGCCCTTTCAAGATCATGTTGTAGACAGCTAGTATATGAATATTCCTTGTTAATGTCATTTAAAATGCTATAACATGATACTATACAAACATTTAATTTAAATACATGCAAGACCTAATTGTTTGACAGTGTCTGGATAGTATCACTATAAATAAATTAGACAGACAGTTTCAAAAGACCTCTGATTTAAAATCCAGAAATTAAATCGTAGTCTAAGGTCAAGTGATTTTCAATACAGGAGCCAAATCTACTCAATGAGGACGAAATGGTATCTTCAACAAATGACACTGACAAAACTGGATATCCACAGATAGAAGAAGGATGCAAGCTACATATCTCATACCATACACAAACCATCCTATTTTTGCAAATACCACAAATACACCTAAATCCCATGCACGCACATATAATGCAAACACTGCTTGCATGTAAAAAGCATAAGGAGGTTGCTCTGTTTGCAAATACTGGTTCATATGCTTGTGATTGTTGTAAAACTAAAAGAATTCAAAATGGATCAAGGTCCTAGGTGTTAAATCTAAACCCATACACTCTTTGGAAGAATATATAAACACAAAATCTACCCCCGTTTTATGCTTTGCCTACTTCCAACTCCAAGTATTTGCTCTAAAGTCATTTATCACTGAAGACTTTCTACCTTATATAAAGTGTTTTTTTTTGTAAAATATTTTTTTCATTAGCAACAACTTATAACATTTTATGTAACAGAATGGTTTATTTTACTAGCTGTCACTATCGATTTAATATAAATTCCACAAAAACAAGACTTTGGGCCTGTTTTTTTTTCCATTGCTATATTGCTGGTGCCTGAATTGTACCTGGTCACAAAAGATGCTAAGCAAATACGGGATAAATGAATACTTGATTTCTCAGAAAGAGGGGCATGTTTGCAGTAAGGAAATACCTGCTCAGCCAAAATAATTACCAGTGCTGGGCTAATGAATACCTCTTGTGCTTATCACCATACCTTTATCATCTCACACAGTGTTGGCCTTGTTGGAGTTGCATAATGAATGCTTGTTCAATTCCTGGCTTATAAGTAAGCCTGCTATAGATATCTCTTTTTCTTAAGAATCCCATTTAAGGTTTGTTTGAATTGTGTTTATTTTTCTAAGTGTGGCTAGACTATAATTCATAAGAAATATCTGAATTGGTTAAGAAAATACAATTGTTAAAATATAAGGTTTATTTCTTCTTTTCTTATATCAAAGATAGGTGAGCATATTAAAAACAGTTTAGTAAAATTTGAATAATGATATCTAAACTTAATCAGGTGTTGCAGGAAAGGACAAATAGCTGGAATTCATTAGCTACTCATACCTCACAATCCAAACCTGATGTTGTTACCATATCCAATGGAGTGATGTCTGATGGACCTGTCAGAAATGAAAATTGGAAATAATATGTAGAACCCATATTTGATGAGAAGTCTGTTAAGATAGTATACATAGATTACTTCTATACACAGTATTATGAAGTAGATACTAATAGTGTTGTCATTGTACAAAGAAGAAAACTACAATGTCATGAAGGAATGTAAGTGGCATCACCTTGCAGGAGAACCATCAGAACCTGAACGCTGGATGGCTGGTTCCAGAGTCCTGACTTTAACACCATTCTATAAACAGCTTCATTATCTTAGGATTGACACAATTACTTAAAATGTCAATGCATCATGGCCGATTCCTCGGCAGTTACTAATATTAGCTTTGTTGCATTAAAAAAATAATAATAAAGCTGATTTCTTTCCCATGGTAGTAAATCTTCAGAATTTGTGGTTTGCCCTTTGGGACTTCCTTTTGGGGGCCCAAATCAAAGAGCATTTAAAAGGAATATGATTTGGGTTCTCAATGATGCCAAAATAGTTCTTTTGATGTGGTGTAAATTGAACAGTGCAGGATTCCATGGGGAATGTGGAAGAAATAGAAACACTGCAATCCAAAGTATATAGCTCTAGATGGAAGATATGTCAGAAATAATGTAATAGTTTCATATTTTATTATTTTTGTTTAATAAAGGTTTCTATGATTTTGTTTAAAAAGGAGTCTGGATGGTGTCACGGACCACATGTTAGTAGGTGTGGTCAAGGGACAGTCCAAGGGAAAGGGAAGATGTGATTATGATTAAAAAACACTTTTGTGAATTACCTCCAATTTTTTGTCAGGACTGGAGGTATTTCAAGAATATTCAGCTTGAAAACAACAGAAGGGTCGAGACACATGATTGAAATTTTCACTAGCTATGAAGGAGTATCATAATTGACACCGCTTAGCATTTTCCTGTATCATTTCCTAAGCTGCTATAGAAAATTGCCACAGATGTAATGGCTTAAATATAATAATAATTTATTATCTTGCAGTTCCAGAGTTAAGAGTTCTAAAAATCAAGGTGTCCAAAGGACTCCATTTCTTCTGAGCCTTTAGAGCAGAAAATGCGCCTTTGCCTTTTCCAGCTTCTATAGGCCACTTGCAGGAGACTGACAGACTTTCTTCTCCTGTGAGCAGTCACAGTCCCCCAAACCCACAGGGGCGGTTCTACCCTCTCCTATAGGGTCTTGATGAGTCAGCATCACCTCCATGGCAGTGAGTTTGGATTTAGTCTGATGATTTGGAACTTAGATTATTTGGAGCATGGTCTCTTCCTTCATCTTCAAAGATGAGCATAGGATCTTCCTCTCTCCCTCCTTTTTATTTTCCTTTCTCCGTCACTCCCATCTCTGCTTCCATCATTACATCACCGTCTCTAACTTTGGCCTCACTGTCATTCTCTTATTAGGGCCCTTGTCTCACACTGGACCCACTCAGATAATCCAAGACTATCATTCCATCTCAAAATCCTTAATTTAATTACATCTTCCAAGTCGCTGTTGCCATGTAAAGCAATGTGGTAGTTATATAATCTGGTGTCCATTTGAGGTTTAAGAGTGCAGGGGTGGAGTCTAGCCTGTCAATCAGGATATAGCCCATGAGGCCCCTATGTGGGCATGGCCTTCTCCTGAGGATTCTGGGAATTCCTGTATTTCCTCCTTGGAGGTGGGAGACTCTCTCTAGGCTCACTCCCTGCAAAACATCCCTGTGGAGAAGACACATGGCAAGAGGCTGATGGAGCCAGACCTCTGGAGCCAGAGAAGACATGTGGAGAGCCCTGCCAGTGCTGAGATGCTTACAACACCACTGGATCCACAAGACTTTCACTGGCCTGTGATCTTCCTACATTTGGCATCATCGCATGTGTTGCGTGAGTCTGAAGAGAAATTTACAGACTGGTACTGGACACATGGGCTAATGTCAGACTTATGGACTATGTCTGGGCTTGGCTGGGATGTTTTCTTATGTACAATTATTCTTTATATAAAGTTCTTTCTTATATACATATGAGTATCTCTCTGAATTTGTTTCTTCAGTCTACCCAGACTAACAAAGGGTTTGATTTATTTTTCTCTAACATTCCTAAATCAATACTAAAATCTAATTCAATATTTAGGAATTCATTCTACAGCAACTTGAATGTTGTGGAAAAATGGTAATAAATGGAGAAGAAAAAGAGCTGAATTTTTCTAAAGAATACTAACTATCTGGTTATAGTATATTAAAATATTATGTCTATGAAGAAGAATGAAGATATTGATTTATTTTGTTCTTGATGCTATAAGATTTTAATTTATTTCAAGAGAATGCCCATAACCCCTGGCCTCTGATTACAAATGGTATTTTATTAATGGTATATTTGTTGCAGAAAAGTTGATGGTCACTTAAAGGCAACATCTCCATCTCTGTCCAGACATTACTTTCCTAGTTTGTAATGAGGCTCAGAGAGGAATGCCTGTATGTAAGCCAAATGGGGAGATGAAAAAGAGGAAATCGACATAGAAAACCTTGTCAATTTGAGCTTAGAGAATAAGCACACTGTTTCTGAAATGAAACTTGTCTCCTTTCTAAAACACTTTGGACAATAGAGGACCATCAGGCGTCTGACACAGTAACAGTGAGTTTAAACCTGAGTAGGTGAGAGCGCCATTCAGTTTCCTTTCATTAACATCTTTATTGAGATATAATTTGCACACCATAAAATTCTTCCATTTTAATTGTACAACTCAATAGTTTTAGAATATTCATAGAGCTGTATAAGCACCACCTAAGTTTAGACCATTCTCATTGCACTCCCCCATCAAACCTCATACACCATTAGCAGCCACGACCAACAACCCTTTTCTTCTGATCCTAAGAAACCATTGAGCAACTTTCTGTCTCAATGGATTTGCCTATTTTGAATATTGTAATTGTTTCTTCCTCTTAACAAACCATATCTGTCATCATTTCTCTGGCAAATGATATGCATCTATAATATTTTATCTATCCCTTAGTTGACTAGGCATGGGAGGCGTTTTTACTTTGGTCTAAAGGAAGTGAGGCTGCTCTTCCGTGGGGTTTTCATTTCCATACAGTTTTCCTGGACTGATTTCCTGAAGTCAATAGCCAGGATTTCCTTCCTGTTCAGTCAGACAACGCTGCTGACACCTCTTCAGGGTCAGAACAACACAGAGACTAATGGGCACGGTTATCAAAATTCTAGGCCGAAAGGTGAGGAGAGTTTAACATTTGTATCTTAATATGGAAATAGAGGTGGGCCACGTGCAGAAACCTCTCAGAAAACATGGCCTGCTACATCGTGAACAGTTTCTATAGCAAGCAAATGTGAATGCCAGGTTTCCTAGCTGATAGTACTCAGAAAAGTAGCTATTACAAGTATTCCAAGGTTTAAATTATATTTAAAATGCTAACTTAAAAATAGTACCGATCCCTGTAGACTGGGTTGTACAGATGGCTTACTTACCTGGCACTAGAGCAGTCGGTGTCGTTAGTGCTGGTTCTGTGGGAGGGATGCCTAGAAAGAAACAAAGATTCTCGTCTTTAACCTCTGTTTGCTTAAAGGGAAGTCCAAGTAGTTGATACAGAGACCTTTAGGCTAAAGGAAAATGCTTTGGGAGAGAGAAATCAGGAAACATGTTAATGGCAAGAGCTCAATTATCTGGGAAATAATTAGGAACAAATAACTATGAAGTGATATTGAAAAAGAATCTTATAAAAGTGGATTGCCTACAGTAAGGGTGCAGTGTAGTACCGATGAAACATACAGCTTTCCTCTCGTTCTTTAATGCTTCCTCCCCCCACTATCATGACCTTAATTCTACCTTACAAACCTGGCTAGACAAGAGCATGTACGTGGGTACAGATGATTGCTGGAAACACAGGGAATACAGGACAGATAAACTCCTCAGGACCAATAATGAGAGCAGCCATACCAGGAGGGGAAGGGGAAGGTGTTGGGGAAAGAGGCAACTGATTACAATGACCTATCTATAACCCCCTCCCAGGGGGATGGACAACAGACAAGGGGGTAGGGAAGGACATCGGACAGTGCAAGACATGAAAAAATAATAATTTGTAAATTATCAAGGGTTCATGAGGAAGGGAAGGAGGGGGGAAATGAGCTGATACCAAGGGCTCAAGTAGAAAGAAAATGCTTTGAAAACGATGATGGCAACATATGCACAAAGGTACTTGAGACAATGGATGTAAGTATGGATTGGGATGAGTTGTACAAGCCCCCAATAAAATGAAGAAAAAAAAACAGGTTATTGCCTTAGATTTGTGCTCATTGTCCTCTGTCAGGAGAGAAAACATGTCCATGCCTTCTACTTTTCAGCATAAATGAGGAGAAGTTCGCACTTACAGTCTCCTGGATAAACACATCTGTGGGTGACCTCATCAAGGATCATATTCTTAGGACAGTAGGGCCAGCATCCTTCAACCCTTCAGCAGGAAAGGAGAAATGAAAAAAGGAGTGAATAAAATTTAAAACAAAAAGGTCATGCATTTATCATATGTAATTAAGCTATATTCTTCCTGAAATGCTATACCCCCTGGTCAAGCACATATGGCATTACTCCATCAGACCTCATAAAAATCATGAGCTAATCAATGATGAAGCCATATTATTCATGATAGAGGTGCATTCAATACAAACTATCCAAAACATGTGATTGGGGCACAGTAAGGACATTTTTTATTAAAACAAGATTAGATGCTAAAGAATAATTTGTTGGTATCTGTATCTATATTCTCCTGTTTCTTTCTGCTATTATACTCCCCTACTTCCAAGTAGATTGGCAAGTTCATGAGATAGTATTGTATTAAGGAGGTGGGACAAAAAAAGACCATCTCCAACAGCTATCCCTGCCTGTTATAAAATACCAAACCCATTGAAAAGATATTAGAACTGTAGGTATAATCAGTGGAGGTGGGGATGGCTGGAGTTCTCTGAAAACAGAGAATGGCAGGAGCAGAGGGCTCAGCTCCCAAGAGCACAAAAACTGGGCCTCAATTAGCGGCAGAGGCTGGGAAGAGAAGGCTGCACACAAAGGTCCAGGGAGGCCAGCACCGGTAAGAACATACAGTTTTGTATGTGACAGAGACGATGAGCAAGAGTACACAATTTCAAGACACCATGGGCTTAGGCACTGTGGACCAAGTATAGGGAGAACAAGTCTGAAGGGCTTTCCTCTAAGAGAACGGAGCCCCTAAAATGGATTTTTCATCTAATTCAACTAGGGATCAGATTCCAACTTTGTCTGATTCAAAGGAAATAAATACAGTCCTTCAAATACCATACCTATCCATTGCTGTGGCATCACTTACAACTCATAATGACCGTATAAGACACAGTCCACTGGGAATATGGGTTCAATCACTGCAGAAATTGGTTATGCCTTAAAAGTAAACCTAGTCAGATGCCATTGAAAACAGAACTCGGTTTCCTCCACTGGGCCTAAGCGGACTCCCTGCCCTCCCTCACTTCTCACTCTTCTGTCCCTACGTGTACGGTCCACTGCTTCGGCTCCCTCTGGGGCCTTTGTTGCTCCTCTTTCTCCTGAGAGTCACCAGGAGAGGCAAGGAATATACTGGTGCATGTGAAGAGTTTGAATGAATAGTACTGATTTCTCCTTTTCAGAAAAAGTGGTTGTTTTTATTTTTAAGAAAACAAGCAGAGATGTAATTGCCTTCTCTCATCTATCAGAGCTCTTGACAAACAATAATGTCTACAGATTTAAATCCTGGATCATACTTAATAGTCCTGTGAACTAGACAAGTTGAGTAATTTATCTGTGACCCCATTTTCTCATTTGGAGATAGGAATAATGAGATTATTCATTGGCACCACTTTATACAATGTTCTCTGGGTCTGAAGGAATTACTTCTGGGTGTAAACATATCAGTCACCATGTAAGCCCTCATGAACTGCTTCTGATCAGGCTCTCTAACCGTGAACATCATACAGGCTGCTAGAAATGCCACCCTCCCTCCTGGACTAATTGGCAGACAGAGGGCTCTAAAAGATAATGGAATTTTTCCAACAACTTTTTTAAGATCCCTCATAGATTCAGAATCTGTTTATTTCCCACTGATACCAACTTAGTCAAATCAACTTCATATTTTGTCCACATTATTGACCAGTTCTGTTCCTGCTCTTACTTTCCCCAACAATATATCTCAATACAACACAGTGAACCCTTTAAACATAAATCAGATCATGTTAGTCTTCTTCCTAAAATACACCAGGAAATTTCTATCTTACTCAAAGTAAAAAATAAGTCCTCTGATAGGCTATACAGCCCTCCAGGATTTGCTCTCTACTATGATACTTTGACCTCCTCTTCTCTCTCTCTCTGTCTTGTTCCCATTGCTCCAGCTAGCGGGCTCCTCATGACCCACAAACATACCAGACCTATCCCCCAGTCTTTGTTCTCTGACTGATGACTCTTCTCTAATATACTCAGAGCCAATTCCTTCATTTATTTCACAACACGGAATAGATGTCATCTTATCACCACCCACGTCTTACTTCCGGCATCCTTGTGTCTCCTTTATTTTTCACCATAACACTTATTACAAACTACCAGTATCTTTTATTTTTACTCTTTTATTTATTCTTCTTCTCAGCCAAACAAAATGGAAGATACTTGAGGGCAGATATTTTGTGTATTGCTCATGACTTTATATCTAACAAAAATCAGGCTACTTTTAAAAAGCAGTCACGGAAAGCCTTCTGGAGCACAAATCTACTTGGGCACTTTAAGGAGTCACCGTGAATTGGTGTCAATCCCATGGAAACTGGTAAAAAGTCAACTACAAAGGTTACTAGCTCATATGAGTAAGACATCTCACTAAATTTCTTGAATGAAATATATTTATGAATAAATATATAGCATGTGCGATTTTCTTTGGAAATAGTTGTTTTAAAGCTAAAGGAAAATACACTAAAATGATCCGCTAATACTGAGTTTGCTCATTATTTAATGGTAAACATTACTTACGGTGGAAGAAATTTACATGCCAGTGCATCAGGGTCACTGCACGTTTTAAAACAGGGAGTGGCACAAGGTTCGTATCTCCATTCACACATCCTCCGGTAAGGAACTGCTGCCTGAATTTCTGAGGGAGGGGGTGTATAGAAAGTTTAGACTGTGTGTAGTGTTACTGCACAGCATGAAAAATAATTATTTATGATATAAGGCTTGATTCTCTTGGCTATAGGGGAAAAACAATTTTTTTAATGCTTGGTGACTGAAGAATTTCATTCTATCTAAATATTCAATGTTCCAAAGATTTAAAGCAAAAGATTGAAGGAGACTAATAAAAATTCAAATTTCTCTTCATTTTTAGTGGGGGTTCATGGATCTGCATATATCATATATGTGTATACAATATTATATTTGGCAAAGTCATATTTCATCCATTACCTCACTCATAATAATCTGTTGAGTATGTACTATTTCCATTTTGTAAACAAGTTGAAGTCCAGAGCAATCAAATGACTTGTCAAATTTAAATAATAAGAAATAGGATGAGGCCAAATACAAGGGGGTACCCCCAAAAAATCAGAATTTTTTTTCAAAGCTACATATTTAAATTTTTTACCAAACAACCTATCACCTCCAAAATTCTCTCCATTACACTTAATACATTTGTTAAATCTGCAATTCCATTCTTGGAAAAAAATTTCAAACTCATCTCATTGGATGGCTGACAGCACCTCCCTCTTTTTTTCTTCACCTCTTCTATGAGGTCAAATCACTGTCCTTTCATGTTCCTTTGCATTCATGGAAACAAAAGACGTCCCATGGAGAGAAGTGAGGTGGGTAAGATGCATGAGGCAAGAGAAGCATACTGTTTTCTGCCCAAAACTGGCTCACTGAGGTTGCTGCATGAGCCAGGTGCATTGTTGTGGTGGTGAAAGCAGTCCCCCATCTGCTACAAATCAGGCCTTTTTGGTCACACACTGTTAAGCAATCTTTTCAGAAATTCTAAACAGGAAGCTTGATGGATAGTCTGACCTGGTGGAATGAACTTCAAATGTTCTATGAGTCAACATTTTCTTCCATTCTGGGAGTTGAAGGACATCCAGAAAACGGTTTGTCATCAATTGACATTTCACCTTTTTTGAAATGAGAAAACCACTCATACACTTGAGTTTTTCCCATAGCGCTGTCCTTGTAAGCTGTGATCAAAATCACAACAGTTTCTGTGGCATTTTTCCAGAGCAGGAAACAAAATGTCGCAGCCTCATGCTGGTCTCTTGAATTGACCATCAACAACAACAACAACAAAACCCAAAACCAACATTTAAGTGAAACTGTTTGTACAAAAAAATTCACTGTGACCAGAGAGAACCTTCCCAGGCAACACCACTGGGTGCACTAATTCAGAGGGAATTGCATTCCAGGAAAGCTCTGCCCAGGAGAGCTTTTTTCCATGTTTTGTTTTTTTGAGGGGGGGCGATATCCCCTCATACATGCTTCTGGACATTAAATCTTGAGAGAACATTCCATCTTTTTTTACTCTAAGTTAAACATGGTATTATTTGATGACCAAAAAAAAAAAAAAAAAGATTGAATGTGAACTGTACCCAGTTACACAAACTCAGCTAATACTCTCCCCAGACATGTCATTGAGCAATCTTCTATAGCTGTCCAAATGGAACTCTGAACAAGAAAGCACCATTAAGAAGGAAGGCCCAGAAACAGGTTATATTTATTGGACTCTGGATTGTGAGTTCAAGTTCAAAGTGTGAAAAGGGATATAAAACTTTTTAGATATAAGACTCAAAAGATTGAAGTAACTAGCAGGCTCGTGGGTCCTGAAAAAAGACTGGTTTTGACATTCAGGATGGGTCAGTAGTTTTAAGTTTCAAGAATCCTGCATAAACCAATCCTGAAATTCTGATGATGCAATCGACACCTGTTCAGGTGGAGTAACTGGGTTTTAATAAAACAAATTTCTAGAGTAAAAGGTATTCAGAGTCTTGTCAAATTCAATGATAACCAATACAAATAAAAACATCTCATCCAGTCAATGAAATATTGTATAAGGAATGTCAATGCTTCTTTCATAAAATCACAAGAACACCATTCAATAAGCAAAAATTTGAAGCTCAATTTGATTATCTAAATCCAAATACTAACAAGGTTTACATAAATGTATCCATAATGGAAAATGCAAGCAATTAAATCATTTAGATTGCTCTAAGAGGGTTGGTTAGGAAGGAACACTTTGCTTATAAGGATCAAAGCAGATAGCAAATACCTGAGCTTTGAAAATAAAGCCTGACTTTTAAATATGGGATTAGAGAACACATTGTGGAATTCAGAGAATTCTATAGCATCTACCTTCTAAGCTCTCTGTAAATAAAAGCAGATTTCTGCTATTCCAGGAAAATCTTCAAGAAATCAGGGTCCTAGAAACTTGTAGTTTTCAAAGGACACAGTTGGACATGATGTTCTTAATAATTAGAATTAAGCTATTCAAAAGTTTTCTAGCAATAAAAAAATAAGTGTAAGTATTAGAAAACTGGAAAAGATGTAACTGTATCCCAAGTCCAGACAGTACTGATAGGGATGCCATTGGTATAATAAAAATCATTAACATGATCTTGGACTACTAAGAACAGTTTGCTATGTTAATGTATTTAAATACCAAAGTAATCCTATGAAGTGTGTACTATCCATTCTCTCATTCTACCAATGATCAAACAGAGGAACAGGGAGTTTAAGTAATTTATTCAAGATAATCTACTTATACACAGATATATTATGTAAATTAACTGGAATTTAAAGTCAAGAAGTTGGTTATATACTTTGTAAGATATGGGCTCAACAGTTATACAAAATGAGATTTAATCTGGTCTCTGCCATTTTTTAGCTGCATGACTTTGTTCCAATGACTTAATCTTTCTCAGTTTCAGAAATCCTCTAAGAGATAAGTGGACCAAAATTTCCAGAAAAGAGGAGAGCTCATCAGGGGTCACAAAGTTTACAGGTCAACTACAACTTTCCTGGGGAAAGAAAGTATGAGGAGATGTATTTCTACTATGAGATGCAGTCTCTGTCAGTTTGTCCTTCTGTAGTGGTTTGGGTGATACTGGAAGCTATATCACTGGCATTTCAAATGCTAGTAGGGTCAGCCAAAGCTTCCAGACTAAGAACAGACAACAAAGAAGCATTTGGCTCCCCAAATGGGAGAAAAAGGCCATGGATACTTTATGCATAGTTGTGAGGCATTTTCAAGTACTGAAAGGCTAAGCAAAGGAAAGAGAACATTGTCCAAGAACCTGCTGGCAGACGGTCCCCTCAAGGCTGAGGGCTCATGAAATGTGCCTGAGGGGGAAATGGATTCGTGGAGCCTGTGGGAGTGGAGCCCTCCGGGTCCACATCTGCTAGTGGATCTTCTGAAGATAGAAACTCAATGTGTGAAGGAAAATTAAAATAGTCAAAAATGAAACGGAATGAATAAAGATTGATTTCCTAGACATTAGTGTGCTGAAATGGACTGGTATTGCCATTTTGAATCAGAAAATCATGGTTGAGTATGGCAGGAATAATAGAACAAACAGGAATCATGATGTGGCATTTCTTCTCAGGAAGGATCTCACTAAATCCATCATGAAGTGCAGTACTATCTCCAATCACATTATCTCTACCCACCTCCAAGGAAATCCATAAATACAACTATTACTTGAATTTAGGCACCAAACACAAAAGCTAGTGGTAAAGAAATTGAGAAAACTCGACCACAGATGTCAGTCAGAAATTGATCAAACATTCCATGAAGATGCATCAGTAGTTACTGGGGATTGGAATGCAAAAGTTGGAAACAAAGAGGTTGGAAAATGTGGATTTAATGTGAGAAATGAAGCTGGAGATCACGTGATAGAATTTTACAAAGCCAACAACTAGTTCATAGCAAATACTTTTTTCAAACAACACAAAAGGTGACTATACACATGGACTTCCCCAGATGGCACACACAGAAATCCAATGGACTACATCTGTGGGAAATCCTGCCAGAAAAGCTCGATATCAGCAGCTAAAACGAGACCAGGAGCCCATAGTGGAACAGGCCACATCTGTAAGTCCAGCATCACGCTGAAGAAAATGAAAACGAGTCCGCAGGAGCCCAAATATGACCTTGAGTCTATCCCACATGAATTTCGAGAATATCTCAAGAACGGATTTGATGTATTAAACACGAAAGACAGAAAACCGATGAACTGTGGAAGGACATCAAGATGATCATTCCTAAAGAAAACAAAAGGTCATTTAAAAGACATAAAAAAAGAAAAGTTCTGAAAGTTGATCTTCATCATGGAGTAGCTAAAGCAAATGGAAAAAAGGATGAAGCCCAGGAGGTGAATAGAAAATTCCAAAGTGCAGGTCAGGAAGACAAAGCCAACTATTACATCAAAATGTGCAAGGATCTAGAATTAAAAAAAACAAAAGGGAAGAACATGCTCAGCATATCTGAAACTGAAAGAACTCGAGAAAAAAATTCAAGTCTCAAGTTGCAATCATGAAAGATTCTAGAGATGGAAAGAATTCAGAATCCCTCTACCAGAAGTAACTAGTCAACAGTGCATCATATCAGGAGGTAGCATATGAGCAGAACCAATGGTGCTGAAAGAAGTTCAAGCTGCACTGAATGCATTAGCCAAAAACAAGGCTCAGGAATTGACAGAGTATGAAATGAAATGTTTCAGAAAGCTGAGAAAGCACTGGAAACACTCACTCATCTATGACAAGAAATTTAGAAGACAGTTACTTGGCCAACTGACTGAAGAGATCCATATATGTAACCGTTCCAAAGGAAAGTAGCACAGAATGCTCAAATTATAGAATGATATCACTGATATTGCACACAAGTAAAATTTTACTTAGGATCATACAACAAGAGTGGCAGCCATACAATGCCAGGGAGCTGCCAGGATTCAGACGTGGACGCGTAATTCCCAGGCACTTCATTGTGCTAATTCGGAACTTGTACATGGATCAAGAGGCAGTTGTGCAAACAGAACATCATACAACATTTTGAGGATTAGAGCGAATTATGATACAATGGTATTTCTCAAAGCATCCTCAGGCCTCTTGCTAGCAGATGAAATGAGAAGCAGGTTAAGTGAGGAAGGCTAGCTCACTGCCATCTAGTTAATTCTGACTGATATCGACCCTGTAGGCCAGAGTAAAACTGTCCCTTGGGTTTCTGATTTGAAGTCTTTATGGGAGTAGAAAGTCCGCCTGGGAGTATGCATCTAAACAATACCCCAAATGATTCTTAAAAACACCACATTTGATAAATACTGATAAAATGTCTAACAAGGACTTTATAAATAATTGCCATCAGTACAACTGAAGTTGTGTAACTGGCGAAGAAGATTGAAAATACTGTGGATTGCCAAATGAAAACCGAATTTGTCTTGGAAGAGGTTCAATTGCCTGTGCTATTGGAAGAGAACCCTTGCCGGGAAAGGACAGCATGCTTTAATAGAGTAGACAGGCAGTAAAAAGGAAGATCTTCCATGAGATGGATTGACACAGTGATTGCAACAAGGGGTCAAACGTGACAGGTGTAAGGATGGTGCAGGAGCATGCAGTGATGAGTCTGAACCAATTTGAGGATAGGCTTTCTATGGGAGCAGTTGTAGCCTATAGGATCATTATGATTAGTATCAACTTAATGGCAGTGAGTTTGGAGTTTGGGATTTTAACAATAACATCAGCAAAACAGAATTAATGTGTCTTTCCAATTGTGCCCAAGGAAAAATTTCCCATTACAATGAAAAAAAATGATAGGGGGAGAAAATTCAATACTAAAAGCAACAATATACTTTGCCATTATATACATTATTTGTTTGTTTGTTTGTGATTTGCTTTGGAGATCTTAAGAAACATACCTTCTATGCTGAAGCTACTTGAATGTTTAAATTCTTCAGAATCATCATATTTTGATGCTTTGACACCAGAAGCTGTGAATATGATGAAAAAGCCTTTCTTGCTGTATAATTCAAATGTGCTGTAACCAGGAATCCAGAGGCCCCGATGATGGAAAAATGTGGCTCTCCGATGAAAAGCTGAATTCGCCTCCCACAGCTTCAAACTAAGAGTGTCATTGTTATGAACATAGAGAAAGTAGTTTGGCCTTTCAGCAGATTCCAAAGACACAACTGCCATTGCTGCAAGACATAGTGCAAGTATGACTGACAACCCCCAGGTGCTCAGAAGGAGCCAGCTCAGGGGTGCTGGCATTACAATATTATCTATCTATCTATCGATATACATACACACACATATTTATAAAGTAAATGAAACTATACTTTCTAATCACCACACAGTAATGCCAATAACACATGTTTCAAAATTGAGTGCGAGATAGCTGAAAGATGCATTAAGTGCAATAAATTAAATGCAATGAATAACAGTATCAATGAGTTCCATTATTAAAATAACATCTTTATGAAAAATATAAGTATCAATTTAAGAACTTTAGATTGCACAAATCACACAAAATGCTGACTTGAGCACACATTTGTATTTATAAGCTGTAACATATTCAAAATGCACAACATTTGCCAATAGTTATGTTGATAGAAAAGACAGAGACTACAGATATGAATTAATTTAGGCATGCAACATGGGATCTAAATAAGCAAATGCTCATCAAAATGATTTGGAATTGAACTGCTAACTGCTTTGTTTTGGATCAAGAGCTGCAGCAAAATACAGTCCTCAGCATTTCAGAGGTTCAAACCCAACAGCTGTTCTTCAGCAGAAAGATGAGGTTGTTTGTTTCCTTCAATATTTACACTGTTGGTATCCACTCAATGACAGTGGGCTTTGTTTCTTTTGTGTTAAGAACCAGCTGCTCAACAGTACTCTGTATTTACCAGTGGATGAACATATGGCTAATTAATTATTATGTTTTACAAGGATTTGGAGACAGATCATATTTCTTTGGTATGTGCTTTGAAATTTTTCTTTATAGCCATAAAAGCCATAATACAAAAAAAAATCTTAATTCAAGTTTGAATTGCATTTGTTTCTTTTAAATAAATACTAGTAGTTTTATTCTACTACAAGCTTTAATTATTGAAAGTCATTCAATACAGAGCTCGCAAAATCCAATGTCTAAGGGTTTTACTGTCTTAAAACTTAGAGTTTCTCTGCTAAACACTGAGAACTCCAAAACCATTGTAAGAAAAACAAAAGCGCTATGACTAACCTATAAATTAGAACTTCAGATGACAATCAGTGTTTTCATGGGTCAAAAAGAACTAAGAAGCATATCAGTATTTTAACTGATAATCAGAACACTTCACAGAATCTGAAATCTAAATTGGATTCATTCAATCAATAAATATTATCTAATGTATAGAAGCTGCTGGGCATTGCTTTAGGTAAGGATGGTATATTAACAAAGTAGTCTGGGCATAAAGGGGTCAGAAGGGCATTTGAATTGATGAGAGCATGTGTCAAGTAGACGCAAGTGTAGCCCTACTAGAAAAACCCAGCTAAAGGCCGGCCCAGGGCCTGGGCATCTAGGACTTGTCAATGAACTCGGAGATACAAGACCAGATAAGTATAGTAGCTGATCTCAGTGACTGTAGACTCTAATTTATGCTCTTAATAGCCATTCTCTTTTATACTCCAAAATAATTGTTTTCCTTTACATTTAATATAGCATTTAAAATCGTTCAAATCTTACTGATAAGTGTGTTATTTTTCATTTTTAAAAATTAGATTCTGAGTAATACATTGAAATTTTGAACCGGGCTTTGTTTAGGACCCAGGGCTCAAGCAAAGTTCAGTCCTCTGCATATCAAAGGTTATAAATGAGTCTTTCTTCAATCTTGATATCATGTTATTTTTCATATACTCCAGTTTATCAGAGTATTTCTTCAGCATACAGCTTCACCAAAAGATGCAAAACTTTCCTGATTTAAAAACATACAAATTCCCTTGTTCTGTTTGCACTATAGCTTCCTTATGTATGTATAGGTTCTTCATGAACACAGATTTCTGCAATTCTAATGTTATCCATAATTAGTTTTAAATCACACAGTCGCATGTCTTTACATAATTAAAGAGAAGCAAGTATTTTTGGTTTTCTCTTCTTTTAGCCAATTTCCACATGACATCAGCAATAAAGTATCTCATTCAACATCCTCTGCTGAATCCATCTTGAATTATGGTAGTTCCTTATCCATGTAATGCTGCAAATGTTTTGAAATTATATTTAGCAAAACTTTATTTGCTAAATAATGATAATGGTATTAATGATATTGTTCAATAATTCTGCATTCTGTTGAATCATCCTTCTTTGCAACACTCACCGTAGATCATTTACAGCCAGTTGACCAGGTAACTGTTTTCCAAGTTTCTTGACATAGATGAGTGTTGCATCTACTTGCTAAAACATCTCAATTTGTTATTCTGTGAATCCTGGAATTTTGTTTTTTGCCAATGCCTTTAGTACATCTCGGCCGTCTTCATTCAGTACAGCAGTTATTGATTATATATTACTTCCTGGAATGGTTGAGTGCCAACCAAGTATTTTTGGTTCCATGACTGTGCATTCCTTCCATCATCTTTTGATGCTTCTTGTGTAGTACAATTTTTGCCTACATGACCCTTCAATATTTGAACCAACTCAGAAATTAAGTTTTCTTCTTCAGTTGTTTTAGCTCGAGAGTTATTCAGGATGTTCTTCCCTTTTAGTTTCCTAACTCAGGTCTTTGAATTAGAATACTTTATTTCATCACCTTGAGCCACCCTTTGAAATACCCAGTTCTACTCTGTCACTTATCATTTTGTCCATTCTCTTTATCTGCTCTACATTCAAAAGCAAACTCCAGAGTCTCCTGTCATACATTCCGGTCCCTTTCTCATTTCCTATCTGTTTAATATCCTTTTCTCTCATCATTGTCCCACGACGTATGTGATCTTTGGTCCTTACTGTTCAATGCATCAAATATGTTCTTGAGATGCTGTCTAAATTCATGTGGAATAGTCACAAGGCCATACGTTGGCTCTTCTGATTGTATTTTAATTTTCTTTACCTATAACTTGAACTTGCATATGAGCAACTAAGGGTCTGTTCTCGATTTTGCCCCAGGCCTTGTTCTGACATATATTGAGCTTTGCTAGCATCTGTTGCGGTGCAGTTGATTTGATTCCTGTGTCTTCCATCTGGCAGGGTCCATGTGTACATACAAGTAAATTCACCATTTTATGTTACTAAAAAATGGGTATTTTCAATGAATAGGTACTGGCCTTACAAATCTTGAACACGTGATCTCTAGTGTCATTTCTATAGCTAAGGCCCATTTTCTTATTGCTGGTCCATCTTGGTTTCTAACTCTTACATTTCAATCACCAGTAATTATCAATATCTCTTGCTTGAATGACCAATTTCAGAATACTAAAGTTGGTAAAAGTATCAATTTCTTCATCTTTTTGCATTAGTGGTTGCTGAGTAAATTTGAATGATAGTTGTATTAACTGTCTTTTCTCATAAACAAGAAACAAAACAAACTCACTGCTATTGAGTTGATTTTGAATCATAAGGACTCAACCTTATAGGACAGGTTAAAACCACCCCTGTGGGTTTCTAAGACTGTAACTCTTCATGGGAATAGAAAGCCTCATCTTTCTCCTGAGGAGCAGCTGGTAGTTTTGAACTGCTGACCTTGTGGTTAGTAGCCTAATGTAAAACTACTATCTGTGACAATGTCGTTTTTTTGGCATAGACCTTGAGAGGTTCTATTTGATGATGAATGTCACGTGTTCCTCTACAGTTTAGTATTCCTAGCAAAGTAAGTCATAATTTTTAAAGTGGCCAATTCTAGTGCATTTCAACTTATGTATGCCTTTAGATCATTAACAAAAACAAACCCACTGCCATCGAGTCAATTCCAATGCAATGGGACTGTAGAGGACAGGGTAGAACTGACTCTGTGGATTCCTGAGATTGCAACTATTTACTGGAGTAGAAAGTAATTTTTGTTCCCTGAAGAGTAGCTTCTGGATTCAGTGGGTTCAAACTGCTGACCTTGTGGTTAACAGCACATCATGTAATTCACTATATGACCACTATATTCACCTCTATATACTTAAGACTTATGAAATGCAATAAAACACTAGATCCTCAATTAATGTGTACTAAATATATGAAAAATATAAATGGAAAACTAAATTCATATTTTCAATAGGAAATTAGACTTACATGATGCCTTTTCTTTGACAAGGCCTGGAGTGATCATAAAATTAAAAAACAAATTGTCATGAATGCCATTTCTTGGAAAAGAGAAAATGCTTCTGCTACTCATATTTGCCCCCAGAATAAGGCCACTCTGTCCATAACTTGCCAGCATATATGGTCCTTCTCCAATTCCTAGTTAAAAGCAAATACGAGAATTAAAATTTGGCATAGGAATTTAAATTTTTAATATTATATTATAATTAAATAAATGTTAATACTTTAAAAATATTCCCAAAAGTAAGCTTCTAAAAATGCATCACTAATAACATAACTGATTACTTTTTATAAAATTACAATAATTTAGAATATATATTTTACTTTATATGTATATACTAAGGTAAATTAATGGATGGAAGGCTGATGAAAGCTTTCTGGACTTCAATGTTTACCACCTACATGAAAAAGTTTGCCTAAAGGACTTACAGCTCTAAAATTCCCATCTACTCTCAATAGACAAAAGAAGTTTAGCTCTATCAATAGAAAGATCATCCAAGTTATTGAATTGTATGATATGTGAAGTACCAATAAAGGTGTTTTTTTAAAAAAATGATAATTCGGTAGTTTTCTAGAAATCATTTCTCCTTAGTAGGTTGCACAGCATAAAAACATAACTCACAAGCATGATACAGAACATTTCTTTTTCCTGTGAATTCTTTAATTTCACAAATGAGCTAAGTCGCTGTGGGTCAAGTTGACTTGATGATGCCTAACAGAACATGAGACTCAGATTCCCCCTCTCTACCTGAAGGCCAAGTCTAAGACAAGCGGAGAAGACACGTGGTTTAGATGACTGGAAAGGTGCAAAGTCCTTCAAGTAGCAAAAAGGACAAGAACTAAACGTTCCTTCATGAAGAGCGGAGACATTTAACGACGACATTATAGTTCAATGTCTTTGCTACTGATCCATCCTCTGGTACCACTCACCAGTAAGCGGCTGGAGCCGCTTCTAAATCATGATGAAAAGATCTTAATTAGACATTTAGACACTTAGAATGGAGATGGAACTTAAAAGGATGACTTTGCCTTCACACCAAGATGGAACTGAACAGAAATAATAGAAAAATATCCTGAGCCTGACAGCAATGGACTCCACTGTTGCAATTGTATACGACACAATGTTTCTCCATGATCCAAAATATGTATCAACTAAATAAAAATTATAGTGACAGTCTTCATTACCAAATTGATCGTTGTCTAAGTTCAAAAAGGACAACATGTACACCATAGATATGAATATACTTAAAATTATTGATACACTTATAGGTTATAATGAGGCATATTTCAAAATGCCAAGACACACACAACTACAATTTGACAGTTTGAAACATCCTCATGGGTATTCAGCAGAAGATAAGAAGAAAAGAGACAATTAAACAAAATATTTTCTCCCCTGCTGCACTTTTCCTTTATTTTAGCAATCTAAAAGGATAATTATTGCCTGAGAAAATAATTATTACAAAAAAATCTAAAGTTCAGAAATTATTCTCAGTTGACTATATCTTGCTTCTGAGTCATTTCCATATATTTTCACCAACAATTAAGAAACAAAAATCACTGACCCTATTATAATCTTCTGCAATGAGAAATATAATTTCCCTGTCTTCTAGAAATAATTATCTCCTGCAGTAATTATTTAAACACAGTAATAAACACATCCTACTAATAACATTACTGTGAACTTAAAACTTGCATAACAAGTTTCAGCACTTACCTACTTAAGTAAATTATTTAATTCAATTTATCTGTACAGTCCTGTCATTAAAATGAGCCAGAAGTTATCGTGCACACTCTTTGTACTGAATGTCATTGAAGTAATCTCTAATGTAACCTCTGAATATCCCCCAATAGAATCACAATTTTTCTTTCTCTCCTCCCTATAGAATCACAATTATGCTTTTCTGTATTAGATTTAAATAACATGAATACCTTAATAACATAGTGACCAGTAAATTAAAAATTCAACAAAGAGCTAGGAGTTTATTTAGGATGAAACGAATTTAGTATGGTCACTTACAATCAGGTTCTTTTTGATAATACTAATAGAAGTGTCTATAATTGCATAATTGTCTTAAATTGTCTCTCTTTATATATAGCATTACTTTATCAACTCTTACTCCCCTTGCCAGGTTGAACTCTTCCTTGACTTCAGTCCACTTGAACCATTAAAAAACCAGGCCTTGTCACATTCAATAACTGAATCATCTAAAAATTATTCTGTCAAACACTCACTGTCTAGCCATCGCTCCCAGTGCCCTGGCTCACTCCTCTGGCACTCAGTCCTAAAGCCCTTCAATCTACAGCAAAAGCCACTTTTTCACTTTTTTATCATTCAGCGTGTCTTCTCTTCCCTCCTTGTGCAAATTAAATCCCTTGGTCTGATACTACGACAATATGCTTACAACTTGCTGACCTCTCTTAGACATATGGCTTGTTTTAGTTGCCATCAAGTTGGCTCCTAGTCATAAAGACCTTCTCTGTAACAGAATGATGTGCAGTCCAGTCCTGTGCTGTCTTCACACTCATTGGTGCACTTGGACGCATTGCTGTGGCTATGTGTCAATCTATCTCATTAAAGGTTTCCCTCATTTTCACTGACCGTCTGCTTTACCCAACATGATGTCCTTTTCTAATGATTAGTGCTTCCTGATGATGTATCCAAACTAAGCAAGCCGGGGTCTTGCATTATCTCTTCTAAGTATTCTGATTATATAAACATACATATTCTAAGACTTAATTGCTCACATTTTTTGTAGTCCAGAGTAGAGCCAATATACTTTTCTAACACCACAATTCAAATGTATTCTTTTTCATAATCCATTTTCTATAAACATATACCCACATGGAAATCCCAGCAAAGCTATTTATCCGGCTGACATTAACTGAAGAAAAAGTGGGCGGCCACCTAAGCCTGAGCAGATAAGGAGAACTCCAAAATAATTCAAACAAAAATCAAATGGCTCTTAAGCCTTGCTGGAAATTTCATAGAAATTTCACTTCCTCATTTAACAAAAGAATACTTCAAAACTTCTTTCTTCTCAAGTCGTCACTAGAGCCAGACTCTCCACTCGAGGACTGAATCACATCTACTTTCAACAATTATCGCCTTCCTCTATCGTTTCATCAATTTATTTCTTTACTCTTTTCCTCTCCTTTTGATAACTATACTTTATTTCTGAGTCTGTCCCACACTCTCTCCAGGCAGACTGACCTCCCAACTACTCGAGTGAAGTACCTAGTCAGGACACCTGCTACTTACAATTTTGCCTGAATCACAATCTCTTTCTTGGTGTAATTTTACATTGTTGACCACCTTGCTTTCTTTTTTGATTTCTGTGCCATTCTCGTGCTTTTCTGCCTCCTGATCTGCACTCTTTCTCAGTTTTATTCCCTCCTCATCTCCCAGGTAAGCACATCTTAAGTCTCTATCTCTGACTTTCATATGGGACTATGATGTCAAATACCATCTTCAAGTTGATAACTGAATCTCCTCCATAAACTATTGCCTGATTCAAACATTCAACTAAAAGTGTAGAGAAATATCAAAGGTAGTATCTAAAAAGTGAATCCCAATGCAGCCCAGATCAACTCATTTCCTAGATTGAGTCAATCCATCATTGAGTCCATACACCCAATTGCAAAACTTCCCTCATTCATATTCAAATCAATTGTTGTTGCCATTTTGCTGCAATCATTCTTATCTAAGTTAACCCTCTTGTCTAAGTTAGCTTTGACTTATCAGTCTCCAGTTTTGACCCTCGTCACTCTCCTCTCCTAAAGGGCAGTTTTTACATGGCAGCCAGAGTGAGCTCTATACAATTTAAATTAGAGCATGTTTCGCCTCTCCTTATTACCCACCAAAGTCTTCTCAGTGCAACAACAACAAAAAAATCTGCAAGGCCCGATATGATCTGGCTTTTGCTCCATCTGATGTCATCTCACTTCATGCTCACTTGTTGACCATGATACAGTCTTACCGGCTCCTCTTTGTTCTAAAAATCACTACATTTTCTCTCATTTCAAAATTTAGGATTTTCTCTTTCTTCTTTTTGGCACACTGTTCCAGGATTATAGCAATTGCAATTTCCTTCTCACATTCGAGTCAGCTCACGTGGCGTCTTCCAGTTGTTGGGAATAGAAACCAGGTATGTCTGAGCCCCAAACTTATGAAGGGCTATAACCCCCATATTCACCTAGTGTATCATATTGTCCATGCATTTAAAAAAAGTAATAGTATTAAACATAATAGATATTCAAGAAATTGTGTGTGTGCTTATCTATACAAGATAGGCAGGATAGGCAAATCCTGTGGAGATAGTGATAGGACCGACAGTTGCTGGGGGCCATGGGAGGGAAGAAGGACATGCGAGGAGAGCAGTGAGCCAATAAGGATGGGTATAGGGGAATAGGAAGGGTTCTAAAATTGATGGTGAGAAAGATATAACATTTCTGTACATCAATAGATCAACAGAATTGTATCTGAGAGGAATTACTGAGAGGTGATTGATGGGCAAACATGATAGTGGGGGAGAAGGAAAGAAAAAAGAATAGTAAGAAAGAAGAAAAAAGGGAAAAAATATATGTAGATATGTAAATCTAGGTATATTTGTTTATTTTTGTCTATAAATGCAAATGCTACAAGGGAGCAGATGGACTTTGGAGCCCTACTTTAATCCTACCTCAGTACAAGAACGGTTTGTTCTAATAATATGGCATTGTATGATACTCACCTTCCTGACACGATCACTGAAGACAAAAGCACATGTGGTGAAGAAAGATGATGGTGCTCGGCTATTAAAAGACAGTGTCTGGGATCTTAAAAATGTCAAACAAGTGGCCATCTAGCAGGGAAGCAACAAAGCCCACATGGAAGAAGCACGCTAGCCTGTGAGCTCATGAAATCTCAATGGGAAAAGGCATCAGAAGCCCAAAAACAAGCAACCAAATTGATGGGAAGTGGTGGGGAATATAGTAGAGACCCAAAATCCACCTCAAAATAACTGGACAGTCCCTCTCAGAAGGGCCACATGGAAGGGACAATAACCCAAGGTGTGGTATAGCACTGATGAAACACAGAACTATCCTCTAGCTCTTTAATAATTCCTTCCCTCACTATTATGGTTTTTATTTACCTCATTAATCATGTTAGACTTGCATATGTTCATTTGTATAATTAAGATCATTGGATACATGAAAGCCAAGAGAGATAACTTTTCAGAAACATTAATAGGAGGAATGGTTCCCTGATGAATGTATAACCCCACTCAAGAGGTGCAAACAACAGAATTGTATGTGTATGCATATATTGGATGGTGTAAGATGTGGCAACAAAAAATAATAATAATAAAATAATAAGGGTACCTGGGGAGCAGGGTGGAGGAGGGGGGAGGGAAATGGGAGCTGATGTCAAGTTCAAGAAGAAAGAAAATGTTTTGAAGTTGATTGTGGTGGCAATTGAACAATATGATGTCTGTAAGAGCTCCCAAATTATATAAAAATAAAATGATATAAAAAAGAATTTTTAGGCACATTAAGGTGAAGACTAAGAATCTGGGTTTTAAAGTCTGTTGGATTTTTAGTTGAATCCCGGTTCTACAAGGTATTTAATTTTTACAAGGGCCAATTTCCTCCTATATAAAACTTTATTAGTCCACTATAAACTCATAGTGAAAACACAATGAGTAAAGTTTTCAGCACAGTGGTTTGAGCACAATAAACAAAGAATAAATTGTAGTATTAAGGGGAAGGTGGGGGGAGAAAAGGGGAATTGATCACTATGATCAACATATAACCTCCTCTCAGGTGGACGGACAACAGAAAAGTGGATGAAAGGAGACAGCAGTCAGTGTAAGACATGAAAAAATAATAATAATTTAAAATTAGGAAGGGGTTCGGGGGGAGGGAGGAAGGGAGGGGGGGAGGGGAGGAAAATGAGCTGATACTAAGAGCTCAAATAGAAAGAAAATTTTTTGAAATTAATGATGGAAACATGTACAAATGTACTTGACACAATGGATGGATGTATGGATTGTGATAAGAGCTGTAAGAGCCCCCGATAAAGTGAAAAGTAAATAAATAAATAAATAATTTGTAGTATTCTTAACTGGATATATTTGATTTGCCAACTATCACATGCAAACATAATTTTATTATGCATCTTGTCATTTTGTGCCAGCTCTCACATGTTTGACTATGGTGCATTCCGGTGGTACATCTAACCCAAACCATGGTGTGGTCAAGTGCTTCATATGCAGGGGAATTGTGGGCCATGTAGAGAAGAACTGATGCATTTAAATTCTGGGGTTGACTAAGAATACTGAGGTACCATGTGAGCTACACTCAATTAATATGGTCCTTCTACACACATAATTCTGGACTATATGCCCTTGGCTATGATCCCATTTTGGGGTCCTTCTACTCATGGAAGGGCTTATTCTCAGAAACTATTGAGTCTTATCTCCTCATCTAACCTGGGATTACGTAGCTGTGAGACAGAGCAACAGACGGACTGACTTCTTGACCCATGGAGTCAATAGCTAAGGAACCACATGGCCGAAAGACTAAGGAGTAGAGGGAGATTTGGCTGCTGGCTAAGGAACAGTATTGTTGTGGAATAATAACTGCATCCTTCCTGCTTGCTGACCCTGACTTTTGGTCTGTGAGTTCTGCGTGGCCATTCCAAAGATTATCGAACCCAGCATAGAAACAGGGTGCTGTGGGAGGAACAGTTCGTTTCAGAATAAGTAAAGAAGGATGTAGCATGGAAGCACGTCTGACCCCTGTCTCGTAGCAATAGGGAAGCCATAGGAGCTGTTGCTTCAGCAATATTGTCAATTATGTCCCAACTCGATTGCCAATTATTGTGCCATGGGCTTTCATAACAGACAAATCTATCTTGGAGATGGAATAGTTAGACTGTTCCTTGGAGATAAGGATAGTGAAACTTCATTTCCTTCATCATATATTTTGGGCATGTTGCCAGGAGAGACTAGTTCCCAGAACGGCATCATGCTTGATAAAGTAGAAGGCCCATAAAGAGAAGGGGACCCTCAAGGAGACAGCCTGACACTGTGGGTGCAGTAATGGACTCAAACTTAGCAGCAGATGAGAGGGCAGTGCAAGAGTGAACAGTGCTTTATTCTTTGTCCACAGGGTCTCCGTGTGTCAGAGGGAGTGCAACAGCAACTAACCACAGTGAGGGTTCTGGGTGCTGTAAAGGGTGTCAGCCATGTTCTACCTCACTCCCAAAATATACACTTGTCCAATTGATTGTAATTCCCAAAAATTTCTCATTCTCTATTACTTATCCCAAGCTACTCCATGTGATGAGATAGTAATGAAGAGCAAAACCCTTCCTAATAATGTAAATCGTGCCCAAAACTAAGGTTGAGGTCAACACAGAGGGAAAATGTAGGCTTTGGCATCACTGCAGTGATTCTTAAAATATTATGAGACAACTGGTAAATAAATGTTTGTCCACATGTAGCTCATCTGCTGGTTGAGCTGCTGTCCTCACAAGAAAAGGGGGGAAAAACACTTAGAAACATTCAGACATGGCTAGTGGGTTTGTTGCTGCAGAGAAACTCATGTGGAACTCTTGTAGATCTAATAACTTAAAGTTACTATGTATATACCACTGAGGTGGCTGATAAAATTTAGAACTACTGAGTCAATATGATAAAGACCTGTGCTGTTAAAAATTATCCATAATGCTTCAGGTTAGTCACCAAGAAAAGAAAATCTAGTTGCTTTTTAATTGATTTCAACCCATAAGACAAAGTCATGGGGTCCTAAAGTTCCCAAGGCTAGGAGCTTCAGGAGGCTCATTGCACACCCTTCTGCCACACAGCCACTGGAGAGACCCCCTGACCTGCCATTTAGCATCTGAATGCTTGACCATTAAACCTCTAAGGCTCCTCATTTGTATTGTTGTTAGGTGCCACCAAGTTGACTCTAACCCATAGCGACCCTACTTATGGCAGAGCAAAACATCATCGCAGCGTCCTGCGCCATTATCATAAGTGTTCCTATGCCTGAGCCCATTGATGCAGTCAATGTGTCAACCAATCTCTTTTTGGACCTTCCTATTTTTCTCCCTCCCTTCACTTTTCCAAATATATTGTCCTTCTCTAGGGATTGATGTCACCTGACAACATGCCCAAAACATGTAAGAAGTCTTGCCATCCAAGATGAAGTCTTGCCATCCTCTCCTCTAAGGAGTTCTCTGGCTCTTATCTCTATATCTTCCAATACAGATCTGTTTATCCTTTTAGAAGTCTGTGGTACTTCTAATATTCTTCTCCAGCACCACAATTCAAATGCAGCGATTCTTCTACAGTATTCCTATTCAATGTCCAACTTTCACATGCGTATGATGCAATGGAAAACACCATGGCGAGAATCAGGCATGCCTTATTCCTCAAAGTAACAAACTTGTTCTTCAATACTCTCAAGAGATCTTGTGCAGAAGATTGCAACGTGTCTTCTGATCTCTTGACTGCTTTTTCCATGAGCATCAGTTGTCCATGCAAGTAAGAAACATCCTTGACAACTTTAACATTTTCTTCATTTTTCATGATGTACCTTTTGTAATCAATACATTGAATTGTAACCCATATTGAAGGCTACAATCCTTGATCTTTATCAACAGGTGCTTCACTTCCTCACTTTCATCAAGCAATATTATCATTTGCCTTCCAGGTTGCTAATCAGCCTTCCTCCAATACTGATGCCTCACTCTTCTAATCCAGCTTCTCTGATGATTTGTTCAGCATACAGACTGAACATGCATGGTGAGAGGATAAAACCCTGATTCACACCTTCCTACAGAAGTCCCTCATTCTGTTAGCACACCTGCCTCTGGATCCATGTACATGTTCCGAATGAAGTGCTCTGGATTGCCATTCTTCTCAAGATTACCCACAGTTGATTGCGGTCTATGCAATCTAATGCCTTTATATAGTAAGTGAAACAGAAGTAAACATACTTTTGGTATTCTCTGCTTTAGCCAAGATCCTTCTGATATCAGCACATCCTTATCTGAATCCAGCCTGCGCTGTGGCCATTCCCTGTCAATGTGCTGCTGTAACCATTGTTGAATGATCTTATGCAAAATTTTACTTGTGTGCAATCTCAGTGAGATCATGCTATCATTTGAGCCTTCTGTTGAATCATCTTTCTTTGGAATGGAAACAAATATGATCTCTTCTAGTCTGTTGACTAGGTAACCATCTTCCAAATTTCCTAGCATAGAAAGGTGAGCGCTTCCAGTACTCCATCAGGTTTCTGAAACATTCCAGTGAGTAATTTGTCAGTTCCTGGAGTCTTGTTTTTGGCTAATGCATTCAGTGCAGCTTGACCTTCTTCCTGCAGCACCATTGGATCTTGCTCATATGCTCCCTCCTGACATGGTGGACTGTTAACTAGTTCCATCTGGTACTGTGACTCTCTATTCTTTCCTTCTTCTCTTGATGATTCCTGCATCATTCTATATTTTGCCTCGAGAATCTTTCAGAACTGTAATTTGAGACTTGAATTTTTTCTTGAGTTCTTTCCGTGTCAGATAAGCTGAGTGTGCTCTTCCCTTTGGGTTTTCTAATTCTAGGTCTTTGCACATTTAGTTAGAATATTTGGCTTTGTCTTCTTGAACTGCCCCTTGAAGATTTCTATTTAACTCATGACTTCATCCTTTCTTTCACTTGCTTCAGCTACTCTACAATTGAAAGCAAGCTTCAGAGGCTCTTCTGACATCCACTTTGATCTTTTCTTTGTTTCCTGTCTTTTTAATGATCTTTTGCTTTCTTCTGATGATGGTCTGGATGTCCTCTCTCAGTTCATCAGGTCTTCTGTCATTAGTGTTCAGTGAATCAAATCTGTTTTTGAGTTGTTCTTGAAACTCATGTGGGATAGACTCAAGGTCGTATTCTGGCTCCTGCAGGCTTGCTTTCATTTGCTTCAGCTTTATCCTGACCATACAGGTGAGCGACTGCTGGTCTGTTGCACAGTGGATCCCTGGTCTGGTTTTAGTTGCTGACACTGAGTGCACCCATTGTGTTCTCTCACGGATGTAGCCAATTTGATTTCTGAGTATTCCATCCGGGGATGGATGTGGTCCATGTGTATAGAAGCCTTTTGTGTTGCTGAAAAAAGTTACTTGCTATGACTAAGTCGCTGGTTTTGCAAATTCTATCATGTGATCTCCTGCTTTATTTCTATCACCAAGTCCCTATTTTCCAACCCTTTGTTTCCAACTTTTGCATGCCAATCACCAATAACTACCGATGTATCTTTGTGGCGTGTTAGATTCATTTATGACTGAAGAAGTCCTTGGTAATTTGTCAATTTCTTCATCACTAGCTTTTGTGGTTGGTGCATAAATTTGAGCAATAGTTGTATTGATTTGATATCCTTGAAGGCAGAGAGATATAATCTGATCACAGACAGGGTTGTGCTTTGTGCTAGATTTAGCGAGATCCTTCCTGACAATGGGTGCCACACCTTTCCTCTTGATTGTGTTCGTCCCAGTTTAGCAAATCATAGGATGTTCTAGTTCAAAGTGGCCAACAGCAGTCCATTTCAGGTCACGAATGCCTAGGATGTTGCTCACCATGACTGCCATTTCATTTTGATCACCTCCAGGTTTCCTCAATTCATACTCCCCACATTCCAAGTTCCATTTACTAGAGGATCTTTTGCAGCTGTTTCTCCCTACCTTGGGTCATGGTCAGCAGCAAATAAAGACCCCCAAAGTCTCCACTCCCACAGGCTTTACTAGATTCATATATAATGGTCAACTCTCCTCCAATAAATCATCTCCTCTTCAGTCATCTTTCCATTGCCCTCAGACTTGAGGGGCCCACCTGCCAGCAGTATCGCTGACAATATTCTGCGTCTTTTGTTTGGGGTTTCAGTATTTGAAAATGCCTCAAAGCTGTGAGAATGGTATTCAGCAGCTTCTTCCTCTGAAGTGGGGAGCTGCGTTCTTCTTTCCTACCTGTTCTTAATCTGGAAGCTCCCCTGGAGCTTGTTCACTGTGGGTGACCCTGCTGGCAGTTGAAATGCCAGTGACATAGCTTCCAGCACCATAGCAACACACAAGCCACCACAGTCAGACAAACTGATGAACAAATGGTGGCAGGTCCTCATATTCACTACCAAAACCCTTTCAAACTCACTGACATTGAGTCGATTCTGATTCAGGAAGCCAATATTCAAAGGTTATATTATAAATTATCACATAATTATTGTGTTTTTTCTATCTCTATTTTGGTTGTTCTGGTGGGGGGGGGTGTCATTATTATATTATCAATAAAATCTCATCCGCTACTGTTATATAATTTTGTCTAGTCATAACCAAGTATGGAGCCAGGGTGGTATACTGGTTACCATTTGGGCTGCTCACCCCAAACCAGCAATTCAAAACCACCATCCACTCCAAGGCCGAAAGGCAATGCTGTCTACTCCTGTCCACAGGCAGCACTCTGTCCTACAGGGTCGCTACGGTTCAGAATTGATTTGATGGTAATGAGTGAGAACTAAGTATATTTATTCTTTTGAACACATATACAATTTGTTTATTTGATTTCTACTGCATAATCAACTTGAACAATGTCCATATTTTCAACATAATGGCAAAAATGTACCCTTTGCATGTATGGGGGCTTCAGAACATTCCTGAAAAAATGTCCATTGTCATAACACTCCATTTTTCCATGAAATTTTAGAAGCTCACTCGTATCTATTTTATCCTCTTTACCTAAAAGCTATCTAACTTTACTCACTCATTCATCCATCCATCAATGCCATTCAAAAATAACATGCTGTGTGTCTCCTAATGCTGCTAATTGAGTAACACACTCTATAACTACTCAAAGTATAAGGTTTAACAAAAGTACTTAGAAATTTAAGTAACTTTAGTAAGTAAAGTCTTCTGAAAAGTTATATGTAAAATTGCAAACTACTTATACTTTTTCCCCAACAAATATTTTTCACAAACTTTACCCTGAAGGCACACTTAGCAGAATGCTATATTAGAATCTTTATGAAAATGCCACATACCTTCATTGTAGTATTCACAATCAAGGGCTAAAGGGTAAAAATAAATATTAATATCTGTAAGAAACTCCACACTTAGCTAAATGCACACAATATTACACTTATCTAAATGCATAAGTGTCATTGAGCAATTTTAAATCTTTATGTGACTGAAGGGAATTCTTTAAGAGTGGAATGTTTTAATTAATTTCACTTCATAAAATTATTTCAGAAATAGGTAAATATATCTGTCAATTTTAAAATGTCAGTTGATAGTGTTAAAACTACTAAATGTTACTCAAATGATTTACTAGCTACAGAAGGAAACTAATAATTTTTTAAAGTCCAATCAATAAGCAAATACAGGGTATATATACAGTATTTTAATTTTTTTCTTATAACCATACCAGCATGAAAATGCACAGGCATTGAAAAACTAGAGTGATAAGCAATATCTCTGAAGATGGTTTAGGAATAATTTAAAATTCAAGTATTACAATGACAGCACTTAAACACAGAACAGAAACCATACCTCATATTTTTCATTTTATAAATCCTTTTACTAAATGCTATTTTTCTATTTAATAAAAGGCATAGTTTTTTTACTATTTGTCTGAAATATGTTCTATTTTCAGTCCTTTTATGCAATCAGTTCTATGAAATATCAGTAACTGATATGAATCTCCTTATAAGACCCCCATTAATGATAGCCTGTGCACAGTACTCACAACAAGTAGTCGGTGATCTCCATCGAATGGGTATCCCTTCCTGACAACATTTGTGCGCATACGCGGCAATGCTTGTGCATAGACATTCACAGTCCCCCCCAAGATTACAGTTACATGTATCTTCATGGCAATTTTTGGCAAAAGATGTTACATCAATCTAAAAACAACATGAAAAGCATTACTTTCAATAGCTACATACTATATGGATTAAACTCAAATTTTGGAAAGAAAATTAACTGGTGTGTTTTCCAATTTTGACAGCTTAGCACTGTTACTTAGAGAGTTCTCTGTAGTTTTACATATCTGTTTTACCTAAAGGAGGGAAATTTTGCAATGCTGTGATCTAGAAAAACAAGGAATAGATTAAAGGAATAATTATCTTTGCAATATAGCAGACGAGTATTTGGGGGAGTTGTTTCATTAATGGCATATTCATGTGACACTAACAGACGAGATTATTCCACCTCCAACTGTGCTGTTACTTGATCTTTCAAGTGCCTTTGACCTTAAAATTTTTTATGGAGGCCTAGATTTATTATATTGGAAAGGAGTTTAGGAAGTTAAATTTCAAATAAATTACACTGTGCTTTGGAATATGCTTTAAGACATATTTGGAATGAGTCACTAATGATACTTTTCAACTACACTTTGGGATGAGGAGAATAATGCTCTTTTGACAATGCTCTCTGAAGACAAATAAATCTGCTCAGAAATCTTTCGCAGAAATCTGCTCAGCTTTCATAGAGTGACTAATTGTTCACAGGGTAACTCATTAAAAGTTAGGAATGAGTTTAGGAGTAGTAATGATGGGCTAGCATGATATGAATCAGAATGCAGCAATTCTAAGTGAAACAATGCCCTAAACATTACTATCTAATAAACTTCATTTAAATCATTTTCTAGGCTAAAAATTTTAATAACCTCAAATTTCAATTTGCCTCAACTCCAGAACCACTCTATATTTATATCTCTTTTTCTTGGGAGTTATTACACATATCATATCATTTCATAGTTCAATCACATCAAGCAGTCTATTTACACCTTGATCATAAAGTGATTGACATAAACATACCTTACAAACTATAAAATATTACTACAAATGTGATGTAAATGTGATGCAGTGAGGGAGAATGAGTAAATCCACTACAGCATTACTTCTATGGAAAAGCAAACAAAAAACGTTGCCTCCTAAAAGTGGTTAGGAAATCTTAAAGCCAATGGGTGGTTAAATTGTTTATCCTGTTCACCTCAATATTATGGAAGCAGTACTTGTTTAAATATGACAGTTTAGTCAAGCACCATTTACCACATTGCGGCACGGAGCAAACACATCACTGTACAAAATGGAGCATTCTCTCTTGGCATACGGGAACTTGTTCTGTTGCGCTTCACAGGGTCTAATGGTTTCAGCTGGGGTTTCACACTGTTAAAGACGATTAAGGGAGGACAAAAATGAAAATAATTCAAAGGGTGAAATGTGAAACTGAAACCAAATGAACTTATTGGACTCTCCACTCCAGTTGCATCTATATACAAAGGGGTTTCAAAAAGTGGATCGGAAAGTGGAATCAAATACGAATAGAATTTTCCATCAACTCTTGAAGCACCTTCCTAAGCTCCTCCTTTTAGAAAGGCTTTATAGCGCCTCTGTGCCACAGAACGAAAGCCCGATGGCATTGACAAGTACTTTCAAGGCAACAAAATATAACACTAAAGTAATGGTGGTATTAGAGATAACATGGAGACCAATAATTGCAATCATCTTAAAATTTGGAATTTACATGACTAAAAGTATTACATGAGCTAATGAACTCTTTCCTTTTATTTTTCACATTTTAAAACATATTCATCACAACTTATTTTCTGAGGAGTATGCCCTCAAAGCCCTGTAGCCTTACTTTCTAAATACTGAGCCGTTTGGCCTCTCTCTTGTAGTCCACCTTCCTGAAACCACCCTGAGGAATAACTTTTCATTTGTCCATCTGACTGGTCCATTTCCTCCCTCAAATCTATTTACGACTTAATCCCTCTGTAGAGACTGTTTCTTGCTGGGTTTTCTCTGACCTCACTGAAGGTGTTCTCCAAATTCTTTCCTCCTCCCTTCTCTGCAAGACCTGATCTTCAAAGCTCTTCTTTTTACATTCTATTCATACGCTTACGTGAGCATACATAGGTGAATCGAAATTATTGTTACGAGGCTTCGGGTCAAACACACACAGGGTTATTTCAGCTGCAAGCATTTTAAAACAGATCTCTGACGTCAGCGCAGGGCTGTCGGGCAGTTTCCTTCGTGATGCGCTCTCAGTCTTATGAGGGTGCCTCCGTGGAGGCATCAAGACCGTGGCCTCCGAAAGGAACCGCTGGGCCAGTTACATTCAAGGCAGAGAGAGCCGCTTAGAAGGTCCTCTATATTTGTGAGAGTCTAAAGAGGTCATCTGGATACATTTTCTGAAAGAACCCAGGAAAAAGCTGACAACTGCGCTGCTGAGAAAAAGGCCAGGAATGGTTTGCAACCACCACACCCTCTCTCCTTTCTGGAGAGTAGCCCGGGGCTGAGGCCGGGGACTTTCTCTGGGAAATGTGGCCCTCCTGCTGACATCTGCTCTGGCCCCTTCCGACTCCTTTTCCTTTCCTGCACTCAAACATTTAAAAGGAAAATTGTTTGATTCCCTTAATGATGGCAAATCCTCTGTTTTGATGTGGTATAAATCAGTGTGCAGTATTTTTCAGCGAAGAATTAGAGTAAATACTGCCTTAAGATGTACAGTGAACCCTCGCCACTTCGCGCTTCGACTTCCGCGGCTTCACTCTATCGCGGTTTTTGCATAACAGCACCCACTGCCTACACCCGCTCCTTCAGAGGAAAAAGACGGCGACCCACCTGTAAAGTACATCCCTTAAGTCATTTCATAGGCTATTGATTACAGTATTTGTAAGAACTATGTATAATAATACTGTATGTGAAATATGTAATACTGTAAACTAGATGCCATAAATAATAAATGGTAATTGTAACGTTCAAAATGTTTTACTGTATTTTCCCTTTTTCGTTTAATAAATTGGGTAATACGAGTGTAATGGTGACTAAAGGGTGTTTTTTTCATGTCCTCTATGCTCTAACTACGAAAATATTTGATTTACAAATAAGGAATCCTACTTCGCGGAATTTCATTTATCACGGTAGGGTCTAGAACCGATTAACCGCGATAAACGAGGGTTCACTGTATATTGATCTAGGGCAGCGGTTCTCAACCTTCCTCATGCCACGACCCTTGAATACAGTTCCTCATGCTGTGATGACCCCCAACCATAAAATTTTTTTCATTGCAACTTCATAACTGTCGTGTTGCTACTGTAGTGAATCGGGCAACCCCTGTGAAAGGGCCATTTGACCCCCAAAGGGGTCATGACCCACAGGTTCAGAACCACTGATCTAGATGAAGGATATGTCCAAAAAAAATCACTTTACATCTCGACTTTTTGGTTTGTTTAATAAAGGTTTGTCTGAATTTGTAGCGATACTTTTTGACTTACTCTCATACTATCAGATCTGTGTCTCCAGCCAAGACTTTGCCCCTACTCTCTCCCCAAACCTACAAACACCAGCTTCTCCTCTTTGCCCTCCAGCACCTACCCAGTAAGCAAGGAAGGGAGGAGACTTCTTGAGTCTTCCAGGTTTACCTTCCCCAATATAATCTTTCAGCAAATGCTGTGGAGTGTAACCTTCTATGAAGATGCCTCTCAAGTCCATACCGTTTCCTAAATCTCCATCAAACTCAATGTTTCCAGTTCACGCTTTCTGACCAGGCTTTGGCTCTTTAGTCCAGCACTTGGTCCTTGCAGGTTGCATTCCAGTCAGTCCTGAATACACAGCCTGCCTCATAAGCAAGTGAACTTGTGGAATTTCTTTGGAAGCACTGTACTCTTGCGCGCTTCCTGACACCTTCCGCGGCTGCTCCTTCTGTGGTCGGATCTTTACAATACTCTTCACCTGCCAAGTTCCCCTACAGTTCTCAGAAGTACCTACTTCACTACCGCCCTGTGCTATCACAACCTCCATGGAGCATACACTTCAAATGAAGGACTTCTCTCACAATGTGTCCATCGTTAATTTTTCTACCCCACATTCTGCTCTGGATCTTGAAGCCCTTATGGGCAGAAACTCTCTTGTATTTATGTGTCCACATACCATCAAAAACATTAAGAGCTCAACAAAACTATAAAGAATCAAAAATGTGTGAATTTAGGGGGTTATGAATTATGTGGTAATTATTATTTGAGTGTATTGGAAATTAATGATTCCTTAATTTATTTACCAATCAAATAAATGTAAAATAAAACTTCTAAAGGCAATAAGGTATATTAAGGCCACAATTTAAAAGATTTTGTCTATTTTAATACAATAGATACTTATATTTTAAATGAATATGAGTTTCATTTTCACCTCTGCTGTTTTGCACTGCAAGAGACAGATGGTGCTAACTGTTCCTGTACGACTTCAGGTCTCAGAAACTCAAAGGGAAGGCGCTTCTCTGTCCTATAAGGTTGCTATGCGTTAGAATTGCCTCAGTGGCAGTGAAGTTTTTGTTTGTTTTCATGGCTACTGCATATTATACAAGTTACTTAGTCTTCAATGTCTTCACCTCTAATCTAAAGGTAATAATCAGTACTGACATAACTACACGAGAATTTAAATATGAAAGTAATTTTTAACTGTGAATTACAATACAAATGTAATTTAAAATAATTTTATCTAAATAAATTGCCTTAAGAATAACATGAGCTAGTGAGTAGATATCTTTAACAGTATTTGTTTGCTTCTAAAGAAATAGAATATATGTAAATATACATACTTGGCCTAACGCCCAGCTATCTCCAAATACCTGGGCGTGTCTGACTTCCACGTTATTAGAGGTGGTCATATCATTTGAAGTACACTTGTCAAAGTTTCCACACAATCCCGCCAGTTTGTTCTAAAATAAAAGAAAAATGCCATGAACTAATCTATAGTCACTTTAAGATTTAAGAACTCTTACTAAAGTTTTTGAAAGGTATACTTTTTAATATAATTTTTAAGATGTACTTTTAAATTTGCACAATAAGCATGTTTTTAAATTACTGTGTGAAGAAAGTGATAGTTCTGTCTATTTGTCTGATAGAGCATGAGAGAGAGAGAGAGAGAGAGAGAAAAGGGAAGACCCTGAGCAGGAAGAAGTGATGCCATGACTGCAGCAACGAGCTCACACAGAAGCAGAATGGAAAGGCTAGCCCAAGTCTGGGCAGCGTGTCCTCCTCCTGTCCATGGGTCACTAGGAGCTGGAACGGGCTCAGTGGCACCCAGACAAGACATATCTATTTAACCGTATTTATGCATTACCTTCCAGATATTTTACCATCCCCCAAAGTGTATGTATCCATATAGACCAAGATTTTAGTATTGATTCAACTAACTGTAATATAAGCATTACTATAGATACACTATACAGTGTGATATAAGCATCACACATCTTATGCACATATATGTGTATGCATGTTTGTGTCTGTGTGAATATTTTTTCACTAATGGTAGATCAACCTCCTTTAAGGCTTAGTAATGGTGTGAATGTTGGAAGATTCCTACAGATTGTACTTGGAAAAGAACAGTTTTTAAAGGAAAAGTTGCCTTTCATACTTATAAATCATGCCCTCACGGGAGAAAAGAAATGAAATCCATATTCTAGTCTAGATTCTGATGATTTTCCCTAATTTTAAAAAAAGATTGTTATGAGTTGTGAAATCAGTATTGTAATTTTCAGCAAAACAATATTTTGTGAAAATTTGTAGTTTTAAAGAAGCGAGAGTAAGAGTGCAGAATTGGATAATTTTTCAAAATCAATGGAGCACAGAGTCAAATGCAAGGATAGATATCTTCCCCCAAAAATGAAGCTCTTCCCTTACACAGTGGATGAACTCAAACATATAGCGCTTGCCTTTTGTGCATAGTCTGAAAGAATGCAGTCCTTCCTTAACGAGGCTTCCCATGACTGCCCAGCCACTTCTGACTCATACAGAAGCTACCCGAAAGCAGGGGAAGCTCTGCCAGTGGGCATCGAAAAGCCCAGGAAGCAGTAAGGGGGAAAGATGCAAGAACAAATGCTTAATTTATTTCAAAACTGGAGGCGGAGGGGAGCCTGTGGTGAATGGCAGAGAACATTAATTGAAGAAGTAGGACAATAATGAAAAGTGGTCTCAACCTCTTAAAAGAATGCTAGATCCCAGCAAACACCCAGAAATTTATTTGGGGGTTTTATTCTTCTCAAGTATACTAGATAATAACTCCAATACACAAACATCTTTTAAACATGATGTGAGTTAGCACTGAGTCAACTCCAACTGACAGCAATTGTATGTGTCAGAGTACCACTGCTCCTTGGGGTGTACAAAGCTGTGACCTTTCAGACACAGATAAAGATTTCCGCTCTTCCAGGTGCCTCTGGATGGGTTCAAACTGCCAATGTCTAAACTAGTAGTCTGGTTCTTAACAAGTTGTACCATCTTTCAAAATGTATCATTTCCACGGTTTCATGAAAATATATTGTTACTATCATGTTTTTTCTCTAATTGTTCATAGAAGATATTCATGAGCCTCCCTGCCAATTCCAGAAAAGGACTGATTTTTGTTAAGAATCTCAGTGTAAAAGGTAAAATGCAATATTTCCCCGAAAGTAAGACATCCCCCGAAAATAAGACCTACCCACACTTTTGCCTCTCGCTGAAATATAAGGCACCCCCCCGAAAATAAGACCTTCCCAAAACTAAGACCCCCAAAGCTACCTTAACTCTGACTCTGGACCGTAGCAGTGGGTGCCGCAGCGCAGCTCACTGTTGGCTACAGCGCAGCCGGAACAGACAGGAAGTGCAAGGTCTCTTTTAATAAAACAATAAATGTGTACCGTATTCTTCTTCATGGAAAAATAAGATATCCCCTGAAAATAAGACCTAGCACATCTTTGGAAGCAAAAATTCATATAAGACACTGTCTTATTTTCAGGGAGACAGTGTAGTACCTCTCATTAAGAGCTTAGACCCTTGGTGGTGGACTCATGGGGCTGCAGTTTGAAACCACCAGCCACTCCCTGGAAGAAAGATGAGGCTTTCTAATCTTGTAAAGATTTATTGTCTCAGAAATTCACAAATGCAGTTCTACCCTGTCCTACAGGTTTGCTATCAGTCAGAATCAACTTGGTGGTAGTGAGATTTGGGGGGTTATTCAGATAGCACTTGGGCTGACTTACCTTCCACTGGGGTCCAATTTTGATATGAATGGTTGTCTTTCCATCCCAAAGGATGGTGACCTCTTCCTCCGGGAAGTGCACTACTGTGTAGTAGCCGGCCTTCCAGAGTTGATACCTAGGGTTATCTTCCAGGAAAAAACCTGACCGCATCTTCAAAAGAGCATAGGAAAGAATAAAATTCATTCTACCATCTCTAAAAACAAAATCAATAAAAGTAATCGAATTGTTCTCCATCAAGAAGCATCTGTGTATGAATATTCTGCTGTAGAATAAGATCAAATAAATATATAAAATAGGAAATGCATAAAATTGGAGGACCCCTAGTGGGACTTAACAGGGCTTAACCAAATGGTGAAAGGTTCAAACCTACCAGCTACTCCATGGGAGAAAGATACAGCACTATGTTTCCCTAGAGCAGCGGTTCTCAACCTGTGGGTCGTGAACCCTTTGGGGGGTCGAATGACCCTTTCACAGGCGTCGCCCGATTCATAACATAACAGTAGCAAAATTACAGATATGAAATAACAACGAAAATAATTTTATGGTTGGGGGGTCACCACCACATGAGGAACTGTATTAAAGGGTTGCGGCATTAGGAAGTTTGCGAATCACTGTCCGAAAGATGTATAGCCTTGGCTATCCTATGGACAGTTCTACTCTATCCTAGAAGGCCCCTCTGGGTAGAAATCAACTTGATGGCAAAAGGTTTGATGGTTTGGTTTTACATGAAATTAGGGAAGCAATCAGAACCTGGTAGAGAGACTCACATGGGAAAATGTTGAAAGGAAAAAGAAGGCATTTCTGTTATGAGAAGGATATAGCAACACTATGGATTTAGAGGCAATTAAGGGGTTAACTCTGTCTAAGCATAATTACACACAGTGATAAATATGTAATAATGGGGACTAAAGATGGTCCCCTCACCTGTAAAATAGAGTACTTTGATTCTGTTTATATTTTTGAGTAGTTAATGTTAAAGTGACTTTTCAAAATATTTAGTGAAAGCTATAATCAAGTTCTTTCATAGGCAGTGTCTTTCAGGAATTCATCAAGTGAAAATGTCTATGCAGCATAGACTAAGAGTATTTTTAGTCTGTTATGGTTTGTCAGAGTTGATTTGCATCAGTTACCCGGATGCAAAGCACATCTTTACTATCTGTCCTTTTCATTCGATGAAAAGTTTACTAAAATGAAGTCAATTGCATGGGGTCAGATGGAGATGCCGTACTCCGCACTTTCCAGATTAGCAAGTATGGATGCTTCTCTCTAGAAGAGTGAGACTTTATGAATTGCTTGAAGGAGAGATGTCCACTTCAGATGAAATTAAGACACTTTAAACAAAGTTTGATTAGGTTTCTCTAAGTTATAAATTTAGAAAATGAAAACCTTTAAAAGGAAGTTTAAATAAGTTAATAGTGTTTATTTCTTAAATATTTGGGAAGATTAGAATTCAGCTATTATTATAGAAAAGAAATGATTTTTTTTTCTTCTCCTGGATAAGAAATCCATCTGCTATAAATAAATGGTTCTATTTACACTTCTGCTTCTTGAGAAAAAATATTGGCAGGATATTTGTTTGATCAAACTACTTTTATGACTTCTGAATTTTACTTTATACTTTGCAGTCAATCTAAAGGATATTCATCAACACCTACATACAGGTGAAAATTGGGTGTTGAAAGTTACATACAACTGTAATTACCACTCTCAAAATGTGTCAAATTTCCTTTACCAGAGAATTTTATAGCTTCCCTTAAGTTCTTTTTACTATCCCTGTTCTTGGAGACAAGGTTTACCAATATGTGAATACCCGGTGGTGGCTGTGCCAGACACAGCACAGTACAACCCGGTCCGCGACCCCCGCACCAGTCTTGACATCATTGGATTTCAACGCAAAATGTTGGGGAAAAATTGCATCAGAGCTTGATCAAAACATCAGAATCCGACCCAACGCATGTGATTTTTGTCAATAAAAGCAATTCGTGTTTCAATCACTTGGCTTTAGTTGGTGTTGTTAGTACGCGTTGTTTAAACCTTTTGCAGCTGTGTTCCAAGTGTTTTGCATAATTTTCTTAGTTTTTGTGGCTCTTTATATTGCTTTTAGATAAAAAAAAACCACGGGTCCTAAGACAGTTTTTTGAAAAGAATCATCATGATAAGGAACTGGTTGACCATAGTATCGATATTGTTTGATAATTGAGTAAACCCTTTCAGAAAACAGTTAAGGAAACGCCAACAGCAGACCACATTAAACTTTTTTTTTTTTTTAAGAGAAAGCCAGCCGGGTCCTAGTGAAAAAAGGCAAAGAAGGGAAAAAACTCCTGAAAAGCAGCGACCAGTTGATTTGATGGAAGGAGATTCCCCTTCCAAACAAGGACTCTCTCTCCACCCCTCCTCTCCACGTCCGTGTCCACGGATCCAGATCCTCATCAGTCTCAAGGTGTGGGCCGTAATGTAGTTGTTAAAAACTTTTTTTTAATGTGTGTTGCTTATTTAATTATATTATTTAACTCTGACCTTACTTACTTTGAGATTTCATTTTGTGTAACATTTTGTATATAAAAACAAGGTTAGGGTAAAAACTTGGTGGTCAAGAACAGAATAATCCATTTTCAGTTATTTCTTATGGGAAAAATTGATTCAGAATTCGACTGTATCACATCTCGATGCTCCTTGTAGAAGAGATTAGCGTCGAGGTCCGGGGTGCTACTGTAATTACTTCAGAAAGACGCCAAGATAGCTATAGAAACTCTATTTTGCTCCCCGTTTGAGTGCTGTCTGGTTCCTTGTAAGGTTTCTGGCTCACATATAAGCTATGTACTAAGGTGCTAGTTTTCAACCAATCACATGCAGAAGAACGAAGATCTCATTAAAACTTTCTACTTTAACCTCTTCCCAAGAAATCCCAGTGACTGAGGCAGGGCTCAGAGACCAGCACTTCTAATAAGTACTACTCAAAATAAATACTGTCATCAAGTTAATTCCAACTCATAGCAACTGCCTAAGACAGAATGGAGCTGCCTCTGTGGGTTTCTGAGAGTAATCCTTACAGGAGAGAGAGCTTCATCTTTCTCCTGCGGAGAGACTGGTGGTTTCGAAATGCGGACCATGCAGTCAGCAGGCCAACATGTATCCCACGTGACCACTGGGACCCCAAACAAATACTACAGCTCATTTTCATGGAGGTTTCCAGACCAGACTGTGAGAAACACCATTTAAATTCTCACGAAAGAGATCATTTTTAAAAGTCTACTTGTCAGATCATGTCACTTCCAAATCCAAAACGTATTATTTGTAATTTGTTAAAATGTAAAATGAAGTCCAAAGATCTTATCACGTCATTCAAGGCCCTCAGGTGGGACACAGCACCTTTGTCTACTGCTCTGGCTTTGCTGCCTCCCTGATAGTTACTCCTCCCCACGTCTCTCTGTCCCTCCCTCCCTCCCTCCATCACCAGCCCTTACACTGTGTTTCCACCAAACAAATCTGTTGTCGTTCTTCCAATGGGCCAGTTTTTATCTTTCATTTACCGTACTTTGAATGATTTTGCAGATTGTCCTCCAACTACTTTTCTTCCCTGGCTGACTCCTACTGACCCTTTAAGGAGTTCAGTGTTTCATCCAGAGTGTCACTGCAGAGCCTTCAAAAATGAGGGTCAAAAAGAAGTTCTTGCAATTCATTATCTCATCTAATCCTTACATGCACTTAAGAAATAGATTATATAATTGACAGAAATTTAAGGATGGGAACATTGGAGTTTACAGAGGTCAGATACATTGACCTAGATGACACAGCTATCAGAAGTACTAGATTGATATTGACTGACTGGCTGACTGGCTGACTGACTCCCAAGCCTGTGCTCTTAACCAAGACCCTGAACACACAGGGCTGTTTCGATGTTCCTCCCAGGGATCTGTCTTATAGCTCTCAACACACCCCCATGATAGCAGAACACACTGTACATTCTTATTCTCTGGAATACATTGCTCTCCTGAATGTAAATTCCGTGAAGGTAAGTACAATGGTTTTATCCTCACTCTAGCCAGCACTTGGCAGCGTTTGCTACATAGTAGGCATGATGGAAGCAGTCCTGGTGGCACAATGATTAAAGGTTGTCGATTCCGATGCACCCAGTTGCTTCATAGGAGGCCTGTGCCGTGTTCTGCGCCTGTCAGTATCACAGCCTAGGGAGCCCCGGGGGAGGAGGGGCAGTTCCACTCTTGGCTAAGGGATCACTAGGGGTTGGAACTGACTCAAGGCTCACAACCACAACAAGTCTTCATTGTGTTCAGTGGTTTTATCCATTCGTTTAAATTCAGTGGGCTAGAGGAATCTGGAATGAACATGAGCCCAGTGGACCCTAATTCTCATGGAACTTAAAGACTCGTGAGGAAAACAAACACCCATGCACATGATCACACTCAAGTCTGACGCCTCTGAGAAGGCAGTGCTGGAAGACAGGAGGAGCTCCCCGGGGAAGGCAAGAGGACACCTGTCACAGACATTTAAGTCAAATTGAAAGATCAATGACATTAGAAGCAGTGACACTCATGGGAGACCAGAAGTAATGAAAGAACATTTTTAGAACTGATAAAGTTCCAACTTCTGGGAAATGAACTTGAAGCAGAAGGTGATGGGAGGCTAGGCAAGGGTGGGCAAGCACCAACTTGGCAGAGTGCGGGGATGAGAGGGGGGATGAGAGGGGAACCGTTTGAAGGTTTGAAAGTACCAGAATTTCAGGAAATTAAGTTTCCTTTTTAGAAAAACATTCCTAGATATAAAGTGGCAGGATGGATTAGAAGGAAGGAACTAAGACGAGAATCCAGGTGTTCAGTTTGAAGGTTACTAAAGTAATCCAGGTGAAAAGTGATAGGTGCCAGGGCCAGGATGGTGACTATGGTAGTGAAGGAAAGAGGAAAGAATTGAGAAAAGGGAGTATTAGTAAGGCACAAAAGAGATATGTGAGCATAATTTACTAAAGCCACATAATGTTTAAGAAAATGTAGATCTCTATTACTTTATATAGTTTACCAACCTGCTTGTAAGGAGTATCATTCAGATAAATGTCAGTGTCTCCAACGGAAATTAAAACACTTTTAGAACAAACAATGTCATTGTCAAAACACTTCTTGTTCTGGGCAATGACAGATATATCCAAATCATCTGTACTCTGCAATGTAAGAAAAAGCTTTATTACTACAAAATTTCATAATATTTTAATATTTAACTTATTTCTCTTTACGATATTAAATAACAAATTTTATAATGGATTGCATGCATATTAAAATATAATTTATCTTTAAAATAAAAGTTGTATATCTAATAATGTGAAGAATTTTTCTAGAAATATACCAAGATAGTTCAACTTTTAAACATTAATCTCTGATGCAGTCTATTAAAATTTTGTTCTAATGAAACATTTTCCCATTGAATTACTCTGCTTCAAATTTGCCAACTATTAACATTTTCCTGTCAATAAGTGTCTAAAAAGTCAATATGCATCGTATGGAATTTTAAAATAAATATTTCCATTTAAAGTATCATGTCCTTTATTTTATTTTAAGGGGTTTTCTGGATAAATTATGTATTTGCTTACAAGTTAAAGTCCAAATATACAGAAATATGGTATCTGTTAGTAAATAAATCAATATATTAGAGTGCTTGTTTTGAACTAGGAGAATTATATATATTATTAAATTTACTATAATTTTAATTAAATATTATTTTCATTTAATAGACCAGATATTGGAAGTTAAGGACAATTAACTGACTGTCTTAAAACTCACTTAGCTAAATTAGGACAGATACTGAGTTTAACCCTCTAATCTATTTTTATAACTTGTAAAGAAATTTGTAAGAGTATAAGTGATGATAGAGTAGAAAAGTCTGATTTAGATTATTGTGAATCTTTAGGTTCTGAGAATATTATTTAGTCTCAAACATTCTAACACCTTACCTCTAATTAGCTCCCCATTCTTGGCGACAACCCACACCATCTGTTAAGAGCAATTTCTCTTATCTTAGAGTTTGTTCTCTCTCAAAATGAGGGTTCCTATCTTAATATCCTAACTTCATGGGCATCCCAGAAATTCATTGCAAAATATTGTTCATGAACATGTGTAATTTTTTAGTATATGTAGCTTTCATCAAGCTTTCAAAATATTCCTCATCACCCCAAATATAGAAGCTACTTCCCTGCGAGTCTTTGCACTCACAAAGGATGGTGGGATTTTCCCATAAAGAAATGTGGTGCTTTCCTTTTGACCCACTGTCCAATTATCAAAGGTTAGTGTACATTTCCTGAGTACTTTTCATCTTTAACCATATCAGTAAATAGTCCTTTTCATAGTGAAAAAAAAGCATTTAATGTTTGGAACTCATACGCATCTTAATGGAAATTTTCCACCTTTAGGTCTTCCCATCAACAACAATATGAACATTAGTCCAATACATTTCTTTCTTGGGCCAAAATCTTCCTGTTACATTATCCATTACTATTAGCATATTGCCTAGGGCATGAGTTTGCAATGAATAGTGTTGATGAAGTAATAAATGTGTTCCGTTGTGACCCATTTTCTTCCCTGTAGGAGCTGAGAGCTTTTGTACCTCTTAAACAAACCATTTCCTACATTTGGAAAGGAAAAAATGATAAGTCATTAAGACGATTGTTGCATTGTACTGCTCAGAAAAATAATGCTACAGTTTTCCGCCTTTATGAAAATGTTCCAAGAAGAAAACCAAAAAAATACGTAGTTGGGGTTATGGTTAGCTCTTCCTTTTGGGGAGAGTTAATTAGATTGTGAAAAGCTGGCTGATAGGCTTTCTGTTACCATTATATTTCTATTACGGTTCATTGGGGCCCTTCAATGTTAGCCTTATTCTTTTTATTAACCATAAGCTACAAGGAATATTCTATATGGTTTGGCTTACAGTGGCATGCTATGCAGTGCTATGGTGACAAATGTTTGAAACGCTAGTAATCCCCAAAAGTTACATATCAACATTTCCCTTATCGTCTATTTCAAGTCAATATTGGATTTGGAATTAATGCTGCAAACTTCCCAAACAGCATAATAAGTAATGATTGAAAAACAGGAGCTAAAGGTCATCATCAATGTGCTATATGAGATTCTCAACATCTATTGTTCTTGGGCACTGAAATCTTATACAGACTATTCTCCCAAATAATCCCCAAACAGAACCTTTCCACAATTCTCAAGTTAGCATATTACTGTACTAGGCATGTCAGGCTCACCTCTGGCCATAACACTAGCCAACTTTAAAAGCAACTATTCATGTTCAACCTTGTTTGCTGAAAGTCAAGAGGATATGAAACAGTTACTGATAAAAATAAAAAATGTACAACCATCAGTATAGATGACTCTTCGGTGTAAAGAAAGCACAAATGGTGTCAGAATTCCATCCTATGTGGATGCTTATTCAATATCCATGGAAGCAGCAATGAAGAAGTAAAAAGGTCTATCACATTGGACACATCTGCTACAAAAGACCTCTTGAAAGGTTTAAGGAGCAAGGATATCAGTTTGAGGAGTAAGGCGCATCTTTTTTAATTTCATTAAAGGCATACTATTTTTACTTCCTTCATATGTATACAAGACAGTGAATAAGGAAAATCAAGAATAAGGAAAATCAAATGCATTTGAATCATAACGTCGGCCAATAATACCTATATCATGGACAGCCTAGAAGAATTTTAAAAATCTGTTTTGGAAAAAGTTCAAGCAGAAGGGTCCTTAGAATCTGAAATGGAGAGACTGTCTCATGGGGGTTCGTCTGTTTTGGAAGGGATCGGTCCCTGTGGAAGGTTATCATGCTTAGTAGAGGGTGAGCAAAATGCAGGAAGATCCTCTCCACGGTGGATGAACACAGTGCCTGAAACAGTGGACTCAAACATAGGAGTGACAGTTCGGATGTCACAGAACCAGGCACTATTTTGTTCTGTTGGACATAAGGAGACTATGAGTCAGAACCAAGTGAATGGCACCCACCACCAATGTCCCATGCACGTCCCTGCTGCTGTAGCCGACGAAGTCAGTCAGGTTTGATTAAGCCCAAGAGCAGTACCTTCAGAGATGGACTACGTTGCTGGCAGAGGGTGAGTGAAAGAGGGAAAGGCTCACAATGAGATGGATTGACATAGTGACTGCAACGATGGACTCAAACATCATAATAATTGTTAGTGTGGCACAGGGCCTGGCAACAGTTCATGCTATTGTGCATAGACTCACTATGAATGAGAACAGACACAGAGGCATCTAACAGCAAGAAAACATCTCATTCTTAAGGAGGTACTGTGTTAGGCTGGGTTGACCAGATAAATAAATCCAGGGATACTCATATATGTGTAAGAAAGAGCTTTATATCAAATACTAATTATAAACATCCTAGCCCAGCCCAACTCAGGACCCTAAGTCCAATAGTAGACTGTAAGTCTGTGTTCAGGCTCGTATAGTCAAAGCAATGGTGCAGGATGCAGGAAGATCACAGGTTGGTGGGTACAAAGTCCTGTGGATCCATCTCCAGGGTTCTGGCAGATGTCAGAGTAGTGCCCCAGAAGGAAGGAGAAGGCAGAGAGAGAAGTTTCCCAGGACCCTCCTTATGAGAAGGTTACACCCACAAGGAGTCACCATCAGGGTATGACCTGATGGACAGGCTAAACTCCACTCCCACACTTTTGTATATCTTCAAGTTGACGTGAAATTATGTAACGGCCACAGGTAGTTGAAACTTATATACAGTGAACCCTCGTTTATTGCGGTTAATCGGTTCTAGACCCTACCGTGATAAATGAAATTCCGCGAAATAGGATTCCTCATTTGTAAATCAAATATTTTCGTAGTTAGAGCATAGAGGACATGAAAAAACACCCTTTAGTTACCATTACACTCGCAAACAATTACAGTACACTGTACAAAAGCAAAAATGCATCTGATACGTAGCTCCGATATGTAGCGATGCAGACAGAAGTGTGTACAGTATGAGCCAATCAGTGGCAGTAATGACAGAGCATGCGCTGTTACGCAAAAACCGCGATAGAGTGAAGCCGCGGAAGTCGAAGCGCGAAGTGGTGAGGGTTCACTGTATGTCTTTCTCTAGTCAAAATCAGTTACATTTTGCCCAGTCTTACAGCTTCTTGGTCCTTAGTGTCTCCATCAAGTTGTAAAGCAATAACAGAGTAAAAGTCAATGTCTCAGTAGTTGCATTCTTTCTAACTCCTAGCAAAGCATGGGATAGACTTCCATATTTAATAACTCAGTGAATAAGAAGATATATCTGCAATCAAGTTGACTTTGCCTCATGACAACCTTATTTGCAACAAAAAGAAACATTGCCTAGTCTTGTGTCAGCCTCATGATCACTGGCATATTCAAGTTCAATATTACAGCTATTGTGCCAATCCATTTCACCGACAGTCTCCCTTGACTTCTCAGGAACTCAGCTCCACCAAGCATTACATCTTTCTCCAGAAACTGATCACAGTATATAACAAACTGATAGAAAGGTGGCATATTGACTGTGTTATTAAGTCTCATTATACATTTGGCTCTAGATCTTCATCTGCTCAAGTACAGTGTAATGGATTTTTCTTGCCTTCGTTCTCTCTATGAGGGAGCATCAAAAAGTTTGTACAAGTCCCTCAGAGATGTAAAATGTTTTCATTCCTTATAAATAAACATGTAATTCCTATGTATATGAGAATACAAGCATTCAAAAGTGTTCTGGAGCTTAGATAGACGTGCAATATAGAACCCTGTCTGCCCCAATGTTTTAAGAAACTCTTGAAGAACGGAGCCATCAAAGGAGATTATGGAGGGATAAGAGACAAGTGTGGGAACAAGAAGAATTATACGATACACAAGGGGAGAGAGACTTAATCTATATATATGTGTGTGTAAAAATTTTAATGTGCAATCAGATATAATAGTTCATGTTTACCACTGCAATTGTAATATATAGAGTACTTTTTAGATTAGGTGATTAAAAATTAACACCACCTGCTTAATATTTAAAAGAGGCAGGAGTGAAGACTATTTTTGGTCATCATTGTATTTCTTGTCCTCATTATGGGGGCTGGTATATGGAAACCATATAATAACTATTGCTATTAAAAAAAGTAAGGTGTAGCAAGCAGTTTGAAATTAGGAGTTTCAGTGGTTTAAGGAGAACCGTGATTATTTGAGCTTTGACCTGGAAAGAATATTAAAAGTTTTAATAATAAAGTATAAGAAGAGACCTAGTAGTGATTGTGGTTGATCATAGATTAAGAAAAGAAGTGTTCAAATCTAGGCATTTTGCTGTTCTAGTTCCCTTATTTCCTAAAACACATAGCACTTGCTCTTCTTTTGAGTTTACAGTACAGGGAAATCCTCTGATTGATTTTTCATCTCTTTCTTTTAAACCAACTCTTTCTACCTCGGAAAGTTCAATTATGAGCTTTGTCCCAAATTAGTTTCAAGGTATTTATTCAGAGTAACAATTTAATAGCTTCAACAATGAATACAATATCATCGAGCCTAAAGTTATAAAGCTTAACAAGGCTTTATCCAACAAAGATATGTTAAGTACTTACTATGTCCCTAGAAGAGAGTTACATTTAAAACTACACAATTCAGAGATGGGAATTTCTACCCAACTGTAAAGTCAGGAGACATTATCTTTTAAAATAGAGCTGAGTGAGTATTCATTTTTAAAGTTTCAAGTATGAAAAAGGAAAAAATATATATATATTTAATTATTAGATCATCAACATGGCCCAAAAATGAAAATCTAATTTCACCATATAAAAAAAGATGTTAGAAACAGCAATGGCGATGCCCAGAATCTAATCTATCATTAATGCATCGGGAAGAGAGCTGTCCGACAGGGAAGAAAGAGTTATATTTGTAATTTATAGGGGTTTTTCCGGTCACTAAAAAATCTGAAAGGAAACGAAGTCTTGGCAGCCACGTCTCCTTCTCCAAGGACACGCCACCTTTCCCAGGAAAAGGTGAGGTTTGGTCATGACAAAGCTGGGCAGATGGATCAAGAAAAAAGTACTCCTGAAGAAGAGTTAAACTAGAAAAAATGCAAAATTGAAGAAATATATTTTGCAGCATGATGCTATCCCTAGACCGCAATAGTAGCTGGCAGGCGGTTAATCACTGGAGTCCCTGACTGGTACAAAGCGTAAAGTATTCAACTACTACTCAAAAAAATTGGCAGGTCAAAGAAAAATAAAAACTTTATAAAAGAGTATTTTGCTTTATCTTTACAAAAAGGCACATGCATTTATAAAACTTGAAATTTTAATTTTTCAGACAGTCATTTCTTTGTGCTTACTAAATGAACCCTGGGATCAATTTTAACCCTTTGTTTTGCTTACTAAATCGATTTTAATCCAGAGATGGGATTAATGATCCAAATTCCATTCCTAACTAAAAGAAGGACTCCTTCCGTGCATGGTTTCTATTACACAAGCAGACACACTCATTCAAATTTGAAAGTGAAATATGCACTTATTTTAACATTAAGATTTAGTGACAAGTTAGAGATTGGAAATCAGTTTTATAAAGGTTGAATGCCAAGCTTCAATGGCTCTTCCCTGCTAAACAGATGACCACTATGACATGATAGCATCAATAAAGAAGGATTGCTACCATCATTCATCAACAAATGCAAGAGTTTTCTTATATTTTGTTAGAAATCAGATTTTGTACAAATAGTTTACTTGAAATCATCTCTGTACAATAATAATTTGAAAACAGTGATAAATGCCAGGCATTCAAAGATAAACAAAGGGTTTTTAAAAAGTCAGGTGCACAGCACTAATTAAATAAGTAGTAATTAAGAACTCATCAAATGTTCAACATTTTTCAAAATGATTTGGGGAAAACGTAAAATTAATTACTTAGTTAACTAGACATGATCCCTATCCTTAAACTTCAGAATTTAAAAACTTGTTCTAATCTAGGGAATATACAATATATACTACATAATTATCATAACTTACATTTAATAAACATTAAGATATCCTTTGCTAAGTGCTTGAAATAATTTACCAACCAAGATTTTTTCAGACACTGTAGTGGTCAGAGATGGTAATATATGAAATATACTTAAAATGCTTTTAGTAGGCACTCATATAATTTTCATCATAGAAAAAATGTGAATGGAATTTTCCAGTTTTATTTTATTACTTAGCATAATGCCATAAAAAGAAGAATGTTTAACAATGATATATCCAATTCGATATGGCATTTATCATGTTTCACACGATATTATCAAAGATACTTCCCTTTTTTCTGGATGTGACTTAAGTGGGCTATTCAGAAGAATAAGGGAATTACATCATTTAATTAAAATTGGTCCTTTTCAGGAGAAAAAAAGCCATTATATCTTCTCTACTCAGAGTGTAGTCAGTAAAGAAGGAATATTGCCATCACCAATTAGCTGATTTGTAATGCAAACTCTGCACCCTAGTTCCAGGAATATGGAAGCCGAATCAGTATGTTAGCGAGATCTCCAGACAATTTTAACCTGGACCTGATCTTAACAGATGCATCGTGCATATTTCCTGTAATTGTATGACTGCCAAATCCTCATTTCCCATGGATTAATTAACAAAGTTGAAATCATTAATAAAAAAATCTAAGAAAAGCACCAAAAAGGAAAATCAGTAGTTTACAACAGAAGCAATTTTTAATTTGGAAGACTATACATTATGATGCTCATTTTTTATTTATCTTACAAGAATAACTCTCTACTTTCTAAAGAATGTATAATATGCACATATATATTTATGAAAATAATCACAAGTTATTCACCTGGAGGAAAAAGTATTATTCATTCTTTTTTAACATTTTCATTCATAAGATTAATTCTGGGATTAGTGATGTCTAAATAAAATTTAGCTATGCTTGTGATCCAAATGCATTAGCAGAATGGAAATTCTAAAATATGTTATCAGGTAAACAAAGTCAGGAGTTTATCAAACCTATCAAAATGCCATATATAAAATTGAAAATAATGGTTTCTGATTGCTATTATCATAAAAAAATACTAAGTTGAATATATAGTTTAGTGCCATTTCTATCCCAGATCACCACAATAAAGCAAATATCACAACAAAGTAAGTCACACAAATTTTTTGTTGTTTCCCAGTTCATACTAAAGTTACACTTACACTAGAGATTGTAATCTACCAAGCGTGCACTAGCATGATGCAAGTCTTGTGAGAGAGCCTCCAAGGTGACGCCGAGATATGTGCTGTCCCACTTGCTGTTGGGAAGAAGGCACCGCAAGAGTTGCCCACAGGGGTCCGATGAACCTTCAACTTGTATCTCTTAAGCACCATCAAACCACGTGCCATAAAATGAAGTATGCCTGCATCCACCAAACCACGCTAATAATAATAAAATGGTTGCCATTTATTGAACACGCAGTATCTGTGTCTCTGTCAAGTACAATCCTAAGAGTTTTACAAATAGTTATCTCATCTAATCCTCACAGGTATACCAGGAGAGAAACAAAATTATCATTATCATTTTACTGATGAAGAAACAAAAGTCCAAAAGGTTAAAAACTAGTCTAAAATTTATAAATAATAAACTTAAGAATGGGTAATAGAAATGTAACAAAAACAGTCTAACCAATAAAATGGACAAAGAACAAGAGCAGACTTTCATCAAAGATGATATACAGATGGCCAACAAACATACAAAGATGCTCAACCTCCTTAGTCGTTACTGTAGTTATTCGTTGCCACCCAGTTTCTGATTCATGGATTCCCTCCATGAAAGAGACACCAATCACAGCCCCAATGACATATCACCTCACCCCTAGTAGGTGGCCATGATAATAAAACAGTCATTGGCAAAGATAAATCCGAACACTCATTCGGTGCTGATGAAAATGGTACAGCCTACATGGACAAAAGTTTGCTAGCTCCTAAAAAAAATAAACATAGAACTCCCACACGGAAGCTAGAACACAAACAGATACTTGTATGTCAGTGTTCTTGGCAACATTATTCACAACAGACAAGGATGAAACCAACCATGTGTTCCTCACAGATGAACAGATAAACAAACTCTGCTCGATGCATGCAGGACAACACTGTCCAACCACAAAAAAGAAAATGCAGTTTTGATAGACGCTGCAACACAGATGAACCTTGAGAACATTAGGGTGAATGAAATAAGTCGGTGGCCAAAAGAGAAAAAATTTATAATCTCACATATATAATATTTAATATAGGCAGATGTGTAGAGACCAAAGTTTATTAGTGGTTACCAAAGGCAGTAGAGGAAGGGAAAGAGGAATGTTTAGAGGGCACTGAGTTGTGATCAGTGGTTGAATAATTTAGATATAGATAGTGATGATGCCCCATGTGATGATGATGTAACCGATATGACAGAAATGTACATGTAAAAAAATGCTGAGTTGACAAGTCTTGTGGTCTATGTGGGTGTTTTTATGACAATAAACAAAAGAATTAGTCAAGTAAATGCACTTGGAATTGCTTTAACTTTTGTAGGTAGTGTTCACAGTGTGTAAATTTTCAATACCATTGATCATCTTACTTGCTTTTTGAAAGTCTTTGGGCAATTTCAAGTAAATAAGCACAGTTAAGGCTATGGGACCTACCTTTAGCAGAAATACCTGGCAATCACTGACATAGTCATATTCCAACCCATCAAAGGAATGATAATGCCGGTCCCCATAAACTGTACACACTGCGGGGCATGGGTAATATGTGCAGTTGAACATTCCCCGTCGGCAAACACTATTAGAAAATAACAACAGTTACATTTCTGAGTAATAGTGTTCTAATTATTGGATTTGAAGTCGTGTAAACATTCAGAGGTTTGGGTCCAAGAGTACTAACTGCATCAGTAGCTTTTACAAATAGTGCCAATTCATTCAGATAACATCCAATACATTGACAAGATAGCTATATATCCACTGCTTTGTTTAAATAATCATACTATGCACCAAGCAAACACTGGGCTTGGGCCACACAAATAACAGGCGATGTAAAGCTTGGACACTGAACTGCTGGTAGTCAAAGTCTGCAGTGCTATCTCCTATAATCGAGTCAATTTAAACACAGTAGACATGATATCGTTCATGATTTCCAATCTTTATCTGTACTTGAAGGAAATTATCATTCTCTGTTTTACAATATTGTTTTACATTACTAGAAAGCCTTCCATTAAATATTTATCATCATTTCTTAGGAAGTTGAGTTATTTCCTAGTAAGTTTTCATCTGGTCTTCCTTCACCTTTTTCTTTTGGCTGAACAAATATGCATAATTATGTTGTGGATCCCTGCAACTAGAAACTCCCCACCAACTCCTGGATGCCTTCACAATCGAACTTGCTCAACTTTACATTTCCCTTTTGAAGTCAGTCACATTGCGTGAATACAAGGGGATGGAGACTGGTGCAAAAACTCTATGAAATACAGGAGTGTCCTTACCAGGTATAACAGGGTGTCGTAATCACTTCTCCAGAGAGGTACTCCCAGTCTTTCCAAATACAAGGGCAGCTGTCGGGAACATAGCACCTTCCTTTATGCTCTGCCATTCTTGTAAATGAAGAAGTAAATGCCAGTTAGTGAAAACTGTTCATTTCAGGTTTTTTAAAGATGTATCAGCAATCTTCATTCATTCAACACCATATCTATTCATTATACCCATGATAAGCATGTTTTGCCTGACCCCTGGAGGGCAGAATCCAATCATTCTCACCCCTCTGTCCACACAGTCACCTTGTACGCCACCAGTGGAATGAATCGTGTTTAACTTTTTCCCCTCTGTTAGTATAATAAAATGTACACATTAACCTACAGAGTAGGCTAGCCTTAAAAAAAAATTCAGAGAAGTGAGTGCCCTTTTTTCAATATTTGTCACTTAAAAGATTTTGTGGAATCTAACAATGTTTGACAAAACAGTGAACCATTAAATGGATACTGTGTCCAGGTATAGGAGATAGAGAATAATCAAAAACTCCTTTGTGAATGTTAAAAATTATTCACCGCCTTATTTAAACAATCATAGTATACACCAAGCAAACACTGGACCTGAGCCACAGAAATACGAGTGTCAATTTTGGTTAGGTGCATTATGGGTCAAAAATCAGAATATCAATTTTGCATTTTTTTAATATATTGAGTTTTGAAGAGTGGTTTCCTTTGAAGTGCTGTCTCCTATTTTGAAATAGCCCATGGGGAACAAAAACAACTGAATATGCCTTTCACTGCCATTGAGTCAATAACGACTCATAGCAACACTATAGAACACAGAAGAACTGCCCCTGTGGGTTTCTGAAACCGCAACTCCTTATGAGAGTAGAAAGCCCCATCATTCTCCTGTGGAGTAGCTGGTGGTTTTGAACTGCTTCACTTGTAAGTCAGCAACCCAATGCATAATCACTGCACCACCAGGGCTGCTGTTCGGCATCAGTATAAAATTAAAACAAAACCATTATTTAATCATTAATGAATTTTTGTATTATCAAACTATTTTGTTCTATAATACCAAAATACAAACTCACTGCCACCAAGTTGATGCCAACACATACTTAAATAATGTATATCATATATATCTTATGCTTTTACTATAACGAAATATATATATTTGTATTTCAATATTCTAAAAATCACGTTCTAAGAGTTTTCACAGTTACTAAAATCTTATAAAATACAAAGTTTTAAAAAATTTGCTCTGAAATATAATTCAATGCTATAAGAATCAACAAGGAAGTTTCTCTCTTTTCTGAGTGCGCCGCTTTTCCCATGACAGTTCTTCTAACCCAGCGCTTCAAATCCTTCTTTAATGGATATGCTGTTCACTAGATTCCACTTGAAGGATCATGGATAGCTTATTGATACTTATTTCACATGCAGAGTGTAGAATGCAGCTCAATTGTTGAGAAGAGTGGAATAGATAAACCTATCTTAAGTGTTGAAGAGGAAGGATATTACTGAGGACTAAAGTGCTCCTGACTCTAGCCACATGGTATTTTCCATCACCCCATAGGCATGTGAGCGTTGGACATTGAATAAAGAAGATCAAAGAAGATTTGATGTAGTTTGGAAATCGGTGCCGGAGAAGAACATTGAAAGCACCCTGGACTTCCAAAGAACAAGACGACCTCTCGTACTCTGGACTTGTCTGGAGAGAATAGTCCCTGGAGAAGGGCATCAGGCTTGGTAAAGTGGTGGGGCAGCCAAAAGAGGAAGGCCTCTACAAGCCGGGTGGACACAGTGGCTGCATGGATAGGCTCAACCATCAGAGCAATAGTGCGGATGCACAGGACTGGCAGTGTTTCCTTCTGCTGTCCCTGGGAACATTATGAGCAGGATCTAGCTCTACAGCACTTAACGGTAACGACTTCTCTCTAGACAACTCGCCTTTTCTCAATCCAACGTGATTGCCAAGTTGAGCTCTGTGGTCTTTTATAGAAAATAAACTAGTGACAGGATTAGAAACCCCATAAAAGCAAGTGATATTAGACGTTTGTTTCAAAATATACCATGATAATCACATGCAATACCGCACCATATTTATTCTGTTGATTTGATGCCAACCCACAACAACCCTACAGGACATAGTAGAACTGTCTGGTAGGTTTTCCATGGCTGTAAATATTTATGGAAGTAGACTACCACATCTTTCTCACACAGAGATGCTGGTGAGTTCAAATCATCAAACCTTTAGTTAACAGCCAAGTGTGTAACCATTGTGCTACCGGGGCTCTTAATCACATAGACTCTGGTCATCACATTGCCATTCATAGCCTTTTACCAGAAAGCTCTAGGTATTAAAGAACTCTATGTATTAGAGAGCTCTATGTATTATTTTCAAGCCACCCAGTGGTCTCTTAGTCAATTTCTTTCATATCTATTTAAATACAATAAGAGAAGGTAGAATAAAATTATAATGAGATTTAACCAGTAAATAAATCAAAGCTGAAGAGCCAAAGGCGAGAGTAAATCAATATATCTTTAATAATAACACTTAGCACCAGCGTATGAAATAATATAGGATATGGTTTGATTTAATCAGCATCCCTAAGAGGAATAATTTCCTAAGAGTCATAATTAAGTCAAACAACAGTTTCACTTATTTTACCATAATGAAATTTTCATGTTCTTGTCCTTGTTAGTAAAAGATAAAATGCTCGTCTATCTTTTCTACAGCCTGATTTCTACCTGCTTTATCTTCCCGCGCGGGCACTTGTGTTTCATTCCCCTCTCTCTCTGCCTTCTCTGTCCTTCCTTTCTAAAGAGTTACTTGGCTTTTTGACCTGTTCCGAATGAGGGCGTTTGGACAAAAGCCACTGTCCTGAGGAAAAAAGCCACCCGACCGCCCTCTTCTTTGTTCATGGATTATAGGAGCTGGTCCCAAGAATCTCTTAGTGGGAAC
>NW_022103898.1:50822290-50823646 GCF_000313985.2 Echinops telfairi
ATACAAAATCAAAATGGCAGCCTTTGACCAGGGCTAAAACTAAGGAGACCAATAGGCTAAGAAAGAAGGAAGGAAGGAAGAAAGTGGTAGAGAGAGGGAGGAAGTGGGAAGAGTGCCGTGAGACTGTGGGATCAGAATCAAGGTCATTAAACAAAATGTGTCTGAACTATTGAATGGAAAATCAATTTTCTCTATAAAGTTTTGCTCAAGTCACAATCAGAAAATCACAGGGAAAGAGAAAGGGTGTGCCTTGCTAGCATGCAGACATTCGGCATGATCTGTATTATCAAGGAAAACAGGCTTACCCTGGAGCACAGACACAGCCACTTATACAGGGGGAGGATGGGGCGCAAGTGAAGTTCATGGCCAGGTTTGCACAGGTAGTCTCACAATTTATACCACCAGCTGGTAACTCGGGGTCAGGAAATCTACAGTCAAAGAATTCTTTTCCTTCTGGGCAGGCATGAACTTCAGAGATAAAAACACAGATGAAAACTCTTAACTTCTTATCCACCCAATAGGCAAATAATCGTATTGGCATGTATTTGTCATCAAAACAAAATCCACAATAGAATATTTTATCTGCTGTTACTAGATGAAAAGCACTCTGAGTTGTAATGAATTTATACACATGTCTTAACACAGTTTCCCTTTAGTATCTTAAGTTTCCCAAACCAATTTTGAGTCTGAAATCCTTAGCTGTCTACTATAAAGCAGTAACTAAACAACTAGTCTATCATTTTCTGAGGTCAAAAGGTAGGGTGTCTTGATGCAGTCAAACATATATTGTTAATTTTCCAAGACTAAGAATTTAAACTTTTGCAAAGCCACAATTAACACGTGGTAATTCTAGACCTTGCTTCTCCTTTGAGTCATTACCATTTAGATCACTGTGCGATAGAAAGGCAGAGGCTAACAGAAAGTAGCCAGTGAGGAGCTATCCTAGTCCTCGGGAAAGCTTTTTGGCTCTCAGGGATCGACTTGTTCAAATAGACCCTGGTGAATTGCTTTGTGAGAAAGAGGCCCTGGAGCTCACTCAGGGCCAAGAAGGAAAGGCCGGGTAGCTACTGACTGTGCATGCCATCTGTAAAGGTCTAGCACTGTCCTAAAAATAAGCCCGTGGGTGGTCTGAATCATGAATCATGATAAAATCAGGGGCATAAATTCAAAGCTACTTTATATTAATAATATATGCATGATCATTCAAATAAATAACAAAACAGGAGCTCATGTTCCTTTTATTATTCCGACTATTCCTGTCCAGCAAAATCAATAAAAGCACTTTATTTGTTATTTCTCAACAGGGCCTGGAACTTGTAGACCTTTATACTGTGAAAATAAATCATATACTAGGGA
>NW_022103898.1:50824415-50825629 GCF_000313985.2 Echinops telfairi
TTTGGTATATTAAAAGAATCTAATGTAAAATAACTGATTGATTTTTTTCACTGAATTTTTTTTTATAAATAAGCGATGAGCTTAGGTCAATTTTAAACTTAAAAGGAAAAAAAATCCCACTGCTACCCAATTGCTTCCAACTCATAACCACCATATACAGGGTTTCTGAAGCTGTAAGACCTTCAGGAGCAGAAAATCTCATCTTTCTCTCATAGGTCTGAACTCTCAACCTTCAGTCCAAACTTTAACCACCTGTTAATGGCTTAGATCTATTTCAGTCCAACAAATATTTATCCAGCTCCTATCTGTGTGGACTCTTATATCCATGACTGTCTTGGGAGATGCAAAAGTCTTTGTCCAAGTGATCATCTACTCCAAACCTAACCAAACTCACTGCCACCGAGCACTTCTAACTCACTGAGTTCCTAGAGAAAGCTAGACCAGCTCCTACGGGTTTCTGAGGCTATAAATCTCCATGGGAGCAGAAATCCTCATCTTTCTCCCAAAGAGTAGCTGGTGGATTCAAACTGTTGGCCTTGTGAGTCACAGCCCAATATGTAACCCACTATACCGCCATCCATGCAGGAAAGAAACATATACAAATAAAATGTACACTGCATGTAACATAGAATTGTTTCTGATATATTTCTTTTTAATTTGTTGATTGCTGACATCAGAACAATTAAAGGAATAAAGTGTGAAAAGTTTTAAAGACTGAATTGAACTTGTTGTATGAATAAGGTAGGAGGTTCTTGCCTTCAATGCAGGCATGTACAAAATCATGACAGCTAAAGCAAGGTTTCATGTGACAAAAAAATGCAATGAGAGAAGTTCTAGGAGACACATATGGCCAAACAGGTAGTAGTCAGCTCCTATTTGGGCCAAAGATTTTATCTGTTTAGTGGGCCATTAAATATGTTCATTAAGAAATGCTATACTATATGTTCTGTAGCTGAGCCCTGATGAAAAAGTAACCCACCTCTCAGAACCAGGTCACATGAAAACATATTTAAACACCATTCAGCAATCAGATGGCCCTCAGAAATGTTACTCACTCACACTATGGAACAAGGTACAGGTCTGGCTCTCCCCATCCTCCTCCTTTGGGACATATGCCTTCTGAGAGCAATGGCAAAGGAGGTAACCCACACTAATTGAATATTTCCTTTTCTCATTGTGTTAGTCTGGGTAGACTAGAGAAACAAATCCAAGGA
>NW_022103898.1:50826982-50829549 GCF_000313985.2 Echinops telfairi
GAGAGAAAATGTTTTGAGAAACGATGTACAAATGCGCTTTACACAATTGATGTGTGTATGGATTCGGATAACAGTTGTAGAGGCCCCTAATAAAATGTTAAAAATAAAATAAAATAAAATAAATTTTTTTTAAAAAAGAAAGAGATTTATATACAAGAGCAATTGAACATGGAGAAAACATCCCAGCCCAGTCCAGATCACGTCCCTAAGTCAGATATTAGCCCATAGGTCTGATATCAATCTATAAAATCTTCTTCAGACTCAAGAAACACATACAATGAAGCCAAATGCAGGATGATCACAAGCCAGTGGGTAGAAAGTCTTTGGGTCCAGTGGCATTATAAGCATTTCAGCACTGGCAGGGGTCTCTCTGTGGCTTCCCTGACTTCAGAGTTCTGGTTGCATCCATGTGGCTTATCTTCTGCAATGTCTCCCAGGGAGTAGCAGAAAGAGAGAGGTGTCTTCCACCTCCAAGGAGGAAGTACCAGATTTCCCAGAATTCTCAAGAGAAGGCCATGCCCACACACGTCCCACTGGCTATCTCCAGATTGACAGCCTAGACTCCACCCCTACACTCTTAATCCTTAAATTGACACCAGATTTGGTGACTATCACACTCATTATGATAATTTCTTGGTTTCTGCCAGGTTTATACAAATAAAGTCAATCAACTTAAATCCCAGAGAAATATGACATTTTGGTAGAATGGAAAGGACCAAGACTGAAGGCAAAAAAGGACCCGTTACAACGGTGAGTAAAACGGGTAGTGAGACAGAAAGGAGGTGATAGATACAAGCTACGTGTAGAAAGAGAAAATTCACGCTCTTTAGAGATGCATCGGCGAGGGGTGTTGAGTAAAAGGAAACAGTCAAACCTGACCGCTGGGTCCTCACGAGTGGACCATGATAAGCAAAGAAAAGATTGGGAAAGATTTCATTGCACTTGCATCCACAATCAGTACTCGTGGAAGCAGCAGTCAAGAGATCAAATAACATATCATGTTGGGAAAATCTGCCGCACAAGACCTTTGTCAAGTACTGAACAACAATGGTTACTTTGAAGGCCAAGGTGTGTCTGCCCCAAGCCATTGTCTTTTCAATCACCTGAGCTGCATGTGAAAATTGGACAATGAATAAGGAAGACCATAGAAGGATTGGTACATTTGAATTATGATGTAGGTAAAGAATATTGAGAGTCCTATGGACTGTCAGAAGAATAAACAATCTGTCTACGAAGTACTATCAGAATGCTCCTCAGAAGCAGGATGGCAAGGCTTCGTCTCACACACCTGGGGCATGCCATCAGGAGGGAGCTGTCTTTGCAAAGGGATGGAATGCTTGGTAAAGTAGAGAATTAGGGGAAAAGAGAAAGACCTTCCTGAGATGGACTGACACAGTAGCTGCAACAATACGTTCAATCCTAACAATAATTGTGCGGATGGCCCCGGAATAGACAGTGCTTTCTCTGTTGACACAGATCATTGTGAGCTGCAACAGACTCCAAAATCAAAAACAGCGTCAACAACAATGTGCATTTGTACAGTCTACGAGAGAAACCGAGGAGAACTCCTGAATTTTGTGCCTTTGCCGGTGGTACCAGGAACACAGATCTAATGACAACTATAAACTGAGCATAATAATAGGAGCATTTTCAGCAAGATGGCAGAGTGGGCAGACACACTACACAGATGCTCTCCAAGAAAGACACAAGAAATGAAATAAAAGGAAGAAGAATGGTATTCCTGGAGCGCTGAGCTTCAGAGGAAACGACGGAGAGGTGTCGTGAATATCGCCTAGGAGAAGCATCTGAACAAAAGCACCGAGGGAAGTGACAAGGCATTGGGATTGTCAGCTGCCCTAACACAGAGAAGTGGTATTGAACTTGTGAAAGTAGCAGGGGGTGGGCATCGCCCCCGGATACTTGGATCTGACCACTCAGAACCACACAAGCACTCACACCAGTGGCTGGCAGCCAGAAAGGTGCAATCCTTCCCTAATACCTCCCACACTCCCAGTGACCTGAAGTGTGGACAGGCCCCATTTTTAGCCACCCCACTCATAAGCACTGCTCCAATGGAGGTCAGAGATGCACGTTCATGAACAGAGCACTGGGAGCACACCACCCTGATGTGTGGAGACACGTTCTCCGCCTCTGCCAGACAGCAGACTAGACGGGCTCTGTCCTCAGTAATGCTAGGTGGGCGGGCACACATTCTAGGACCAGGCATCTTTTTTTTTCTTTAATCGTTTTATTTGGGGCTCATACAACTCTTATCACAAGCCATACATATATCAATTGTGTAAAGCACATTTATACATTCATTACCCTCATCATTCTCAGAACATTTGCTCTCCACCTAAGCCCCTGGCATCAGCTCCTCATTTTTCCCTTCCCTCCCCACTGCCCCCTTCCTCTTGAACCCTTGATAATTTATAAATTATTATTTTGTCATATCTTGCACTGTCTGACTTCTTCCTTCACCCACTTTTCTGTTATCTGTCCCTTGTAATCGGTTCCCCCTTTCCAAACCACCTTCCCTCTACCCTCCCAGTATCGCCACTCACACC
>NW_022103898.1:50831434-50845156 GCF_000313985.2 Echinops telfairi
TAACCCAAAAGAATGATATCTAAGCACCTTAAATACATTACAGATGCTACAGAAAAAAATCATGGAAAATACAGACAGAGCTATAAAATAATTGAAGAACAAACTGACAAAATGAAAAATTATACTCCACAAAAATACAGCAAATATAAGTCTAGATGCTTCCTGGTATGATTTCAGAACAGATAATGTATTGAAGGGGAAAAAAGTACAATTGGATCAATGAAAGATCAATTTAATGAATTTGAAGAAAAAGTTCTCAATATGAATCTGCTAGAAGAACTATCAAAAAAACTAAACAAAACAAAAACAACCTAAGATTTATGTGGCATCAAGAAGAATAAGTTACATGTGAACACAATTCCAGAAAGGGGAGAGAGTGAACACAATTCCAGAAAGGGGAGAGACTAAAAGAAGCACAGAAAAAAAATTCCAAAGATTTGTCAGGAGAAAACTTCTTTAATGTCATGAAAAAAAACAAAATATATTTATACAGGAGGCTCCAAAATCCAAACAATATATGCCACAAAAGAAAATCAGTAAGCCATAAAAGTGAGCTTAAATGTCATGGAAAATCGCACTATCTTTTCATTCCATTGTCCATGAACTTTTGGAAGTGATCATCAAACTTCCAAAAAACCAAAGAAAAAGAAAATCCCTTGAAAGCAGCTCAAGAAAAGAGAAAAGTTACCTATAAAGGAGAATCAACTGATTTCTTAGCAGAAACCATTTAGGCCAGAAGGAAATAGTAGAACATATATACAACTCTGGGGGAAAAAATTGCCAACCAAGAATTATGTACCCCCCAAAAACAGTCCCCGACATGTGGCAGCAAGATGAGGACATTTCCAGATCAAGAGAAACTTCAGAAATTTGTGAAAAACAGAGCAGCCTTACAGGACAAACCAAAGGGCCCCCATGGAGCAGAAAATCAACAAAAACAAACAAATTAAAATTAGTGTGTATGACAACATCACACAGGGGTCAACCCAGATATAGAAGTATACGGAGTAAAACAAACCTAGGAGACTGAAAATAGAGAAACAGAGCAAAAAGGCCTCACAGGATAAAAGAAATACTAAAGACTTAAGCAGAAAATAGAAACACAACAGACGAATCTGCAAGGCGTTCTTTGAAAGAGAACGGCACAATCAGCAAACCAGGGGCAAATCTAATGGCAGAAGATGAACATAACATGAATTAGAAATAAGAGAAATGGTATCTCAACAGAACCAAGTGAAATAAAAAGGATAATAATAGGATATTGTGAAGAATTTCACTCCAACCAATTTTAAAATCTAGAAGAAATGAGTAAGTTTCTAGAAACACCCTAACCTACCTAACCTAACACAAATTGAGGTAGAAAATTTGAACAGTTTCATCACAAAAAAAGACAACATTGTAAAAATGACAATACTACCCAATATGATCTACAGATATAATAAAATTATGCTCAGATTTTTACATCACTCCTTAAAAAAGTTTTTTAAAACCTTCAACTTTATATGGAAAGGAAAGAGGGAGGTCCCGCTAAGCAAAGCACTACTAAAGAAGAACAAAATAGAACTCATGTGTCCCAATCTCAAAAACTACTTCATAGCCAGAGTAGTCAAAGCAGCCAGGTACCGATACGACAGCCACACAGACCAGTGAAACAGAACTGAGAACACTGAAATAAATCCATCCCCCTGTGGACAGCTGATAGGACCGATAAAACAAACTTCATTAAGTAGGGAAGCACTCCCAAGGCTCCTTGAACAGTGATCAGAAGGACCGAATGAAATATATTTGAATGAAGCTGGTTCTGCGCTCTAGATAGGAGTTCAGTGTGACGGCAGGAAGAAAAGAGATCGGAGGACAAATAAAAGGTGTTACTTTAGAAGACTAAAGAAATATGATGTAACAACAAATAAACTGATACTACAAAAGAAATGTACATTTTTAACATTTGGGGATTTTTTTCTGTTTTCTAGAGCTACTTGACAAATATTTTAAATAATAATATCTTATATGCTTCCTTGTTGATTTCAACAAAATCCATTTGTTATTCCCTGCATCTTGGGTGGTTAATTTTTGCCATTTACTTTCAGGATGGTTATGGATGTATATTAATTAATTCTTGCACTTTGTAATCTGTTTTCCCCATGTTGTTTATAGTTTCTTTTTTTCATATATTTTTGTATTAAAAGTTTTTTTCCCCCTTAAAAAAAAAAAGTAGGGAAGAACAAGTCTTTTTAATAAATAGTATTGAAAAACTTGAATGTCCATTTGTAGAGAAAAGTGAAACAGGACACATATATCACATCATATTTTTTAAAAAGGAACTCAAGATAGATCAAGACCTAAATGTAAAACTTAGACCTACAAAGAACATCAAAGAAATATAGAGACAAACATAGAGGCCCTGATACGTGACATCAGTTCACTGTCAAACATAACTGAACACACGCACACAACAGAAGACAAACTAGGTTATGAACGACTGAAAATTAAATACTTACATGCATCAAAAAAATTCACCAAACGAGTCAAATTGCCAATGATAAATAGGACAAGGAACTTATCTCTAAACTTCATAGAAAATGTCAACACTTCTATAAGAAAAAGACAAATAACTCACAGATGGCAGGTGGGGAGAAGTCACAGAGGAGAGTGTAGACAAGTGTTAACTTGGGTGAAGATAGTAAACAGTAATGAGAAAGGTCAGCAAAAATGATGGAAGGAGAGGCACACACTAGCAGGAGTGTCAGAGTTAAAAGCCGATCCCCCTGCAGTCATGATGAATAAGTAGATGTATGGATGAACACTTAGAGCTAGACAGGGAAGGAAAGTGGGAGAATGCCTACCTGTTTATAAAAGTGTGACTGCGGATATTGTACATGGATACTTACAACTATATCCATGAATGTGGTAGGCTGTCCAAGAGAAAAAGTTATGAAACCGGATAAGACATACTGAAACACCTGGTGGGAATGGGTCACTGGGTCTGGGGGCACAGAACCATCGTCTCGGGGGACACCAAATTCAACTGGAGTAGCATGGTCCACAAAGACAAGGTTCCACGCCCTCCTTTGGTGTCCTACTAGAGCCTTTTAAGATGTAAGAAGAGTGAAGAAAATCAGAAATACATGAAAACAATTAGTCTGACAGATGACTTAGAACATGTGACCATCAACTTCCATGGTCCTGATACCAGGAGAACTCCAACAATTGCTGTGAAAGGGATCACATTAGTGGATCCTAGAGTGAAAGAAAAATGTGCAAAACACCCACAAAGTCATCAAAAAAGACCAGGTCTGTAGGTTGGCTTAACAGGCGGTGATGTAGTGATTACACTTTGGGCTGCTATCTAAATGCTTGGCAGTTCAAATCACCAGCCTCTCCACAGAAGAAAGACAAGGCTTTCTACCCCCATAATCAGTTAATCTCAATAACCCACAGTTAGTCACTGTGTGTTGGCAACAATGAGATGGCAGTGAGTTTGGAGCTGATCAGTCGATGGAGATTAGTAGGACCTCAAGGCTGTGCCCTTTGTCTCCCTCCATAGCTGGAATTTAACTCACCTGGTGACTCACTTTTCAACCAAATGGGTCAAGCTACAAGGGAAACCATACCACTAGAAAGTAATCAGCCATTGAAAGATTTATCTAAGGACAAAATTCGAAAGGGTTAAGGAGAGGTGGAAAAAGGGAAATAGAGGAAGGAAGTGGACCAGGTGATATTACTTTGTAGAGAGAGCAATCAATGACATGAAATAAAATGTGTATGAATTATTGGATTGGATAGAAAGAGGATTTACTCTGCAAACCTTTACCCAATTCACAACAAAAAGATTTAAATAATAATGTCTGTTCTAGATACAAAATAAACTGTAAGCCAAGTCAGTAGCAGAGAAATGCCTGATTGGCTCCCAATTTTATTACCAACCAGCTGTGTAGTCTGTGCTTGAACAAATTCTACATCGCCCTGTGCCTCAATGTCCCCCATGCATAAACCGAGGAAAAGCCTTAGTACCTGTCTCTTAGGATTAATGGGATGAATGAATCTTTTAAAAGAACCTTCAGGGACTATCAAGGAGACTGCTAACTTGCAAGGTCTGAAGTAAAACCTACCAGCCACTCTGGGAGAAAGACGAGACTTTATGAGTTGGGTTTGGGTAACTATTTGAATAGATGCAGCATTTGGAATGGTGTCTCTGCCGCAGTAGGAATGCAGTATAGTAAGATGTCATTATTATCATAACATCGTTATATCATATTATTATTTTTGCTATTACTATTTTACACTGTCCATTATTATCTGTAAGGCATCTTGTTGGTGCAGTAGGTTAAGATTTGGGCTACCAACTGCCAGGTCAGCAGTTCAAATTCACCCACTACAGGAGAAAGGTGGTGCTGTCTGCTCCCACGAAGACTTATAGTCACAGAAACCCTGACGTTCCATTATGTCCTATTTGCTTTGTGTCAGGGTTGACTGGCAGTGGGTTTGAATTGATTTCAGTTTTTTAGTGGTCCGTGGGCATCTTTGTCACAATTGAAACAAAGAGGTTAGGAAATGATATAGGTATGTGTGGACTGTTGTACGAATGCGCCTAAATTGTAACAGACATGTTGGCAACCCAAGGGAATGGTGCCCGTGAATGAGTGCTATCTCACTGAGACACATAGCTGTTGTCCGAGAGGAGTGGGTGCACTTACTTTAAGGTAGGACATTACTCAAGTCCATTTGGGCAGGGTGCTTTTTTGAACCAGTAGATAAACCACAAACTGAAAGCCACCTTAGAAACTTACATTTGAATACCCTCCTCATCCCTAATTTTTATCAAAGAACCAAAACTGAAAAAAAGACTTCCTTCCACCTTGTCAGACACTTGAATTCACAAGTTTCCTGTTCAGTTATAACCATAAGACTTGGGTATTTGCATTGAAAGGACTATCTACATTGTTTCAAACGTAAGGCTGGGGTGATGACAGACACCGTATTACAATGCATAGTTTGTCATTTTTCCAGCACAATCGCCATAACTGAAGCTTACCATAAGCCTGAGGGGGTTGGGATGAGCTCTCCCGGCTGATACACGCTGCCCCTGTAGTGGCACCGACAGTGGAAGCTACAGGAAACGGAAAGGAAGGAGCCCATTAACAACATAAAGCATACATTTAATTTTTACAAAAAGGCCTAAAAATTCAAGCACACCCCAAGCTTTGTTATGATGGTTTTAGGCTGCACTTTAATCTCGACAGCATCCTATAAAAATGCATGCAGCTCTGTATGAAAAATGGCAGAAAGTGTTTAAATATGAAGTCTCATGTGGCTTAAGACTTTGTTTTCCAGAATGCATTTTACAGATTATGCTGCTCTGGTCACAAGAAATGTCTCCAGGGGCAGTTCAGAGAAATACAAGGATATGTCTAAGAAAAGCATTTTCATCTCATGGGAGATTTGAGAAATTTTTGAGTGTAGACAAATGTTCTATCTTGCTATGAAAATTTTTCACACGACAGTGAAACATAAAACTTGTTATTAATTTTGATTTCGCAAAAGCAGCTAGGAATAAACATCAGGGTTAACCATTAGACTCTTCGGGGTTTTGTTTTGGTTTTTTCTTTCTTTCCGTAGCTATTTTTTAATGTATATAGCATTATTAAAAAAATAATAATAAGACAAGCAACTAAGATGTACAAATAGAAAGTTATGTAAAGAAGCAAGTATGGGAGACTGTTGAACACATGAAAGGAAAGCAGAAGTCAAAGACTAGGTGTTTCCACCCCAGGTCTGTGACTTACATGGGCACACAAAAACTCAGTGTTTCTTCATAGTATTTGCCTTCGGGACAGTTACAGCCTTCGGCACAGTCGTCATCGCATTGCTCCAGAGAGGAGAGGGTCGTGCAGGAGCGACGGCAGAAGGAGGAGCAGTGATGGTAGAGCATGCCTTTCTGACACACCACAGCTACGAGACAAGGAGCATGGTACTGTGAGAGACGTCCCCAGAGGAGAACCATTATCGCTCCTTGATCATAGGTCTACGACAGACATAAATCATGGAAAACATGACCCCTACTCTAATCAGCAGAGGACATGTCAGAATCCTAGAAGAAAATTACCAAACAACCAATTCTCTGCCAAACTAGAACTATTGCCAAAAAAATTAAAACCTTCTCTTTTAAAACATGTGTGTGTCATTCCATAACACTCTTTAATAGCTCATATCATAATTTGTTGCTGCTGTTTTCCAAATAAATTTCTTGTCCTCACAGATTAAATCTACGTACTCTTATATTTCCATCTTCTCTTTTATGGCATTATTTAAACTTAAGGAAACTTTTCATATTATCAAAATAAGCTGAAGCCTACTTTCATTATCTATACTAACAGCTTTTATTTCTTGTCTCCATGATCATGTTTTTACTGCTAAAGCCTTACAGTTTCTCTTCAGAAGCTTACCTGATCACAGTAGTTATTTTAAAGTGCACTTGCTACAGGCATCTCACAAATGCTGGTTAAAAATAAATGAGTGAATATTTTACATGTAGAGTTGACTTAGTATGTAAAAAGGGATGGGGGAAGGGAGAGAATATTTGGGTGCCTAAGTAAAGAAGGAAATAAAATTCAGAGCTTTAAGTGGGAGTGGGAGAGGGAGAATTGATCCCAGTAATCGAAAATATTGAGTTTGATTCATGTGGAAATTGAACTAGAAAGTTAGTCTTGTACAAGGCAACGACCTAGGAGATGCCTGGGATAGGTTTCTGGTCAACATGGCTGAGTCAGGATTCTCAGTGGTTTGACAGCCTAGTCATCCTGCATGAAGTCACATAACACAATGTAATGGGATCTGATGCGAGTTACCAGTTGTAAGAAGGTTGGAGAGCAACCCCTTACTCAGGGCACTGCCCTGATGCAATTGAAAGGAGGTTTCCTGGGAGTAGGGGTGGGGTGGGTGTTAATTCTTATGTAAGAGGACACTTTCTACAAGAAGCTTGTTTGCTTCTTGCTGGATCCTCTGTCTGGCCATCTGCCCCTGGTTCTTTGGACTTGAACCAACAGTCTGCGACATGGCCTGCCAATCCTGGGAGTCATCAATGACCTGCCACCTGACTTGCTGACCTTGGATTCATCTGCCTCTCAATTCACCAATCGGTGGCTTTCCTGCTTCATCTTCCTGCTTTCTGGTTCATCAGACGCTGCAGTTGCCTGAGTCAGGAAAAGCCTCCAGCTTAACATCTGACCCACCTATTCAAACCAGACTAGACCTATCAAGTTCACAACCGTATGAGTAGTTTCATTGATATAATATTGATATGAAAATTTCTACATATACACTACATATAAAGGAAGTTGATTATGCTTTGGGCTGCAATTGGAAAGATCAGCAGTTTAAATCCACCCGCTGCTCTGAGAAAAAAGCAGGGTTTTCTACTCTTGTTATACATTGCAGCCTTGGAAACTCACAAAGGGCAATTCTACCTTGTCCTCAGCATTGACTCAATAGCAGTGAGTTTAGTTTGGTTTTTATTTATAAACATACATATACACCACTGGTTTTGCTGCTTTAAAGAATCCAGCCCCTGAAAAAATAATGCTTAAGTTGGTTCTTGAAAGAGATTCAACTCCTATCAGTGGAATGAACTAAAGCATATATCAGCAAAGACAAAACAAAAAATTAAGCCAAATGTTAAATATGTTTGGCTTTCAGGAAATACAATCTGTCACCACTCAACTCTGTCATTGTAGCACAAAAGCAGCCAGATGTAATACAGAAACAAATGGCGAGTCTGTGTTTCAATAAAACTTTATTAATAAAAACACAGGTTGCCCAATGGTTGTATTTTCCAACCTCTGGACTAAAGGATATTTTCTCATAGTAGAGGTATAGGAATATGCCAGAATTTTTTGTCTAAATCTGCCTGGTCTGCAGTCAAATAAAGAATCTCTGAGAAATAAAACTCCCAGACTTACATGCTGCAGTTTTGGTATCTAAACTTATATTACTTTTATATTTATGTTATCTTTGTCTTAGAAAACCCCAAGCTGAGAAATTCATATCAAAACTGGCCAGTGATATCCATGGAATACCTGATAAAAAGCTTTGTTACAACACTGCATGATAAAGAGTGGGTAAAAGGATGCTCCAAGAACCATGGACACCAAAAATTCTAATCAAAAAATAAATGCTGTACTGAAGATTAGTTCATAAAAAAAAAATTATACAACACATGAGGAAATACTGTATCATGAATCAGTCAGTAGATACAGTACCCTTTAGGAGTTTGAAATACTTGTCCTTTGTATAACTTACCAGCATAACTACAAGTAAATGTACAACTGTATCATATAATAATCTTCTACAATTCCCAATAATTAGCTATGACATTTCCATGACAAGAATTTTTTACACCAACCTGTTCCTGCTATATATTTCAACACATATAACTACTCTAATTTTCTATCTTGCTAGGCTTTATGTGTACCCCAGAACTCACCACAGAAGGAAACCTGAGCTCTAAAATCGATGGAGACGCCGCGTTGGCCACAGAGGTAGGCATAGTGGGCAAGAGCATTGCACAGACAGGCACTGCCACACTTGCAGGCATCGTGTCGGCAGAGCTGGTAGTACAGTCCCGGGCTAATGTAGACATGACAAGGAGCAAAGAGCTGCTGGTGGATGACGTCGCAGTGCGCTGCGTAGCCAACTAATACACAAAGAACCTCATTAACACCGCAATCTGTAGGTCAGATCTTAAACTTATTACCATGGTTGACAACTATTTGATCCTCTTGATTTCCACGCTAACAGATTCCTTAACGTAAGAGAGGCACGCTTTCAGATTGTACAGAGTTTGGGTTTTATAATACTGGGAACATTGGTCGATAGGCCTTAGCAATACTAGAAATGTATTGTTTAGAAATATACCTGAGTAACCAAGGGCTGAGAACAGCAGTGACTTCAAATACTGTACTATCTGAGGATCATTTTAGAAAACCTGTTATAAAGTATTAGGTCAGTGGTTCTTAACCCATGAGTTACGACCCCTTTGGGGGTCGAATGACCCTTTCAAAGGGGTGGCCTAAGATCATCGAAAAACACATAAATATGTCCCAATATATAGTTACATATTGTTTTGTGATTAATCACTATACTTTAATTCTGTTTAATTATATTCAATTTGTAACAATAAAAATACATCCTGCATATCAGGTATGTACATTATGGTTCATAACTGTAGCAAAATTACAGTTATGAAGTAGCAATGAAAATAATTTTATGGCGGGGGTCACCACAACATGAAGAACTGTAGAAAGGGTGGCGGCATGGGGAAGGTTGAGTACCGCTGTGCTAGGTGGATAATCTCTAAGCACTGGAGCATGACATGAAGTGGTGCCAGATTACGGTCCTTATGGCAAATCCTTGACGCCACAAGGAATCAGGAAGAATTAGGAGTAGCACCATTCCAATGGCGTCTCTGAAGTAAATGTAGTAGTATTGTGGCAGACACTGGCTCAATGCCAGGTAGATACCAAGTAGTCATTAAACAATACCACACCCCTATTGGGAGCTCAAAATCGTTTGGTAAATTAGCCGAGAATTCATGAATAAATGCATAATAACTAGGGTCTCAGCATTGGAACGTAGGTTAAAGTCCAGGAGATACCAGTTGTCAAAGTGTTGTGAGGCCTGTGTAATCACTTCTTAAAATGTGTTGGAGATGCCTTTGAGAATACTGATGCCTTATGATACTGACCAGGTTTGAATCTTGATCCCAATCTAGATGACTTAGAGGTTTTGTTAACCACAAATATTCCTACTGGCATGAAATAAGAATAGGCAAGAAGACACCTGAATGAAAAAAAATATTGCTCAAAGCCCACATCAGGGTTATTACATTTTTCTCTACTTACTTTCCTTTTTGTAAATTTTTCTGAATTTGTTCACTTGGAAATTTTAAAAGAAAACAAATCATGGCACAAGTGAAGAGTGTACTATCTGAATTATTGCATACGAGATTTAGGCTATGTAAGAAAAACTCGTGTCCTCGAAAAGTCCATTGCTATCAAATCGATTCTGACTCATAGTGACTTATACAGGGTTTAGGGAACACGAAATCTTCAAGAGAGCAGTCTCATCTTGAGATTGGCAGGCCAACAGCTAATCCATAACAGCACCAGGGCCCTTATGGACGAATAAAGGCAGCAAAGTACAGAGACCAAGAGAAAATAATTAATTGGGCCATTTTCCAACTTTTGTATGGTATTTCTTTAAGTTATTATAATATCAAAGTGGGAAATGAGGGAATTTGAGACAAACTAAACAAGATTAATTGACGGACAGCTAGTGAGAACCCAGCTCATGAGATTAAAAGTATTAAATCATAGACAGATTTAGTCAAGGATTTTTAGTATAGATAAGAAAAATGGCTAAGAAGGTTATCTGTCTTGTGTTCTTTATAGTACTCAAACCTATAAGTTGATGATTTTTATCATCTGGCAATCCACTTAAGCCTCCCAAAATTCACTTTTAAATTTGTACTGATTTCTATTATTAGCAATTTATTTATAAAACTACATAAAAACAGAAAGGAACATTATTTAATTAGACCCAGTATTTTATTAGGTTAAATATTTAATTAAGGAAAAATCAAAATTAAAATATATTTAAATATTCACTCTTGTTTTTTCCAGAGTGATTCTGAAGAAGAATGTAAAGCAAACCAAAACCCCTTAAGCCCTTCTTCATTGAGCAATACGTTTGCTGTGTCTTTAGTAAAATATGGCTAAGTTCCTGGCTTGTGGGTTGCACTGTGATTGCATATTGGACGGAACATGACCATCTCAAATTGCTGCCAACTTGATGACATGATATTTTCCTGAATCACTGGGCTCTTGCTATGATTCTACAATGTGTGAAATCACTAGAAACTTATAATATGAGGGTAATAAATGTTAGAAGTCACATGGGTTATCACCCTGTAAAACAAAAGCTAATAATCTATAACTGTAACACATTTGGTAATTTCCAAAGAGTTTTCTTTAATGTAAAGAATTTGAACGCATTATAAGAATCTAGGCCCCATCTCACAAGAGAAAGATAGGGCTTTGTATGCCCTTAAAAAGTTGCAGTCTCAATGTTTTGAGCGTGACGAGGGCAATGAATGTACAAATGTGCTTTACACATTGATGTATGTATGGATTGTGATAAGAGTCGTATGAGCCCCTAATAAAACGATTAAAAGAAAAGTTGCAGTCTCAGAAACGTGTAGGGTAGTTCCATGCTGTCCTACAGAGTCTCTGTGAGTCAGCATCACCTTAATGGTGGTGAGTTCAGTTGAGTTGTTGGGGCCACATTTGGGGAAATGAGATTTCTGAATATCAAAAGGATATTTATGAATGAAAGATAATACATAAAATAGTCACTTTCAGGATTTCTTTTTTTAAGAGCCTAGGTTACACAAAACCTACTTCCAGCAAAGTAATTCCAACTCAAAGTGGCCCAAGGATCCAGAAGTGCTCCATAGAGTTTCCCAGACTGTAGATCCTTCCAGAAGCAAACCACCTCATGTCATCCCAACACTAGCAAGTAAGTTTGAAACATAAACCTGGTGGTTAGCAGCCCCCCACACAGCACAGCGCTCCACCAAGGTTCCCTCGGATTCCATAAAAAGGCATTCCTCAAGGCATGCTTTCGCATGCATTTACATGAGGAACAGCGCGGACTTTATCATGATGATGAAACCCAGATTTTAAAATGACTATTTCATTGACAGAAGTAAAGTAATAACTAGAACGTTCCCCTAAATGTTCATGTAAAAGACAAAACTTACTGTTTTGTTGATTAATGGTACAGGGGTCCACCATGGGGACATGAACAGGTGCAAAACAAGTGGAGGAGACCCTCCAGGCATTTGCATGGAGCTGTGGCGTACCTTCTATCATGCCTGATGGAGACCTAGGAAGCAAAAATAATGTTCATCTGAGTTTCTCTCCGGGATCCCTTTCATTTTTTTGTTTAACTCTTCTCCAGAATTTGAAAGAGTGCTATCATTTTCATTTATAAAGAAACCTTAGGGCTGTACATGTTCTACCAGTTCAAAGAAAGACATATGGCATTCGACTTCCTGCTACTAGGACTGTATAATGTGCCAACCTGTGGACACACATGCCATATTTCATCATTTCAGTTCAACAAAGAAAGAATCACTGTCTCCATTTTGCAGAAAAAAATTAGTTTTCACAGTGCATTTCAGAGCCAGAATTCAAATCCAGTTTGCACTACTGTAATAAACAAAAAAGACTCAGGCAACCCAAATGTTAATGTATGTATGTAATTCCAGGGCATATGAGGAGCAAAATTGGATAGTTCACATGATTCTTTTCATGGTAAAGATCTGTGTCTCAAAGAATAAAAGTCTATCTATCTGGATTACCATTGCTGTCTATCAGTTGGTCATACGATGGCGGTTTGCTTGTTGCTGTGCTGCAGGAAGCTAGGCTACCAGAGTTTCAAGTATCAACAGGGTCATCCAGGGTGACCACATAAGAACAAACTAGGATGTAGTAGTAGGCAATCCATTTCTGAAAACCTGCCAAAAACTCTAGAACATTGTCTGTTAAAATGCCAGAAGATGAGCCCCTCAGAACAGAAGGCACTCAGGATATGACTGGGGACTAGTTCCCTCTACAAGTAAAAACGTGGGTGAAGCAAACCCTTCAGGAGCTCCATTTGCTGAGGGGACACAAATCAAAATGAAATGAAGTAGCTAAAATAGCCATTAAAAATTGTAAGGTTTAACTTACAAATTATGAATCTAGGGGAACTGGCTATTGTCAAAAGTGAAATGGAACGTATGAAGAACAATATCCCAGGCCTTATGAGCTGAAATGGCCTGGTGCTGACGATGTAGACTCAGACAAGCATGATTTACTATGTTGAGAATTACAAGTTCAAGAGGAATGGCATTGCATTTATTATCAAAAAGAGCACTTCAAGATCTATCTTGTAGTACTATGCTTTCTGTGGTAAGATAATATTTATATGCCTACAAGAAAGACTAGCTAATGCAACTCTAATTCAAATTTAGACACCAACCACTAAAGCTGGTGATAGAGAAATTAATGAAATCTCTCTTTTTTATTTTCAGTTTTAAGTTGATCAAACATGCAATCAAGGTGCATTGATAATTACTGGTTATTGGAATGTGGACGATAAAAACATAGTTGGACAATATGGACTCAGCCATGGAATTAAGGCTGGAGATATCATCATAGAACTGTGCTCCACAAACAACTTCACTGCAAACCGAAGCCTGCTGAGTCGTGGGATAATATGAAGAGCATCATGCGTGAGGAAATCAAAAGGTCATAAGAAGACAAGAAAGAAATGGCCAAAGTGGATGCCAGGAGATAGCACATAAAACAAATGGAAGAAATGATGAAGTAAAATTGCTGAGCAGAAAATTTCAATGAACCACTTGAGAAGATAAAATATGGTAATGAAATGTGCAAAGAACTGGGTTAGAAAAACAAAAGGGAAGAACTCATTTAGCATGTATTAAACTAAAAGAACAGAAGAAAAATATAAGCCTTCAACTGCAACATTGAAGAATTCTATCAGCAAATTATAGAATGATGCAGGAAGCATTGCCCCGGAGGGACATGGGAGTGTGGGAGGTAGGGGAAGGAAGGAGGGGTTGGCCAACCTAGGGACAAGGGAACAACAAATGGTTCAAAA
>NW_022103898.1:50846736-50860935 GCF_000313985.2 Echinops telfairi
CCCAAAAACGTGTGCATAAAGATAGAATGCATAAAGACTAGGAATGGTTAAGGTACAACATCCAATCATTTCAAGAGGTAGTGTACAATCAATAACTAGTGATATTAAATGAAGAAATTCAAGTTGCACTAAAAACGATGGCACAGAAAAATCAAGGATCCAGGAATTGACAGACTGCTAATTTGAAGTGTTTCAACAAACCAATGTAGTGCTAGCAGCACTCGCTAGTATATGCCAAGAAATATGCTACCTGGCCAACTGATTAGAAGAGATCCATATGTGTGCCCATTACAAAGAAAGGTGATGCAACAGAATACAGACGTTATCTAGCAATATCATTAGTATCACATGCAAGTGAAAAGTTTGATGAGAATAATTTTTTTTAATGTTAGCATCAATACATTGACAGGGAGCTGCCAGAAATTCAAACTGAATTCAGAAGAAGCTTGAGAAGTGGGATACCATTGCTAATGTCAGAGGATCTTGGCTGAAAACAGAATATCAGAAAGAGGTTTACATATATTGTATTAGCTAGGCAAAAACATTTAACGGTGTAAATCAATGGCTACCATTGAGAAGAATGGAAATTCAGGACATTAAACTGTGCTCCTATAGAACCTGTACACAGGCCAAGAGGAAATAATTAAAACAAAACAAGGGGAAGCAGCATGGCTTAAAATCAGAGATGTGCTTCCGGATAGTATCCTCCCACCATCCGTGTTCCGTCTGTATGCTGAGCAAGTAATCTGAGAAGCGGGACAATGGCAAGAAGAAGGTGTCATGAGGATTGAAGGAAGACTCACTAACAATTTGTAATACGCATATAACACAATACTGCTTGCATAAGCCAAGAGGACCTGAAGCACTTACTGGTGAAGGTCAAAGACTGTAAGATTCAGTATTGATTACAACTCAATGTAAAGAAAAATAACTCTCTCAACTGGATCAATAGGTAGCATCATAATGAGCAAAGGACAGATTAATGGTATCAAGGACTTCATTTTACTTGGATCCACAATCAATCCTTATGGAAGTACCAGTCAAGGAATCAGATGACAAAGTGGGAAAATATAAGGCACCATACCTGTTTAAAATCTTAAGGACAAAAGCTGTCGCTTGAGGACTGAAGTATGTCTGATCCAGGTCATGGTATTTTCAATCGCCCTGCCTGCATGGGAAAGCTGGCCCATGAGTACCGAAGGTCAGAGGAGAAATGGTGCCTTTGAATCATGGTGCTAGTGAAGAATACGGAAAGCAGCAGGGACTGGCAAGAGAACAAACAAATTTGTCTGGGAGGAGGTACAGCAACATGCTCCTTAGAAGTAAGGTTGGGGAAGCCTCGTCTCACATAATTTGTACGTGTTATCAGGAGAGGCCAGTCCTCAGAGAAGGACATTGTGCTTGGTAACAGAGAGAGTCGGTGAAAGAGAGGAAGAGTCTAGGGAAGATGGACTGACCCCGTGGCTGCAACAATCGGCTGAAGCATAACAATTGGGAGGATGGCTTAGGACGGGCGGTGTTCAGTTCTGCCATGTCGAGGGTCCTTGTGAGTTGGAACCTAGTCAACACCACACTCATTGCTGGCTCAGTAGCTCAATTTACTTTACCGGGCCTTCCATACTGAGTCTCCACGGTAAGGGTAGGCTCCCTTCATTTGCATTTACTCACAACTTCAGTAAGAGAAAAACATGTACAGGTTTATCCACAACAAAGATGTTTAGGAGCTAAACACTGAAGTTCCACCTCTAGCAGCCACCAAGCTCTGTTAGTTCATCAGCTAACGTTTATTGTCGATCCTTATTGGACATTGCACTATATACTGTCAAAAATACTTCGGAAATCAAGTTTGACTAAGTCTCCTGTACAGACGTGTTTGGTCACACCTCCAGCCCTGACTGCATTAATTACAAGAACACGGCCAAGTAAGTAGAATATGCATCAACTCGGCTCTCTACAGAGTCCTAATAGATTCACTGCTTTGGTTACCATCTGACTGGGTGATCATAAACTAACTATATGGGACGTCTCACCCTGTGATGGAGAGAGGACAGAGAAGGAAGCATTGACAGCCACGCAAAAAAGCAAAAAATTCCACCATGCCCTTTTCTCAAACCCAATCTCAATCCCTTAACTTGTCCTTCCCTTTTTCTCTTCCTCAATGGCAAACCTTTTCATACCTATACAGCAGCTTCACCCCAAAGACCTACTCCAACATCTCCTGTCACAAATGAGAACACTGAAACTCAGAATATTGTATGAATGGTGCTTGCAATTTCTTCATTTGCTCTTACTCCTTCCCTCGCAATCATTGGAAAGGTAGTAAAATAGGTTAACAGTATGACACGAATAAGCATGGTCCAAAGGAGCACTGGAGCCAAAGCTTAATCCTCCTCCTTCAGTCATCCAAAGAGGCAAAGGAAAACGGGGAAATGCAGGGCCATTTATCTGTTGCATTTCACTTCGCAAAATAAACTTTCTGCTTTCTGTAGTCCACTTATTTTCACAAGGCATATAAAATGAATGTTCAAGTAATATTTTTCATCCCACTATGTTTACAGATTCTTATTAACCTTTATAAAGTAAAAAAAAGTTAGCTAATTTTTCCAGAATGCTACATAATATTCAAAACTTATCTCTGACCCTGAAATATTATCCTGCAGTGTTTTCAGGCTTGAGTGTTTGTACACCGATGAGACTGGTGCCTTCGAGAGAGGCAGAGCACCCTGTCATGTGTTAAACACTGACGCTAACCACTCACACAAACACGGAAAAGAAAGCAGGCTTCATCTGCGTCTTTTCTGAATATCGCAACCGCACCATGGACTACAGTTTTCAATTTCACACATGTATCAATAGTCTGACTTACAAATAAATAAAATCAAAAGGCAATGTAACCTAAAGTCTTATTGATCAAATGAGAAGCAAATTAAATAGATTTTCTTCTGTCATTTCTTATTGAAATTTTTAATTGATATTTTAATTGAAAATGTCAGTTGCACATCTACATTTCCTTCCCAGTGCCCATCACGTGTGCTACCACAGTCCCATTTGACTCAGAAGGCAAAGACCAAAGCCTAGATTCTTATTCACCGAACTCATCAATTTTTTGTAGAAACTAGCCAGGTAATCAACAGGTTTTCATAAGTAACAGAGCCATAATTAATTTTGGTTGGGTATGAACAAGCTTTGTAAAGGAAATAATGCCTGAGCAGGATTAAACAGCAAATGGGATTTTACAAGACAGATTGGAAAGAGGAACAAAACCTGAGAGGAAAAAGAATATATGCTGATGAGATTACATTTCCATTTTAAGGAATCAAAATTTTGGCAATATGGCTACTCTATCAAAGTCCTGTGACTAGCCCAGCACACACTGATCTCTACTTGCTCTAAAGCCTGCTGCATTTATAGTAGTCACAGTTTAATGGTTAATTTTTCAAAAAAATCAGTAAGTATTAATATGTATAGATATAATTGATTAATTCTTTGCATAACGAATTTTTAAGTGGTTAACCAATTTTGATTGATCTGCAATATAAATTTTTGAGATTGAGAAATGTACTTTTTCCTTACAATGTGGGCTTACAATGCCCACAGTGCTTAGCACAATAACAGATGCTCAAAGAATTGACATAAAATTATGCACTGCTTCATTTTATGTTTATGTGAAAATTACTTTGTCATAAAAGCAAGGTTCTTCTACTTCTGCTTTTCTTTCCATGAAACACACACTATCACAGCTCCTCAGTATCTTAGAATCCAAAATATGTGGTAAGATATCATTAATTCCAAATTATATCAATACTTTTAAGTATAAATCATAATTATTAATACCAAATAATACTGATTAATGGCAATGATTTTTCTAAGTAAATCCATTGCTAAGCTTTATAGATGTGGAGGGAGTAAATGCTGGGTCATGACTAGCCCACAAGGTCTGAGTCACACTGCCTCATTTAGGAACTTGATTTTGCTATTAGCTATCTGGCCTTGGGTGATTTGTCACTTGGAGATTTTTGGTTTCCTTCTCTGTGAAGAATAGATACTAGTCAAGTGATTGTTATAAAGTTTAATCATGATGATTCATGTATGAGAGCTTTAGAAACAGTGCAAGCTAAAGTCCTATTCATTACATAAACATTTTTAATGAAATCATTTGTCAGTCACTGAATTTTGTTAGCTGTGTAGAAATTATACTTACAGAAAATCATCTCTTATGTTCCCGTTAAAAGTGCCACACAGACCTAATGTTCTTCTTTTCCATGCACTGGTGAGCTGAATATAAATTCTCTCCCCATCGACAGCAAACAAGATCTTTAAACCAAATGTGGTTTTTAGGAGAATAAATAAGGATGACAGAGTTTGGATTTCAACAATCCCTGTAGGAGGAAACCATACACGTCAGTTTTAAGGTTGGGTCAAAGTTAGAAAATACAACAGCCTAACAGCAAGACTTCTCTGAGAAGTGACAGAGCCAGGCGTGCAGCCTATCCCTCTGGCCCCCGGTTTCCAGGACCTTTTTGGCCACCTTGTGCCTGTTTCTTTGATCAGTTTCCCTTACTTCTCCATCCCCCGTTAGTATTCAGCAGACATTTTTAGTAGATTAGCAGGTCAACATGTAATTTCAGTTGACAACGTCTCATGAAATGAGGGCAGTTTAAAAACTGATCCTTTCTTTAAAAAAAAATCTGTGTGTGTTTAATTTCTTCCCTAAACTGGTCATGACTCCCAAACTAATAGCTTTTTCCTCAACTCTCTCTCATCACCCTGAGACATTCCTCAAAAAGGGAGAACATAGCAATGTATACGTATGATTTTATGAAACACCATGAGTGACAAGAAGCTTGTGCTCAAACTGCATTGATAACTTCTGCCATCCAGAGTGTTGTTCTTCCCATGTAAGATACAATAATTGGTCTTTTCCCATACAGAGCAAAGAACGAAAAAAATCAAAGACTTTTAAGGAAACAATTCGCCCAAAGAACTAATGGACCACATGAGCCACTAGTTCTACTAGCCTGAGACAAAAAGAATTTCCACAGTTACACTGCTGACACTAAAATAAAAATTGAAATATCACTCCCATCCAGTTGATTTCAGCTCATGGTGACTCTGCTGGCATAGCACCATAAATATATATATACACAATGTCAGTCACCTTAAAACTCTGTCTTTGTACAGAAACATAACCAAGTGATGGAAATTTCATATGGTTTCACCTCACACATGATCAAATTCAAATTATTTGGCATGACACCTGAGTAGGGTGACCATGTAATTTCTAATATAAACTGAGACATTTCTGAGAGGTTAAAAAAAAAACAGAAAAGAAATTCATGGCCATCAAGTCAATTCCAAATCATAAAAGACAGAGTAGAACTGCTCCTGTGGGTGGACATCTTCACAGAAGTACAAAGCCTTGTCATTCTTCTCCGGTGGTTTCAAACTGCTAAACTTGAACTTCACAGCCCAGGGTGTAATGTATCATACCACTGTGAGTACTTCCTGAGGGTCAGAGTGTTATGATACTTATTCTGGAAAACAAATATATGAGCCTGTTTTAAGAAAACTGCATGTCTGATTTGAAAATGCTTCAAAGCTGTGCTCTGCATAAGGTTTCAGAGCGTCTTCCTCCGAGTGGGGAGCTGGGTCCCCCTTCACTGTCTGTTCTTAGTCAGGAAGCTCTGCTGAAACCTCTTCACTCTGGGTGACCTGTCAGCATCTGAAATACCGGTGCCAACGCTTCCAGCATCACAGCACACACAAGCCACCACAGCACGACAAACTGACAGACAAGTGGAGATACCTAAACCACAGCAACACAAGTTCGATGGGCTATGTAGAAGGCCGTTCCTAATTGCATCACTACCTTCTTCTTTCGTCTCTTTTCCTGATATTCGGCACTTACTCTGTTAATGCTAAAGCTGGGCAAAACTAGTTGCAATTTGTCCAAAACATACACACATTTTCATACCTCCTGGCTCTGCATGGAACACTTACTGTACCTTCCTCATATCAGCTTTATTCTTACTTCAAAACCACTGGATTGAGAGCTTATACAGATATCATATATTACATAGTTCAATCATGTCAAGCAATCTTGTACCATTGCTACCACAACCAGTTTCAAAACATTGTCTTCCTTCTTGAACGCCTTGACATCAACTCCAATTTTCGCACTCCCTTTTCTCACCCCTCTGCCCCCAGAAACCCTTACTCTACTTGCTGTCTCTATAGGTTCATCAATCATCTATAGGTTTCATGAACCAAAAACCAGAAAAACATATAGCAAAAATTCAAGAGGGCTGTCCCCAGTGACAAAAGATGTCAGAGTTAAACCTCAATATGAAGAAAAGCAACAACAGAAAAAGTTGAAACCCAGATCAGGCCCAAATTGTATGGGGGGGAATCAATGGCAAGGTTTTCAGTGTTTAAGTTAGCTTTATCTTTTTGATCTCCTATGGTCATCTGTCCAGTGCACTCTGTTTGGTCATCTCTCCAATGTACTGTTTGGGAACCAGTTTCTTCCCATCCTCTATTAGGGGAATACAGGGAAAACAGCAGAGGCTAATTTCCTGTATAGATCTCACAAACGTATCTTGGGCTTCCACTGACATTCATCGCCTTCTGCAAATGAGAATCTCACAATTTAGGCTCTGATACTATTTCCTCTTCAGCTTCAGATCACATGATTTATAATCCTTCAGTCACTGATGTTGATGTGCTTCTTCCATGTGGACTTAGTTGACATCTCACTTAGACTCTCATATCAGCTTTAAATGCCCAATGAGAGGTCCTCTCCTTCAGGAAACTCCGTATGCACACCTTTCTCTAGGGCTGGGGGGCTGATCTCCATTCAGTCTCACAAAGTTCCTAAGCATCCTTTTGAGTTCAGCATATTTTATTGTAAGTGGTTGTATGCTTATCTATCTCCTCTACTAAATTCTAGGGCCAAAAACTAAAACCAAATCACTGCCCTCAACTCCATGACACCTTGTGGGTTCCCAAGACTAACTGTTTGTGGTAGAACAAAGCCCAGTCTTTGACAGAACTGCAGATGGTCACAAACTGCCAACCATGTGGCTCACAACCCTACACGTACCCACTACACCACCAGCACCTCCACGATCACTGCGGAGGATCTGGTAACACATAAGCTCTCAATTCACGTGGGACTAATCAGCCAATGGAAAAGACTCTGCTTGTTTGTTTATCTAAAGGACACTACTAACTTTGCTTCTTACCATTCAGATTGAAGCCTTGATTAGGACTAGTCCAGATTTGTCCTCCCCGGCTAAGGGTTACTTGTTTGCTGAAATCATCCTCCAGAATTAAAGTTACTGAATGAAGACAGACCAAGCCAAGATTCTGCATAAAAATAAAATGATCAATTAGAGGAGTGAGAGAATGATAAAGACAAATAAAATGTAAAGTTTTCCAAAAATTTCCATAACATATAAAGTAACTTTCAAGATGTATTCCACTGGCATGTTAAAGTGACATATTAAACATAAAATTAAATAAAATAACCATGAGAATATTTAGAATTCCATGTCGAAAGCTGGAGCCCTGGTGCTATAGTGGTGACACGCTGGACTGCGATCCACATGGTGGGCAGTTGGAAGCCACCAGCACCTCAGCGGGAGCAACACTGGGCTTTCTACTCCCATAAGCAGAGACAGCCTCAGAAACCCACAGGGAGGTAGGTCGCTGTGCGCAGCATTGACTCAACGGCAGTGAGCGCGTTTGGTTTGGAGTTTATGGAGAAAGCTACTTCTGCCTCTAACGTATTGCAGAGGAAAACAAAACAAAAAATATTGCAGAACTTTGGTAGAAATAACCATCTTCAAATAACATTAAAAATTTAAAATATACATAAAATTGTGGCAATCTGATTTTTTTAATGAATGAAAGAACTTATTTTCTTACTTATAAACTATTGATGTGTTACTTTTTTCAAGAAAAAGATCCAAAATAAGTTTCCCAGTATGAAAAACAATTAATCATATCTGTTCTGAATTATAGGAAATTTGTTCAATCCTGTCTATAATCATGTTTGTAAAATTTAGCTTCATATGCCGTCATGAAGATGTTCATAAAATAGACACTAAAATACTACTTTTTAAAAGAATATTGCACTTGAAAATAGAGTAGTTCATTTAGTCTGAAAGATATTTATTTTCACATTTTAATATCTCTAGCCAAGATTAATCGTTAACATGTTTTCTTGGTAGAACATAAAATAATGACACATCTTAGCCATGTGTGAAATTGTGAAGAAAGTAATTATACCCATTTATGTTATCATTATTAATTTGAATACAAAGCTTGGACCCTCCCCTTCTGAAAATGTGGATATTTCTGGTCATTTTGAGGTTAAAAACAAATATTGTTCTTACCTGCTCACACGGAGCTTTCTGTAAAGTGATTGTGAATCTATCTTTTCCAGTGCCTTTCAGAAGGATATACTGGCACATGCCAATGAAAGAATAATGTCTACCATCAAAAGTTGAAAAATGGGAGTCACCCACAACAGAACATTGAACTACGAAGAAAGAAAAAATAATAATAATAAAGCAAGAGGGGGGAGAGGGGAGGAGGAAGAATAAGTTACATTCCTGCTTCTTTGAAAGTAGAAAGTCAATTAGCATAAATATAGTTCAAAACGAAATCATAAAATGTACTGAATGAAAATTTACTAGATTAAATTATATTATCCAAATCATTTTGTAATTAGTTAAATGATAACTCTTCCAAATAACTTTTAGGTTTTGTAGTATTTGAACTTTTGAATAAATTCTTAGCAATAGTGCCGGCTCAAAGGTATCATTTATTCTCTACCTGCATCTATGCAGCACAAGATGTCTGGGTATACATGATTTATCTTCATTAACATAGTGCTATATTTTCCTCCAATTTAAAATATATATCTCAAAAAATATTTTAGAAGATTACCTGGACAGTCGTGTTCCGTACAGTTCCAAATTCCACCAACACAGACACTAAATAAAAATGTTAAAGATATTACTCTACTAGCCTATGAAAGTTATCAATGTTTACATCAATGTGTTGATTAATGGTCCAAAATACATCATGTACACCAGTTTGTTGGATAAGACTGGTACAAATTTGTGTTGATTTGAAAAATAATTCTGGAAAAGCAAATTTACTGATACCTTTGGTTGGTTACTACTTAAATTATTGCTCAGTGTGTGTTATATGGTAAAATCACCAAAGCGGATCAGTCAAGAACGAAAATATGAGGTAAGCAGAGAAATTCTGTTTTATATCCTTTCACAGTGATAAAACTAAAAAAAGTCACACATACTTCTGATCAAAAGAAGGAAAACTAAAAACCATCATTTTAAATTCCCATAGAATCCAGACATTCTATATCTGAATGGCAGAGGCTGGATGAACCCCTGAATATGCTTGATAATCTTTAACACTTCAACCAAATATATCCCCTGGAATCTTAAAACAAAACTATTAATTAGCTTAGCTAGTAGTCAGACGTGTCTGCATTGAACATTGCCTTCCTTGAAGATCCAACTATACGTGATCCGAGTGAGAACAGCAACTCTACAGATCAGCTAGGAAAATGAGGGGGAAGTTGTTGTTAGCAACATTAACTCCATTCAAACTCATAGCAACCCTCTCTGTGTACAATGGAGGCAAACAGCCCATGATCCTGTGTCATCCTAACAATTGCTCATGTTTGAGCCCATTGTTGCAGCCCCTGTGTCAATCCATCTGGTCATGGGCCTTCCTCTTTTTCACTGCCCCTCCACTTCACTGCACCTGGTGTCTTTTTCTCTCAGAACTGATCTCGGTGGATAAGATGTGCAAAGTACATAAGATAAAGTCTCACCATCCTTGCCTCTAAGAAGCATTCTGGTAGTGCTTCTTCTGAGACAAATCTGTTTGTTCTGTGGGCAGACCACGGTACTTTGAATATGATTTGCCAGCAATAGAGTTCAAATGCATCTATTTTTCTTTGATCTTCTTTATTCAATGTTCAACTTTCACATGCATGCAAGGTAATTGAAAATACCATGGTGTAGGTCCCGCCCGCTTTAGCCCTCAAGGTAACAGCTTTCCTTTTCAGCACTTCAAAGAGGCTTGTGCAGCAGACTTATCCAATGTAGTGGGTCATTGGCGCTCTAGGCTGCTGCTTACTTGAGAACTAATTATATATCTGGTCTTAGATAACGTCAATCTTTTCTCTGTTTATCAAGGTGTTAACTATTGGTCTAATTGTTAGAATTTTGTTCTTCTTTACATTACACTATAATCCAGATTAAAGACTGCAATTCTTGATTTTCATCAGCAAGCGCTTCCATTACTCCTCGTTTTCAGCAAACATGGTTGTGGCATCTGCATATCACAGGTTGTTAATAAGCCTCCCTCCAATCCCGATGCCACATTTTTCTTCATATAACCCAGATTTTCTGATTATTTGCTCATCATACAGATTGAATAAGCATGATCAGAAGATACAACCCTAATGCACACCTTTCTTGATTTTTAACACATGCTGTATTCTCTTGTTCTTCCGCAAAATTGCCTCTTAGTCCATATCCAAGCACTATGAACTGTTTTGGAATTTCCATTCTTCATAAGTCTGTTCATTGTTTGTTGTTATACACACAGTCAAATACCTTTGCATAGTCAATAAAACACAGGTAAACATCTTTCTGGTATTCTCTGCTTTCAGCAATGATATCTCTTGTTCCACATCCTTTTCTGAATCTGGCCTGAACTTCTGGCAGCTCCCTGTCTATGTCTGCTGCCACCAGTGTTGGATGATTTTCGGCATCATTTGAGAATTCTAATGAGTCATCCTTCTTTGAAATTGGTATAAATATGGATCTCTTCAAGTCAGTTGGCTAAAAAGCTGTCTTCCAAATATCTTTGCATAGATGAGTGAGGCCTTGCAGTGCTACATCGGCTTGTTGAAGCATGTCCATTGGAATTCCATCAATTCCTGGAGCCTTGTTGTTGACTAATGCTGTCAGTGCAACTTGAACTTCTTTCAGTACAATTGGTTCTTATTCATATGCTACCTCTTGAAATGGTTGAATGTCAATTAGTTCTTTTTGGCATAGTGCCTCTGTATATTCTTTCCAACTTCTTTTTATGTTTCCTGTTTCATTCAATGTTTTGTCCATGGAATCTTTCAGTGTTGAAACTTGAGGCTTCAACTTTTTCTCGGGTTCTTTCAAGTTAAAGTATGCTGAGCATGTCCTTCCTTTTTGATTTTCTAAATCTAGCTCCTTGCACATTTCATTATAATGTCTTAAAAGACATTGATGTTGGGTTATGTTTATGGGAAAGGAACAACTTGGAAAATGAAGGCAAGAATGGTTCTACAGCTCAAAGAAGGTAATCAATGTAGTGAATTGTACATGTAGCTATTGTTCAGTTTGCATATGTTTTGCTGTATTTAGTCTCAAAAACAAAAATTATTAAAAAGTCACACACAAAACAGAGCATTTACCTATGTCATTAGAGGAATACACAGTCAAGATTAGTAAGTTACCTCTCTTATTAAAATTCAAATTAACAACATTTATTTTGAAGCACATCAGATATATAAAGGGAGGACGGAGTTGTCCTCTCCTGTGAGCTAAATTCTACCTTCCACTCTTACCAAGTAGATAGGAGATCTGGAGAACAGAAGCAGAGTGCTTGCAAGGCAAGAACTCAAGTCAGCGTCAAGAGCAGAGTTAGTCGATCACACTTCACTTTTACACACTACCTCTGTCTTACCACCAAACAGAAAAGGACTTGAGGGCATTTAGACCGTGGTTTCTTTGTATGGCTGCATGGAAGTCTATCCCATTTGCCTGTGCAAGCACACCTCACAGATACTTCAGGCTCGGTTTCAGACCACCACAATACAGCAGTGTTGCAATAGAGCAAGACATCTGATTTTTTTTTTTTTTTGGTTCCCCAGTGCATGTGAAAGTTACTCTACATATACAGTAGTCTATTAAGTGCAGAATAGCATGATTAAAATCTTAGAATATTGTTTGAATTCTCAAATTGTGACCCAGAGACACAAAGCAAACACTTGCTCTTGGAAATTAGAGCAAAGAGACATTCCACATGGTGTTGCCAAAGCTGTCACTTTATAAAAATATGTGTTGTCTGAAAATTGCAATAAAGTACAACAAACCTGTGTATGCCTGAAGTTTTAATGAATCTAACTTAATAAAAACATTGAAATGTTTCCAATCGACTTAAAATTGAAAATATGTAGAATACTGCTTTAAAATATTTAACAGAGAAGTTTAGGAGCACCCACAAATTCTAAGAGTGAAATTTTGCACAAATTAGTGTTTACCAATAATAAAGAAAATGTAACAGCATATTACATGGGTATAAGAATTTATGACAAAATAAATAGATAAATAAAAGGAAAAAATAATTTGTGACAATACCAAAGGAAATTATAATACTTACATTATAAAACAAAATAGATCCCTGCTGCCACTCCATGGAATTCATATAAAATAGCATTTGTTACTTTACATTTTTGAAATAAAATTAATAGCAAGCATGTTCCTTTAGGCATCCATTACAGTAAGTTAGTCAGCTAGTCAGGTACCAAAAATAACTGGCCATACACTGATCACCTACCATTCGGTACATTCTTGTTCAATTTTTGAGCCAACTGAATAAGCTAATCCATGAAAAACACACGGGCAATTTTCCACGGAGATGCAAGTTCCATTGTCCATTATCAGGCCTATTTAAGAAAAATATAAATCAAATTCCAAGAGGAATGATAAAGACTGTATTCATTGAATTTAATAATTCACTCTATATTTAACAACCCACTCAACTCTTGTTGAACACATGCTCACACAAGGTGATAGGGATATAAATCCTTCACGCTCCCGCAGGCTCTTCAGACCTGTCTCAGTCAGTGGTATCTGACATATAAGGGTCAATGACAGTGGTTTTTGACTTCCTTATGTCAAGTCGTGCCATGAAACATTAAAAGTGGACTACTCCGTACAAAGTAACTTTACAGTATTCTCTTGCTGGAGGGAGGGGAGGAAACAGTACGTTATTGTCATATTCTCTGTTTATTCTAAAATAAGACAGCCTTCCATCATGGTCAGAGAGTGCATAAAGATCTAGGCAGCGCTGTTTAAAGGGCTGAGTCCATGAACTAGCTTTGTTACGTAACTGAGAAGTATCAGAGGTGGACCACAGCGTAGACCCACCACGTTACTGAGCACACTGCTGTGTTCAGCTAGCCTTTCCCTTTCTTCAGAAGCAATGCTTTCTAGGTGAAGGAAGCATTAGTTCATATTTGCAAGCATGGATTTATGTATATTCTGGTATGAACTTCTTTTCCCATAGTTCACTGGGTCAGAAAAGTCCCAAAGGGTCACTGGTTCACAGACTATAAGTAACATGGACAGAATAACGGATTAAGGTCCAAAATTCTGATTTCCAACCAGTTCCACCTATATGAATTATATGACAATAAAATTCTCAAAAAATAGTATTTTCTGTAGTGGAAATTCAGATGTTTCATAAATCACCCATGATTAAAATATTTTGTTTTTAATTTCATGAAGAAAAATGTAGGTATATGACATAATCAGACAGAAATATAAATTATAGAGATATAAACCATATATTTCATGATTCTAAGAGTCAGATTTTGTCTAAGTTAAAAATAACTTAGACAGTAAACATTACTTTGACTCAATACAAATACTATGATTTTCAATCCTTGATCTCAAAAAATAGACTCTCCATTCATAGAATACAGATTGTTCATCTTCGCAGCACCTACATCAAGCATAGCAAAAACCTTTAGAAGTTGCTCAATAAACATTTGTTGAGTCACATTACTGTGAAAAAGTCAAAAAAGCATTTAATAGGAGATAACTGATATAGTACAAAAATGTATATCTTAGAATATCAGAGAAATTCTGTGAATAAAAGTACATGGGTTAAGTCTTAACGTAGAAGAACTTAGTGTCTTGAAAGAAAAATAGAACATGGGTAATAGCAAGAAAGGGCATAAAACTATTTTATAGGTTTGGCAATCAACATTTGAATGATCACAAACGGAGGAAACATGCAAGATCTTTTATCTATTAAAACTATATTCTGCGCTAACCATCTTGTACTGAAAATGTGAATGTTTATTTCTCTGAGCATACATTCATC
>NW_022103898.1:50861035-50877158 GCF_000313985.2 Echinops telfairi
CCTACATCCTTTCAGGATTCTATGTTATAAATTTACTTGGACATTTACAAAGAAATGAGCCTTTATTTTTAAGAAACAACCACTTATTTTATGATCCAAATTCTATACGCGTCGAAACGAGAGCGACGTTAATGGGATGGGGAGGCTCTGGGGGAGTCATCCAGATGACTGAGCGCAGTGGCCGTGAGGTAAAGACGAGGCACTTACCGTCCGGACAGTAACATCCGTCAAGACAGTGGAGATTGCTCCCCAGACACTCCTTCTCGAATGTGCAGGTGGGTGGACAGCAACTGATACAATCCCGATGGACAAGGCTGTCATCACATTTATCAGCTAAAATGAGCAAGAAAGGTAACTGTGAGCCAGCTTGGCTGATCTCTCTAATACAAACCATTGCTGCATTGGAAAAGATGCGCAAGTGTACAAAACGCCTAGACTTCTATTTATAGCAACTTCCAAATTGGTGATTTCGAGTACTAGGTAAGTTTCCAGTACTCGGATAAGCCTAAATTTAACAAAAGTAACAGAGCTTCCTGGCACCTTATTCCTTAAAGTAGACTTCATTTTTTGACACTTTACAGAGGTCTTTTACCACAGAATTGAATATCATCTATGAAATATATCATTGCTTTCTTGATTGCTGCTTCCAAAGGCATTGATTGTGAATACAATTGAAAATGAAATCCTAATTTCAATCTTTTCTCCATTTATCGTGATGGTGCCATTGATCCTATCGTGAAGAATGTTACCTTCTCTCTGTTGAACTATAATCTAAACGGAAAGCTGTGAGTTTGTTGAAAGCTGCAGTCTTCCGTCTTCATCGGTAAGTGCTTCACGTCCTCTTAGTTTTCCTCTGGCAAGATTGGGTTGTATGCATAGGAAAGGTATGAATGAGTCTTACACTAAACTTGATACTGCGTTATTCATATAAGCCAGCTTCTAAGCTTACATGCTTAGCATATATTAAATAAGTCTGGTGAAAGTATACAACCCTGACACACACCTCCCTGATTTTAAACCATGCAGAATCTCCTTGTTTTTTCCTAAAACAACGGCAACTTGATTTACATATAGGCTCATAAGCACTTGGTCTATGAGCTCAATTAAATGCTTTGGAATTCCTTCCTACTTTTCATAATGTGATGAATAAGTTGTCATGATTTATACAATTGAATGTCTGTGCATAGTCTATAAAAACAAATAAACATATTTTTAGTATTTTAAGCTTTTAATCAAGATCGGTCTGACATCAGCAATGATAGACATGCTTTGTTCCACATTCTCTTCTGAAGCTAGCTGAAATTTGACAGTTCCTGTTGCTGTACTGCTGCAACTATGTTTGAATGATATCCAGCTAAATGTGACTAGCGTGTGTTAATAACGGAAAGGTTGGATACTTTTTGCATTCTGTTGGGTCACTTTTCTTTGGAATGGGTACAAATATGGTTCTCTTTGCTACAGCTGTCCAGGTAGGTGTCTTCCAAATTCATGGCATAGTTGAGTGAACACTTCCAACATCGCACCCATTTGTTGAAACATCTTAATTAGTACGCCGTGAATTCCTGGAGTGTTGTTTTTCTCAATGTCTTCAGTGCAACCCTGAAGAAGCTCAGACTTCTTCTCTCAATATTAGGAGCATTTAATGTCATTTTGAGGACTAAAGTGTGCCTGATCCAAGACATAGTATTTTCAATCACTTCATATGCAGGTGAAAGCTGAACAATTAGTGAAGACGATTGACAATGAATTGATGCATTTGAACTATCATGTTGGCAAATGGTATTGAATATACTGTACCATGGACCGCCTGAGGAACTAACAAATCGGTCTTGGAAGCAGTATGACACCTAAAAACAAGAACGGTGAGGCTTCCTCTCACTTACTTTGGAAATGCTAACAGGAGAGACCAATCCCTAGGAAAGGGTAGCTTGCTTGATAAAGTAAAAAGTCAGGAAAAAGGAATATCTCGATTAGATGGATGCAACAATGGGCTGAAACATAGCAACGATTAAGAGGCTGGCGCAGGACTAAGCCATGCTTCAGTCTGTCGTTCAGAGGCTGCGGTTAGACAGAACTGACGTTATGCATTTAACAAGAGCAGCAACATGCAGGACTTGGAAAGAAGAAGGCGTACTGCACGCGGGAAAGTCGTCTCTCCAGTCTTGGATCGGGTAGCCAGCGTGGGAGCAGGCCCTGGCGTACTCCGTGGCCGCTCGGCAGTAGGTGTCATCATCTCCCGTCCTGGAGAAGAAAAAAGAAAAGCAAGAATTGCACAGGAAACCCTGACAGCAGAATACCTGTGAGCTCCTGGTCCCCAGTAATGCTATGTGAGTGGCAAATACTTCAAAACGAATCGATAGATTTATGGCCATCTGTGTCTCCTAACCTACTAAGGTAAGGTGGGAATACATACATTTGAATTTCAGCTATCATGGTGTAGAATCTCAACCTGTGGGTCATGACCCCTTTGGGGGTGGGAACGACCTTTTCACGGGGGTCGCCCAACTCATAACAGTAGCAAAATTACAGTTATGAAGTAGCAATGAAAGTAATTTTATGGTTGGGGGCATCACCACCACCTGAGGAACTGTATGAAAGGGTGGTGGCCTGAGCAAGGCTGAGAACCACTTCAATAATATGACCACTTTCATTTTGAGTCGAGACTGCCAATACTAATAAAGAATTATTTTTTTAAAGAATTATATTTTGATATTTATGTTCTTGCCAGAATCCTGGTAGCTTTTGCCCCCTTTTATGTATTTTTTTAAATATAAAAGCACCTAATTCTTTTATATTTTGAAAATGTTATAATAACAGATAAAATCCTATCACAATGTCTTCAGCAACAACAGCACGGACAAAATGCTAGTCTCTAAAATCTGCAGAACACTATAGAAAGAAATCGAGTCAATCAAAGTGGGCACAAGACATTAACAGATGATTCACCAAAAAAGATATCCAAATGGCTAACAAATGCATGAAAAAATGTTTGCTATCACTAACCATCTGGGAAAGTCAAATCAAAACAATGGTGACATATCACTTACACCTAAAAGAAAAATGCAGTTAATAAAAAACAGAAAGCAACATGCTGAAGAGGGTGCAGAGAGGTTGAAACGCCCACACAATGCCGGTGGGTCTGCAAAATATGTACAATCATGTGGAAAGTGATACAGTTAGGTGAAAATTTAACATCTGATGTGACCTGAAGTTGTTTCCGTTTTTAATATCTTTCATATTTTCTGCTTTGCTTCTGACTGAGGTTTTTCTGGTTGGGTGGTTTATTTTATTTTATTTCTAGTTTTTGTTTTGCATGACGTCATGTAGATGAAATCCAAAATAGGTAAATCTATAGAGACAGGAACTGGGTGAAGAATGACCTAGGGGCACAGCCGGGAGGTGGGCGGATGGGACGGGAAGCTAACAACAGTGGCTAGAGAAAGAGGAAAATGTTCTGAAAGTGATTGTGGTGATGATTGCACAACTCTTCTTAATATGCTTGAACTATGACATTGTGTTATATGTCAATTACATAGCAATAAAATTCTTTAAAATCAAAATAAGGGAACTTATTTTAACCCTGTAACACCCTCATAAGAGAAGAGGCTTGCTTTTGAGATTACCCAATAATAAGCAATGTAAGACTATTTAAGAGCATTATAAATTCCCCACTTCCATATTTTCTTAGCTTCTAAAAGCATGTCCTTGCTCTGTAGACATACTGCCAGAGCAAATCAGTGTGACTGAACTTTGCGCCCTGTGTCCAACCCTTATTGTTTTCTTAAACAGGAGCTAGTCACATTTTTTAATATGTATAAGTGAATACCCTGTGTTTCTTAGTCTAACAAACTTGACTATCTATAAATATACCCCTTATTATTTTAGATCCTATACCATTGGCTACTTTAATGACACTATAATTAGAATTACCAAAGGTCCTATGGAAGTAATTTTTAGTATCTCTCAGAAAGCTGACAATGTTGCCACTGATATGGAATAGGGATTTTATATATAAATCTTGCATATACAAAGGGATTTTGAGCTCACACTTAACCTTAAGCTCTAACCTAAGAATAGTTCATTCTTATGATGGGGACCTGCACAGTATTTAACCCTCATGAAGGGCTCACTAAAGATAAGTGTGGTAAAGAAAATGGAAGGTGATCGGCTCTCAGAGTAGTGCCTGAGCCAGAAGCTTGTCTGTCAACAAGCAGCCTCCAAGTGAGGTGCCAGCCAGGCCCACACAAAGGAGGACACAATTTACAATTGTAAATAATAAAATGCAAGGTCAGAAGAGGGAATTGTATTAGAGCTTAAATTCTGAGCACTGCTCTGCAGATGGCTATGGATGACAGTGAAAGTGCAAATCGATTTGCAGAGGCCCCACAGGGATTAAGCCTCCATTGAATTCCTTTGACCGTTGGCCAGGGATGTGAGTTGCTTGACTCTCAGACAAAGCACATCAGAAAGTGAATTAACAGAGATATAGTCAAGTTAAATTTTAACGACTTATCATTTGTTTTCCCTTTTGATCCATTTTTAATTTGTTCTCATTTTTATGCTCTCCTTTCCTGTGGATTGGAATTTTCTGTTTCCTTGTGTTATTGTTGTTGGATTTTATATTTTGGGTTTTTGTCTGGTTTTCTTTCGATGAAATCCAGGATAAGTAAATCTATAGAGACTGTAAATTGGGCAAAATAGAGAGCTAACAGTGAGTAAAAAAGTGAAAAAAAAAGTTCTAAAATTGATTAAAAAAACAAAGCAACCAAACTCACTGGCATGGAGTCAATAATGACTCATGGACCCCCTGTGGGCTACCAAGCCAACTGTTTATGGACAGAGAATGCCGCCTCTCCCACAGAGCTGCTCTTGGTTTGGAACTACTGGCCATGTGGATCGTAACTACTGACCATGTGGATCGTAGTCCAACGTGTAACCACTACACCACAAGGTTTCCTTCCTAAAACTGATAGTGATGGTCATTATTCAACTCTTTTTAATACATTAAAATTATTTACTTTTTTGGTACATGAAGTATATGGCAATAATTAATTAATTCAGCTTATAATAACTCATCTGCTTATCTACCATAACTGTTTTACTGTCTTAAAAACCCTATTACAACAAAAGCACAAAATATAATACTTGTTATAGCCCACATAATAGGTTAAAAATAAAAAATTGTAGCACTCAAATATATTTTCATTGGTCCTTAAAGGTTCTTATAAGGATCTTCCAAAGCATTTGTGAAACAATTAATAAGTAGATTTTAACTTGCTATTTAAAATTAGATTTTGAATTATCTCAAACTTAAATCACTAAAGCTAACTACTTTCATAACCTCTTTTCAAAGTAAACCATCTTATTTTTAATAATCACTTTTTAAGCCACTCCAAACAATCTTTGATTAGAAGAGTTTGACCAATTCCCAAAGTAGATTAACAGGGTACCTATAAAATAAGCAGGATTTATAACAAAGTAGTGGGCTTGTTTTTCAACCCAAGCCAAACTCAAAATTGAACAGCTAAATATCTTACAACATAATGACCTTGAGAATGTGAGTGTTTGTGTGTGTGTGTGTGTGTGTGTGTGTGTGTACCTTAACATTTTCAGTATCTCTATTGTACAAACTATCATCTCAAATAGCACTTATCCTGGGCTACTGTAATTGGAGTCGTGCAGCTTATCTAGTACAATTAACTGAGATTTAAGAAGAAAAACGATCTAGTATATAAGCTTTAAAAAATATTCTAAACCCCCAGACAAGAAAAGTTTCTTTGTGAAACAGTGTACACTATTTTTTTTAATTCCTGGAAAGATATTAAGTCTATGAATTGTCTCAGAATGTGTGTGTTGCTTCCTACAATTTCTTGGTGGATTTGGAAATTAGCAAAGCAACTGAATATTGGTTTGGAAAACCAATGCAACTATTCCTAAAATACCTATAATATATTGTTTATTGTCTGTGTTACTCTAGGCATTGTGCTAGCCACGTTGCAAGCAAAATTTCATTTTAAAACTTGCAACTATTGGGCAAGGAAAATAATCTTATTTTTATATTTTGAGAACTACATTTGATAGGTAAAATAAGCACTAGCAAATGAAACTCAAAACTAGACTCCCTGCCATTAAGGCAATGCTGACACATAGCAACACTATAGGACACGGGAAAACTGCTCTTGTGAATCTCCAAGACTATAACTCTTCATGGGACTAGAATGCCGCATCTTTCTCCAGAAGAGTGCCTAGGGAATTCAAAGGACTGACCTTGCAGCTCACAGCTCAACACACAACCACCATGCCACCAGGACTCCCTACTAACCAGAAGAGGTTTCCAATTGAATTCACTTTAGCATGGCAAAAGTATAGTCATTCCTTGCTGCTGAGCAGAGCTACAACAACAGGCTCAAAAGCAGAAATGATGTGGGGATGGTGCCGGATCAGGTCATGTTTGGTTCTACTGTACACAAAGTCTCTATGAGTTGAAATGACATCAACAGCTTGTAACAACCACAGCAGGGTTATCATTGCTAGAAGCAGAAACAGAAGAGCTTAATTTCAGAGATGACTACCGAGTCATCTGTCAAGTTTCAAGTCAAAGGCCATCTCTTCTGTGCAGCCTCTGGGGGCTGGTTGCTGGGAGAGGAACAGGTCCTAACTCTGTTTCTCCAACGGGTGGCACAAGTCCCAGCTCAAAATAGATCTCAGGGGGAAATAACAAACAGTTGCTGGGGAGGGAGTCTGACTCATGGCCCCCCAGATGTGTCAGAATCTAAATATGCTCCGAAATGTTTCCAATGGCTGAGTTTTCAGAAGTCGGGTCTTCATTTGTGGTGCCCGTGGGTGGACCCAACTTCCAACTTGTAGGGTAATAACCAAAATGTTAGCTACTTGTACAAGCCAGAAGCTCCATTTGTGTCAAATTTATTTTAAGATATTTTTTAATCAAACAGAAAAGTATTTTATTTTCAAATGAGTCACCTTTTCATTCTCATGTTATGATATCCTTGGGATGCAGGTCCCTAAGAGAGAAATAAAGAGAAAGGCCTCTCACGGAAGCAATGTACAGGGAGGGCTAGTCCCTGGGGAAATTTGGAAGCAACTTCTCATTTCCCTTTTATAGATATCTACGTATAGTCCACGATGCCCTTCTTTGAGATTCCATGTCTGATGTGCACCCAACTCCTGCTTCTCCTATTCGAGCCTATCTCGGGAGTCATCCAATTTTTGCTAGAAAACAAATGCTTCTCTTTAACTGCTATTTTTATTTGTCCAAGAGAAAGCATCAGGTTCAAAAATCCAAAGCCTAATGATAAGCATTTCAAAAGATGTTAATTTCTTAAGGATAACATTGAAAATGCAAGTGTGGTAGAGACTTGTCCTCTAATATAGTCACTCATCTCTTTTGTTTGCAGTATTGGAACCTCCAAGTTTTCACTGGGCATCTATGTGGCTGCTGAGCCAAAGACAACAGTTTTCAACCTCATCTGCATCTATGTAGGGGCATGTTTTAAAGTTCTGTCCCGAGGTCTAGAAGTGACTGTGGTACACGAAACTTAAAAATAATTTCTAAAATGTTTTCAGCCTTCTACTTCATTTTTTCTAATGATAAGTGCTGAAATGATGAAAGAATAGTGGAGGGCCAGTTTTGATTATGAGAGAAATGTAAATGTTCAATTTCATTTTAGACACTTGCTTTGAATATTACAGCAGGCAAACAATATTCTAATAAGTGGAAGATAACTTTCCTGAGCATACCAAATGATACTTCACCTCAGTCTACTAAGCAAATGGGTAGTAAAGTCAATAATGATAAGGCAAGTAACGAAATTATTGGAGAATAGTCCGAGTCACTGGGGTAAGTGCAGTTTTGAATTCTATTTTCAGGATTTAATAAGAGCCATTGTCTACCCTCCCCAAACCAAACCAAACCTGTTGGCATCCAGTTGAATGCAACTCATGGCAACCCCACGTATGAGAAGAAGCGAGATCTGCCACATGGAAGGTGGGGGTCTTGGCTTTAATCTGCAGTTCCCTCTGAACTGTTGAGTGGTTTTGAACCACCAAGTTTTAGGTGGAAAACAAACCATTTTCACCACCCAGAGGCTGACCTTTGATAAACTTAAGCTTTTTAACAGGTATTGAAGACATCATTTAAAGTTTCACTCACCTAAAACCTAGTCTGATCTTTTACAAGATAGTTTTCCATGTATCCTTAACATTTATCAAGTCTTTTAAAAAGTATACATGTGAATTCTTGAAGTATTATTAAACTTCCAAGATGGCTAATTCTATATACTTGTAAGATTTAAAATTAAAATAGAATAGTAAAATAAAGTTTATTTCAATAATGGATAATTTGTGGCCTCTACATTGATGAAAAGATTAGACTGGCCTCATTGAATTTTTTTCGCTTAGTGAGTAATCGATTTCAGGTGTTAACTTGAGATCCACAGAGGCCTTAATTACAACACAAGTGTCTGAGATCTTGGATGAGTAAAAGACAGTATCTTTATTTTCACTAATCTCTGACTGAAATTTAGCATTCCCTTCAATTATGTATATAGGCAGCACATCACAATGTTACCAGCAGTATTTATGACTTTGTCACCAACAGAAATCAAAAATATTTTTTATCTCTTTAAAGTTGTCAGAAATATATCAAAATATTATTTATGCTTATCACTATGTCAAATAACAGTAATTAAAAGGACTTAGATGCATGTGAAAACACATTGATACTATTTTGATAAATATATCTCAATATAATTGGTTTTCTTTGTAATTTAGTGCATTTTGGAGCTTTACTCTGAATAAGGGTTATAGACATTTCTAGGCTCCCAAAGGTTCGGTGGCATAAAAATGATTCAAACCCAAAGGAGTATATTCATACACTTAGGTAAAATTTTATTGCAAATGCCAAGCACTTCACTTACTTGCAAAGATCATTAACACAGCTGGCAATATACAAATATGGATCAATATATTCATGGCAGCTGAGAAAGGGGAACTGCAACAGTATCTGGCACTTGAAGAAGATGGCCTATGCGGAAAAAGATACAGGTCACCAAATCATATTTACTGAGGGGGTGTTCTCTGATTTCCCTTAGTAGTCCATTGCAACCCTCTTAGTTATGACCAGAAAAGACAGGGTAATGTATTCTTATAAATATTAACCAACACTTTTAAGTTCATATTTTCATAATCATTATTGCTTTCATGAACTCATTACATTCATGATTTCTGAAATAACCTTAAGCTTATTCTCTGTTGATATTACATTTCTTTGATTTAATAGCTTGGAATTACATTGAGTTTGCACTAAAATTGCTTAATGAAGACTACAAAAATAGTTTATATGTTTTTATTATGCTCAGCGTGCTCAACTTGTTTTCCCATCAAACTTACCTCAAATGCTGGCATTCCACTTGAGCATGGACTGGGAAAATCTGAGGGTATGGGTACACATTTGGCAGCATCTGGAGTTTGCACCATCCAACTACTTGCAAACATAGCAATGTCCTCTGTGTAGTCCTCTACTTCACACAAACACACATATACACCAAATAATAAATGTATGAGTGGTACTTTCCACATAGTTTTTCAGCATGAGCGCTCCAATCAGAAAGGGAAACTCAAATCACTTTATAATTAACCAGTGATATCAGATTTTATCACTTTAGCATAAAAACATATTGAACAAAGTATAAGCACCCAATAAAATTATCGCAGTTGGCGAAAAAAAAGCAAACTGCAATAAAACAAGATTAGGAAAGTGTGAAAGTGAGATGATATAACATGCACACCAGCAGAGTGCAGGTTAGCCAAAAAAGAGTTTGTGTTGGAGAGAGGAGGGAAAATAATCATAAAATCAAGAAACGTAGTAAAATTTTGGTGGGAGATGGCATAAACTGCCCTCTCATTCTATTGGATACTCCTCAGAATCTTACTAAAGCCCACCTTTTTTTTTGGCTCCTCTAAAATTGAAAAAAAAAGTCTATTTCAAGCCCTTTAAGAAATTTCAGAAGATAGTCACATAGATGATTAAAGACTAGAAAAGACACCTAGTGCTCTGAAAACTAAGAGGTGAATCCATTTCATTGGAATATGAGGAACAGATTCTCCTAGATACATGGGGGACAGGTCCAAATACGAAGAACATGCAGCTTTTGCCAGCCTTCTGATGGAGACAGCAGCAAACCGGTGGCTAGGAGATGAACTCTCTGGACTCTCAGGTTTTAATTGTCTCAGCAGCTGGCCTAGCAGAACAAGTTCAGGACCTGACCTGGAAATTAATCTTGCCCAAATTGAGACAGAGACTGAATCTCAAACCTCAAGAACTTAGCTCAATCAAGCAAAATGGCATTTTAAAGTTCCATTTAAGCCAATAAGCCTTCTGATTTGCACTTCAGGTTCTCCACAACACAGATTTACATGGTCATAAAGTCTACCATTGGTTACAACCTATGACAACACAGGAATTAAGTATCTCTATGCCACCTACATTACGCCTGCCTCTCTTCTAAAGTCAAGGTGTCACCATATTCTCTCACACCTTCAAATTGGGAAGATATTGTCACATACTACCATCGATTGGGTTGATTGGGCTGTTCTCTCTTAGTAAAAAATCCTAAAATTTAGTACCACATAGCCTGAAAGACTGGCTCCTTCCTGTAGTCATCATTGTTGACTCTGACTTGTTCACTAAGCTCCAGCAATCCTGGCTTTATGCTGTTCTTTCCAATACCAAGTTCATTCCTAAAACCATCTGCTGTCAAGTCATTCCTAATTCATGACAACACAGATATGTGAGAGTAGAATTGTGCTCCAAACGACTTTCAGTGGTTGGGGTTTTTGAAAGTAAATCACCAGATCTTTCTTCCGAGGCACCTGAGTGGGCTCCACTTCCAATATCACTTAGCCAGTGCATTCCCAACGTTCACCACTCAGACTCCAGTCATTTCCTGACTGCACTTAAGCATCTTCACAATGTGACTTCCTTAAGGAGGCCTTTGCAGCCACAGGGTCTAGATTACTACTGACCACACTCTTCTATCCCGCTTAATCTCTTGTCCATTTGCCTTTTATCATGGCTGGTATGGATCATTAAAATGCGATTTCCACTTGTTTGCCTCTTTATTATGTGCTTCACTACCAGATACACTGCAAGCACACAGAGAGCTTGTCAAAGTTCTTCTACTGTTTGAATCCTAGTTACTGCCTGGACTCTAGTTAGGGTTCAAAAGCCATTCAAAATCAGGGCATGAATACATAATGACAATTTTTGCAACATTGAATTCTGGTGTAACATCGTAGAGCTTTCAAACGCGTTTGGCCCACTTACTGCATTATCCCAAACACTGATGAATAGCTTACACATCAAACTGATTCTAGGTCTGGTCTAATACATATTTAAACAATTGTAAAGTAAATTTACCAATCACATTTTATTTTAAAACATCATTTTAAATCTTCAGAACTAAAAACATTTCCCAAAGGTTCACTTATTTCAATATTTATGCCTAAATTTTAGTATTACTAAAGAGTGGCAATCCTTCTGGAGTTAATATTAATTATAGCATTTGAAGCATGTATTTAGCTATTTTCATTATGTTGTATAAATGAGTCACGAAGTTCGTAATTATTACTAGATCTTAAATAATATCAAGTAGCTACGTGAAATCTACTAAAATAAAATTAGAATGCCTTGTATAAAACAAGCTATAAGAGAAGTAATGCATTGTCCACATTGGAACACTGGAGAGTAAAAGGGAGGTGATACTAATCACAGGGTGGAAATCAAGAGCGCACCATGGCTTGGGTGTAGCATTGGATATGAATGATGGAGCTAAAATTCTCAACTAGAACACAAATTAAAGTCTCCTAATATTCACAGAAATTCTAAAGCCTCATTTCTCTGTGACGTCGTCTCTGAAGAACGAGAAGGCATCCACAGAGAAATGATGAAAACACTGCACTCCATGGTATGCAATCGATTTTCTGTCACCAAATATTTATCTAATCAGCAAAATAAAGATGTATTTTAATAAAACACTACATCTCTTAGTGGCAATACAGTTTATCTACAGGCATTTCATGATGGGAGAAAAATCTGAGGGCAGGTTCTAGTCACAGGCAGAGAAATTGTTGTAAATGGAGATTTTATACTATTCCACTGTGTACTGTGTACCAAACAACTTTTTGGAGAAGCGGAAATCTCTCTTTAAACTCCTCCCACATACTTCGTACCCTGCTCATTTGCTTCCTGACATACTCCCCCATTAATAATCCACTAACTATTCAAGACATTACACATCATAAAAACGTTTCAAATTGCTGTTCAGTTCCCATAATCTTCCTCACATGTCATTACCTTTATTTATGGAATTTTATTTTCAGCCATTTGATTTATTCTGATAAAACGAGAAGCTAAGCAGTGTTTTCTCTGAAGAAGACACGTTTGCTCCTAACTGGGTTTGAATCACTAGGGTTGAGCTCTTAGAGGCAGGAGTCTTTCTCTGGTTCACTGGCGGATATCACAAGTTTCTGAACTGAAGGGAATGCTCAATTAGCATTTACTGCATACGTGAATCCTGTACCTTCATTTAGCAAGTGTAAACTAGCTCCTGGTTTTCAGAAATGACTCAATTTTTATTTTCTAATTTATACTGAGCTTAAAATCACACAAGTAGGCAAGTGGCTAATTTTACCCAATAAGGACAAGTGTTCTGTGTGCGGATGGGGGGGACGAAGAAAGCAGATTCTAGACAGTACCTGTACAGTCTAGCCCCAAATACTCACCTTGCTGAATTACAAAATCGTCAGACTGAATGCCATTGTAGTTTCCACACAGGCCACAAGATTTCCCTTTGTGCATCTCCGACAGCTTGAGGTAAATTCCAGATATTCCATCCCAAGCCAAAGAAAAGCCAAAGGTTGTTCTCACCAGAATGTAGTCAGCTAGTTTCTCAATGAACACCTGTCCAATTGTCTGAGGCAATGATACACTTGGAAAAACAAGAACAAAAATAATCTATGAATTATGATAAAGGATCCATTGCAGGTGATCAATTTTTTTCAAAGATAACTAAATAAAAGATGATGATTCCTCATGATTATGTATCTTCCAAGCAACAAAGTATAGGACATCTCAAGTTTATGGAAAGCTCAACATTGAAGCAGAAATTTCTGAAAGGAAATGCTGCCTGTTTCCCTTACTGGGGAATGACGTTAAAAATCGATGCTTCTTTCAACAAACCAAATGCACACTGCTGCTTAATAGCAATGAAAATCTGGAAAATAACCTTCCTGTTAAGAATAATGAGAGGTAGAATAGAATTATTCTTGCACTAGAGAGTTAAAATCTAACAATGCAGCTCAACAATTTTGAAATAAGGACAAACAATAGTCAAAATATGTAAGCAGATTGTTCAAGTTCTGGCTTTGTTTAATTTCATTTTAAACTTGGCTGTACAGAAATAACAACTTCTATCTCCAAAAGGTCACCTTGGTATAAGTCATTGTTTCCCAAAAGAAAAGTGTCGAGGAATGATTCATTATAATTCACATGTGTTTAATGCTGTAAAGTATGAGAGAGATTATTAGAAAGAGAAAGGATCTTGGCATACGCACTCTCTGCCATTAAGCTGATGCCAACTCACAGCAACCCACAGGGCACGGAAGAACTGCCCCGGCAGGTTTCCACGACTCTGACTTTTGTTGTTTTTTAATCATTTTGTTGGGGGCTCGTACAGCTTTTTAAAAAATCATTTTATCGGAGGCTCTAACAGCTCTTATCACAATCCATACATCCATCCATTGTACAAGCACATTTGTACATATGTTGCCATCATCATTTTAAAAACATTTTCTTTCTACTTGAGCCCTTCATATCAGCTCCTCATTTTTGCCCCTTCTTCCCCACCCCGCCTACCTCATGAACCCTTGATAATTTATACATTATTATTATTTTCTCATGTCTTACACTGTCCAACGTCTCCCTTTGCCCACTTTTCTATCCTCCATTCCTCAGGGAGGGGGTTATATGCAGATCCTTGTGATCAGTTCCTGCTTTCTACCCCACCTGCCCCTTCCCCTCCTGGTATCGCTACTCTCATTATTGGTCCTGAGGGGTTTATCTGTCCTAGATTCCCTGTTTCCAGTTCTTATCTGTACCAGTGTACATCCTCTGGTCTAGCCAGATTTGTAAGGTAGAATTGTGATCATGGTAGTGGGGTGGTGGGGGAGGAAGCATTAAAGAACCAGAGGAAAGCTGTATGTTTCATCGGTGCTACACTGCACCCTGACTGGCTCGTCTCCTCCCCATGACCCTTCCATAAAGGGATAGCCAGTTGCCTACAGATGGACTTTGGGTTCCCACTCTGCACTCTCCCTCATTCACAATGATAGGATTTTTTGTTCTTTGATTCCTGATACCTGATCCCATCAAAACCTCATGATCACACAAGCTGGTGTGCTTCTTCCATGTGGGCTTTGTTTCTTCTCAGCTAGATGTCTGCTTGTTTATCTTCAAGCCTTTAAGACCCCAGATGCTATATCTTTTGATAGCCAGGCACCATCAGCTTTCTTCACCATATTTGCTTCTGCACCCACTTTGTCTTCAGTGATCATGTTGGGAAAATGAGCATCATGGAATGCCAGTTTAATAGAACAAAGTGGTCTTGCATTGAGAGAGTACTTTGAGTGGAGACCCAATGTCCATCTGCTACCTTAACACTAAACCTATAAATATATGCACATAGATCTATTTCCCCATTATAGATAAATATATTTAGATATGTACATGCTGCATTTCGACCTCTCAAAATGCTCTTTGCCTCCTAGTTCTTTCCTCTATTTCCTTTTACTTTGCTCTTGTCCCACTATCATGCTTAGCCTTCATTTTGGTTTCAGTAATTCCTCTTCGTTACATTGATCAAGGGCAGAGTCAAGAGCTCTTATCTGGACCAGTGTTCATGCTCTGGTCTAGTCAGAGTTGTAAGGTCGAATTGTGATCAAAGCACTAAAGGAAAGTTGTATGTTTTATCAGTGCTATATGGTATTCTGACTGGCTCTTCTCGTCCTGTGACCCATCTGTAAGGGGATGTCCAATTATCTATAGATGGGCTTTGGGTCTCCACTCCACCCTTCCCCTCATTCACAGCTATATGAATTTTTGTTCTGGGTCTTTGATGCCTGATACCTGATCCCATCAACACCTCATGATCACACAGGCTGGTGAAGATGGTAAATCTTTATGTGTGTAGAAATCCTTAAGATATTGTATGCATAATTTTTAAACTGGGTACCATTTGGCCTACTTAAACAGGATCGTAAAGAACATTTAAACTCCTGATTCAGTGTCTAGTCTTTTCATGATACAAAAGCATGTACACATGAAACGGAAGTGAGAGAGCCCTAAGACCTGAAGAAAACCATACAATTGGGCATTTGAAAGGCAAATCACCTAGAATATTCGTGAAACAGCCCTGCTGTCCTCCCATTCATGAAAATTGATAATGATAATGATAGAGATAGTGATAATGATTTTAAAAATGGGAAAAATCCTTTTTCTTAAGCTGGTCATGCTAAATGAAAACTATAAATTGCATTAGGAGAGAGGTTAGTGGGTATGTTCACACGTGTTATCAAAATTGCAAGTTAATGAATTCCTTTCCAGACAAAGCACAACTACATGAAACAAAAATTCTAAAATACTTTGCAACAGAAGAGTAGTCTCCACAGAAACTATCAGACATGCCTCTATTGGCCCTCAAAAAATGTTTTTAGGTCATGATTGGTAGAAAATGACATTTTAATTGGGGTAAAAGTTTAAATTGGAGAATAAATCGGAAGAGCCTCACTTGTTCTTCCTAAGTGCTGTCAAGTCATTTCTGACTCCCAGCAACCCCCTGCTCACCAGGTGAAGTGCTGCCCAGTCCTGCACCAGCCTCCCAATCACCCCTAGGTTTGAGCCCACCGTGGTAGTCACGGCATCAATCAGTCTCACGGAGGGTCTCTGCTCTTTTCTAACCTTCTACGTTTCCAAGATCAGTGTCCTTGTCCAGGGACTGGTTTCTCGTAATAACATGGCCGAAGTACTGGCTTCTCCTAACATCAAATC
>NW_022103898.1:50877306-50910640 GCF_000313985.2 Echinops telfairi
CTTTCTACTCCGGTAAACAGTTACCATCTGGGAAACCCACAGGGAGTCGCTATGAGTCAGCAATGACTCAGTGCCAGTGAGAGAATAGCCCATGGTATGGTTGATATTTTTTGCCATTACCACATATGCTATAATTTATTGTGATTATAAATATAAGGCATTCAGATTAAAAGTCTGTATAAAATAATATTGAAGAAACATCACTTAGAGTTTTCCAGTTTATCGAAACTATCTAAGATTACATCAGTAAAAAGTAAAGCAGGTTTTATAATGATATTTCATAATAATGAGATGACAGTATAGTTTTTCAGTTGTAGATTTTTGTTTTCTCATTTTGTTACTTCCACAGAAAATCTGATTAAATACATAAGTTTTTAAAAAACAAAGGTAAATAACTATGATTATCCTGAAGTAATTTTAGAAGAGTGATAATACATTTACTTATGGATTATCTCATTATTCAACATTTTGCATGACTATGACAAAAAACTGTTATCTGACTGTTTTGCACATATCAAGAACCTATGTATGGCAGTAGATGGGCTAGTTAAGGTTATGTGTCAAATTAGCTGGATTCTGGTACTCGTGGGTTGGCTGTTACGTACTGATGTGATCATACTCCATTTTGTGATCTGATGTGATCATCCTGTATTTTTACATAATGCCTATTTTTGCATATTAATCTGATCTTTGGAACTTAACTGTATCAGTAAGTGAAGAATGGACATGGTTAAAATTGGATAATTTGCAATGTGCCTAAAAAAACCTATGCAACCTATGAAGAAACATTAAAACTGTAAACTAACATTTTTGTATCACCTATGAGTTTGACCCTAGGCCAGCTATCACATTAATATAAGCAACTTACCTGAATAATAATAATCTTTCCATCATACATCATACATCTGGGAATCCTCAAAGAAATATTTTCTCTGAATTAGCTTAAATATCATGGTCTAGACTTTACAAAGGATTAGTAGTCTTTTAAAAAACTATTTGAAAGGCATTTTTGTTTAACAAATAAGATAATTTTTAAATGGCTAGATACTGCCCAAAATCTCATATACCTAACCCAAATACACTGCCATCAAGTCAATTCTGACTGGTAGTGACTGCCCTGGTGTCACAGTGGTTAGTGTTGAGCTATAATCTGCAAAGTCAGCAGTTCAAAATCACCAGCAGCTCTGCAAGAGAAAGACCAGGCTTTCTACTCCCCTAAACAGTTACAGTCGCAGAAGCTCACAGGGCCAGTTCTACCCTGTTCTATAGGGTCTCTGAGAGTCAGTGTTCACTCGATGGCAGTGGAAAAAAGTGATTTGGAATAGCATCTCTGAGACTGGGAATCTTTACAGGAGCAGTCTGCTCTTTCTCCCATGGACAGCTGGTGAATTTGAACCACTTGTTGCCAACCCACAGTGCCATAAAGAACCTAAATTATTATTATAGTCAGCTCCAGGAAATATGCATATAATGCATACTATTTTCCTATTCAAATGGCTAACCTCTCTTTTAAAAGAAAATGAAATGTGTAGGTCCCAAGACAAATAAAATATGTTCCTCAGAAGCAGAGGAACTTCTCTAAGTTTCCTGATGGCGACAAACCCTGAATTGGTGTCTGGCTCTCCTGATGTTTACTCCAGATCACTTTCCGCCGCCACTGGCTGCCTCTGAGGATTATAAACTGCAGAAACACGGCAGCACGCAGCAGTAAGACCTTTGCACGGCAAAGAATATCCATGGTGCAGACTCGAGCATGAATTCTCAAGGAATTTGCTATTTCTGAAATTACTCGGATAGGTAATACTTAAAATTGAGTATTTCTTTACAAGTTCTTTGATAGATTGGTGAACCATTCCGCGGTATTCAAAACATGTAAAGCTTGCTGTCAAGGAAACAAATATCCTCTTCTCCAAAACTCTCAGGTCATATTCTTGGCAGATAGAAAGCTGGGAAACCCACTTCTCTCCAACCCTACCCAGGAAGGGAAGTTGGCTCTGTCTTTCTTAGAGCAGTGAAGGAGAATCTCGATGGGCACACAAACCTCAAGCACACAAATTTGGAAAGGAGAAGGGAGAAAGAATGGAGAGAGAGAGAAGGGGGTGGAGAGAAGAAAGCAAAAATAATCAAAGAGACTAAGGATGAAGATTTCTCCTGAATCTCTTTCAGAAAAGAATGTGACAATTCAAGCTCTACTACAATACATAAGTGTCTCCTACACAAACATCAGAAACGTTATTTAGATTTCGGCCCACGCTGTTGGTCTCAGAGCCTACTGAAATTCGGATGCTTGCATGATGTAACTTCAAGGTTACTGTTGAAGAATACATCCTCTCTTCCTATTCTTGACACTTCGTTTTCAGACTGAAATATTCAAAAATTAAAATTTAGTGGGTTTTATTTGACAATCATTACCAGAACTTACCTCATTCCGTTCTTTTTGATTTCATGACCATAAATTCGAATTTCTTCCTGGGTTGAAAAGAACAAGCTGATTGACCGATGACAAGAATACACTGAACCGCGACATTTAGGGCTATTATGAACCTGAAAGGGAGAGAGAAAGCTTATAGATCTTAATTTGAATTAATAAAACCAAAATGTGTGTTTACAGTTTTAAAAATTAACTACACTAATTAAAGATTGCATGAAACTACAAAATACATCTAAGATCCAGAGGAAGATGCCTAGAAAGAAATGCACGAATCCATTCAAAAAGATAACTCTTGACTGATAATTCTAATGTTACTCTTGACCTTTTCCTGAATTAACCAAATTTTCCACAAAAGAAGTGTACTGTTTTGGTTTTTTTTGTGTTTTTTTTTTTAGAAGTGTACTGTTTTTATAATTAGGGAAATACAACACTTAAAATATGTAGAACTGTTGATTTGGAAGCAAATTCCACCATATGAAACTAAACCAGAAATAATGTCTATTAGTATTGGAAATACAGCATAGTAATATGTCCTATTATCAGAGGATAGATTATCTAGCTAACACCTTGGTTCTCAGAAAGGTAAGACACTGGACCAGAGCTCCACAGTGAAGGAGTCAGAGGCAGGTGGAGTGAAAGTTACCAGGAGATGAGGGAGAAAAGGGCAATAAGGTCACTGAGAATGGATGTCTGGCCAACAATGAAGGCTCATATTACTAACTTCCCTACCTAGAAAATCTCTAAGTCTATAGCCTTAGGTTCCATAAATTCACTTTTGATGTGCCTTATGCTCTTTGGCAGGGCTTGGGGGTCACAAAGGTATGCTGCCCTTAAAGAGCTTTAGGGATTAGTTTAATATTTGCATCACCAAGAAAAAGAGGAGAATTTAGGCAAAAAATGGTGGGGTAGGTGGGGGTAGACAGGGATTCAAGCAAATTATGGGGACAGGGAGTTTTAGCTTGTGAACAGGAGAGCATAGCCGTTTCCTGGTTGTGCACTGGGATGCCTAGAGGAGGAAATGGGTACTCAGGAGTGACATCCTCATTGCACTCCATCACCTAGCGCAGCTCTGCCGCTTGCATTTCAGGGAGGCTCCTAAGAGTTCTTTTGAATCAAAGCATCTGCAACTGAAAACCAATTTTCTGAGCACAATCATAGAATATCAACTATCCAGAAATTAGCAATCTATCTCCTTAGCCTATAAGCTGCATTTATGCCATTCATGCCCTCTATTGCATGAACGCCAGCTTTCTTTCCATCAGTGACATAGACATTGTCTACGTTACCTGTGAGCCCTTGCCGTATCGAAGCCCTACCTCTCCCACCTTGACAAAGCCTTACTCTATCTAGCTACAGAGCCACTCCATCCACTAAGCACCAATCTTTCTCCTTCTCTCACGTTCCTGAATATTCTAGCAGGGTGATTGCTTATTTTCCCAATAATTTAAAAATAGAAATGTTTCCCCAAAAATTAAATTAGTTATGTTCGAGTATCACCTACCCATACTGTATACTGAGGCTCCAAATTATCACAGTCCTTTGCCAAAATGTATGAACAGTTTCCTGGGAAGTAATAGTAGATGCCGTCAAATGTTTCAAAGTGGTACTGTCCCCAGGTTCTGCAAATCCCATCTCTGCCATTCCCCATATTTGGGACTGAAAAGAAATAGGATAATATTGAGTTGAATAAGACAATTACATATGTTTCTGGCAAGAGTCAGGCATGACAGATAATTCCAATTTCCATAAAAATAAGCATTTTCCTTATTTGATGGTCTACATCAGTGGTTCTTAACCTGTGGATCATGACCTCTTTGGGGGTCAAATGACCCTTTCATAGGGGTTTCCCAATTCATAACAGTAGCAAAATTACAGTTATGAAGCAGCAACGAAAATAATTTTATGGTTGGGGGCGGGGGGGGTGGGGGTCACCACAACATGAGGAACTGTATCAAATCGTCGCAGCATTAGGAAGGTTGAGAACCACTGGTATATATCAGGGAAGCAATAGTAAATTAAAATGACTAGTTTCTTTCAAAACAAATCTTTAAGCTGTTACCAAAAAGAGAACGTTTCAGTAACTCCTTTTAATATTTGCCCCCAGAAGAAGACTCCAGAAGAAAGCAAGAAGAAGGGAAGCAACACAGCAAAAGAAGAGTTAGAACAACTGTCCTGGCTCCGTGAAGAAAGAAAGGTCCTAGAAATTAGCTCAGAAAACATTAGTGTTTCAGAAAATCCTAACAAACCACGTTAGAAAATACAGCCACTGAAACTTTATGGTGCACAGTTCTACCGGGGCACAAATGGGTGGCCATTGATTCAAACCAAACCAAACAAAAAAAATCTTAAAAGGTAAAAATAATTTAGGAAATAGAGAAGTAGACACCTGTGAGACAAGGAAATAGGCATATCTAGTATTTTCTTTAAGGTTGCTTCTGAATAACCTCAATTTCCTGAGAGAACTGTGTGCATTCTGAGTAGTACACTATATAATTACTCCAACTCTCCACGGATGTGTGCTACCAAAGTAAATTATGCCATAATGTTCCCTTCCTTATCTCATATTTTCCTCCAAAGTACCCCTGAAACTTACTAATCTGGCACCTTGTCCCAAGCGCCTGAAATATTTGACAGTCGCACGTCCCAGTCTTAGAACAGAAAGCTCCGTTAAGGCATTCATGAGGGCAAGAACCTGCAGGGCAAAGAAAAAGAAGTTATCTTCTGGCACGCCTCGGCTCTTATAAACATAATACATCAGGATTTAGCTTGGACTAACAGTCACCACTGTTAACTCAAACAGAAAGCCTTGATGAGCTAAAGAATGAAACCCATCAGGCCTCTAGATCATTTCATTATGTGTGCTGTGAAGCAAAAAAGATAGGCTTTCACATCTCAAACTACCGCGAGAGCAAAGGTTAGCCTCCTTCAAGCAATTGAAAGGTCAAGTTCCCATGTAAGGAATCCCTGTCCCAGATGATGAGAACCAGAAATGCACAAGCCGCAGACGGTTCTGTTGACGGAGTTTGGCCCTGGCTGCTTGTCCATCCACCTCCTTCTCCAGAGGCAAGGGCTGTGCTAAAAGAATCGCATCCATCATTAGCTCAAGGGTCAAACAGCATAAAATCAAAAGAAAAGTCTGCTTTTGAGCGGGATTAAACATTTCATTTGAAGATCATATTTTAATCCTGAAGCTCAATTACAAATGACGCAAGCTGAATTTTGATGAGGCAGAAGCCGAAGTGGCTGTCACCAAAAATAATATTTTCCGTGAAAAAAAAAAGAGAGGAGCGATCTAAAAGGATCATGTTAAAAGGAGGGAACAAATCACGAGCAGCTCTAACCCTGATTTTGCCATCCTCTTCTGAGTGAGCTTTAAAATGCAAATGAATCAGAGCGAAAATGTTTTCCTCTCTTAAGGACAGGACATGAAGCAACTGGCAAAACACAACCAAGAGGGATTTAAATAACACATCGGGAGAATTAGAGAATACATTTGAGTCACCATAAAGTATTACTGGAGAAATTGGGCCTCTCTGGGCTATGTTAGGGTCATGCAAGATAGTTATCTAAATGGGATAATTTTACCAAAGTTCTGCCAAAAGCACGGATTAGAAAGCTCTGCAATTCCTTCCCACCTTAAGATCCGCTGAGTTAAAATGACTTTTTACATTTAAAAACAAACAAATCTCTAAGTATATCTTAAATTAAGGAAAAATGGGTTCTTTTAAATTTGATCAGAAATACAGATCTAAAAATGATGACTTCCATAAACTTAAATGCAGGATTTTTAATCCTAAAGGAATATCTATATTCGAATTTTGTCCTAGTTCACCATCTATATTTTCCTTAAGAACAAATGTCTAAACATTTAGTTTAGAAAATACATCTCCTTCAAGTAATAATTAACCATTGTGTTCACTATTCTCAAAACAAATATGAAATCCCAAATTAGCTGGGTTATTACTATAAGCACAAGGATAATCATTTCCAGCTCATCATTACCATTCAAATTAAATTTCAATTTTTCATCAGTATCCATTTCAGGGAAATGAGAAATTGGTAAACTAAAATAGGAATGCCAAAGACTTAAGGACGAAGTAATTGATTCAGAAAAACATTTCTGATAACCAAGAATGTTTTCCCTGTTGCCATAAATTTTGTCTAAGCAGTTAGCCTTCGTTATTTGAAAAATAATAATATAGATTTCCAACTGACCAGAACTCAGCTACTATAGTAACTATCGTGACCACCCCGGCTCAATTTCATGATGTTTTATATGGAAGCAGTAAGGAGTTGATTTAATGGATTCCCAAAAGGGGTCTTTGGAGAAGGCAGATGGAAAAGCAGGTGCAACACTGACCTTTTATTTTGCTTTCACCCCAATTAATTGCTTCATGGAAAAAATATCTTGGAGAAGTTGCTTCAAACTTGAGAGAAAGAAATATTTAAAATAGTTCAGTGATCAGTTCAAAATAAGCATGCAAACTTAGAATCTGAAAATGAGCTACAAATACAGAATTACAGCCTAAAATGTGACTTTCTATTTCGTTGGTTATTGAGGCTATCTCGGGGAGACAGAGAGAGCTTCAGGGTCGTGATTAGAAATGTGGATTTCAAGCCTTCGTTTTGTCTCTTACATGACTGACTCTCTGATCCTGGTTCTCTCTCTACCGACATTTGTGCAAGGATCAGGATTGGATGTAACCTCTGAATTAACAGATTGGCTTGTCTGCAAAGTAGCAGTTTTCTGACTTTTCAAATGTAGGCAGCTCTGGGGAATGTTCAAGGATTGGTGGGCAAAGAGGTATTGGTGGCCCTCCTTCCTGAAGCCCCAAGTAGGAAAACACCTTTCACAAAGGCTGCTGGGCCAGTGAGGCATTCTCAGCATCCAGAACAGACACACTGAAGTTCATACAGCATCTAAATATGTCTTCTGAAAGAGTGTGTGGCAGTTCGGGAGCCTGAATTAAGAGTACGAATCTCAAAGTCAGATAGACTTGCTTCTGCCATTGCTTCTCTTAGGCAAGTTCTCTTACCTCTTACTGCCTCCATTTCTCATTTATAAATAGGGATAATAATGGTACTTACTTGACTGTTTAAGGAACCTTGGTGGCACAGTAAGGTTGGACTGCTAACTGCAAGGTCAGTAGTTCAAAACCACCCCAGGTTCCAAAAGAGAAAAATGAGTCTATCTGCTCCCCATCAAGGTACTGGAAACCATACAGGGCAGTTCGCCTCTGTCCTACAGGATTTTGGTGAGTTGGAATGAATTTGGTGGCAATGAGTGGGTACTTCAATGTTGCAAAAATGGATTGATACAATATACACATGTAAAGCTTTTACCATCATGTTTCACACACAGAAAATTAACAATGAAGACATGTACACTAATCGGAACAACCCGGTGAAAAAGAGGAAAGCCCTCAATGAGACGGATTGAGATAATGGCATAGGAAAAACTGAGAGGATGGTGCGAGACCAGGCAGTGTTTCGTTCCGTTTGCATAGGGTCATTCCTAAAAATAGCAAGCAACCCAGATAAAACCGTACAAGTTTTAAAGATCAGTATGCATACAATTTTAGACTATTGAAATATCTCAGTAAATGACGGAGTATAATTCCAACTCAATTGGGTGTGTGATCTAAGTCAATATCCTCTCCAGTTTCTGATTTTGGTTGTTGATCAGAAATAATAATAAACTCCTCACATAACTGATGAATTGTATATAAGACGAAGTTAGAAAAACTCAAGAAAGTTGAAGGATGCTAAGAAAGGATGATGAAAAATGTTACCACAGGTAAATAAAAGTTCATCTCAGCTAATTCCAAAAGCAGTGTCATTATCTTTTAACAGGCAAACGTGTCCCCGCGGGATAAAATGACCCCTGCACTCTCTTATCTACTGAAAGATCATTTCTAAACTCTTGCCTCACACCATGGCTCCAAGTTCATTATTTCCTGCTCTCTATCTTCCAGGTTTTATCTTCCTTGCACCATCACACTCCTTCTTCAAAATAGATTAGGTTTTCAACCACTGATCACTTTGTTTGTCCTACAATAGCAATTCTCACTTTCTTCAGTTATGTTGCTTCCAGTTGTCCACACTGAACATAACTATCAGTATTTTGAAGGCGTGCTAGAGGTGTAGTGGGTAAGGAGTCGGACTGATGAGTACAGAGAAAAGATGAGACTTCTTGCTACCGCTTCACAGACCCGTCAGGTCACTCTGAGTTAGAGGGACTCAATAACAGTGAATTTTCTTTTTGATTTATCAATATTACAAACACAAATCCTACAACTTTATCTCCAAATGTCTTAGCGTCAATCCCTCTAGTAGTGGAAACCAAACATTCAACCATCTATGATGCTCATAAAAAATATACTCGCATCTGACTCTGTAGGACAGAGTAAAACTTCCCCTTTGTGTTTGCAAGGCTGTCAATATTTACAAGAGAAGAGCTTCATCTTTCTCCTGTGTATACTTTATAATAACCTCAAAATCATCTATGCCTCATGCAGACTTTGATCATGTGTGTTATCCTGCACAATCTCAATCTTCTGATCTAAAACATGGAATGATATTCGTGCCTACTTTGTTGTGATGATTTGATTAAATAAGGTGATAAAAAACCATCCCTGACATTTAATAAAGGCTTTAAATCTGATACCTATTTTTAATTAGGTATAAACATCACACTGGACAACCTTAGGCAATGGAGAAGGTATATAATTTGTTTCACACTGAATCTTTTCTCATCCACTTTGAGCCACACTTCTTCCATGTCTTTACGGAACTTTGATGGTCTTCTAGCTCTTGAGCCTACATTAGGTTTTGTCGGGTAAGCACCAGACTGCTCACCACAAGGTCCGTGGGTCACCGGGAGGAAGTTGAAGTTTTCTGCTCCATAAAGATGTATAACCTCAAAGCCACTATGGAGTTGCTATGAGTCAGAATCGTCTTGCTGGCACTGGGTTTGGTTGGGGATTTTCCTTTTCATTATCCCAATATCTCATGCTTCATAATACAACATTTCTACGAAGCTATACAGCTTTAATTTTTAACATGTCTGAAACAGGACTGTATCTTGCCTTTATGAATGTCATTGATAGGTTTTCTTAACATTACATAAATAATGGTGAATAATTGAAGATGTCTTCCATTCAGAAGCCTTGGTGACAGAGTTGGTAAATGATAGACTACTAACAATAAGGTCAGCAGTTCAAACCTACCAGCAAATCTGAGGGGAAAAAGATGAGACTGTCTATGCCTATAAAGATTTACAAAGTATGGTGCACCCTATATAAGGGCTCTGTATGTCAGAATTTACTCAATGGTCGTGAATGGCTCTTAGAGTCAATGAACCAGTTACACAGAAATCAAATCTCCCCACACCTACCACCACTCGACATTCTGTTTTTAGATAACAAACATTGCAATTATTATATCTCTAAGCCAGTCGCTGATATTTTGACAATACATACCACCTGACCTAAAATAAAGACATTGTTCAAATGGAATGAACTCCCTCACAGGTTGTTTGGAACCATGGCAATAACAGACACAACTTTGGGCACAGGTCACAAGTCTCTCAATCCAGTGGTTCATTGGAATGTTCTCTCAACATCAGATTTTCTACTGATAATGCTAATGTTCTTTTGAGGTTAATGTGGTTTGTTGAGAAAACTGTACTTAACATTTCTCAGACAAAAATCATGTTAACCATTTCCCATGACCTATAACTAGATACATACACAAAGCACTCTTTTTAAGGAAAATATTGTTTTCACTCTATATCCAATCCTTTGCCATGCTAGTATCAAAATAAAAGAAAAGTTTCTACTCTTGATAAAACAAATTAGTTTTGCCTCCTAAACACTCACAGAGCTTTTCTAATCTATCTTCCAGTCATCTACTAATTCTCATCAAAGAACACAGTAAAATATAAAATGCAGGCATTTGTTTAAAAAAAAAGCCAGCAGAAATTGATTACATTCCAGCATTTGGAAAATGCCTACTTGAACCTTTAAACTACTTGCTATATAAATGCTCAAGTCATAATACTTTCCAAAGAAACTTCTTTACGAAGTTAAATTCTTTATGTTACCAGTCTTCTTTAATAGAGCAATAATTTTAAACTTTCAAGGAGCCATCCTAACATTCAAGCTGTTTTGAAAATATTGTTATATTATCCAGTATCCACTATATAAAAGGATTGGGCAAAACGTTTTCAAATTCTGTGGCCCCTTTCTGATGGTGTAGTGCATACACATTGGCTGCCGTGAGAAAGGCCGAAAATGTTCACAGGAGCAGAAAGATGGGGCTTCTACTCCTGCGAACAGTCTCAGAAATTCACCGGCTCACTAGGAGTCGGCATTCACTCCATGGCGGGGGAATTCGCTTTTGGTTTCTCAGCCAAAAAAAAAAGCTATTTCAGACAATATGAAAGCTCTCTGAAAGGCATCAAGGCATCTCTCATGCCCTTTACTCAAAACTCACCACCATGAGTTGATTCCATCTCATGACAACCCTCTATGATAGGGTAGAATTCCCCTGGGGTCCCCAGCAATTCCATAAGGGAAAGGTCAAGCTATCTGCTCCCGTCAAAATTTATATCATCAGAAACCCTGTGTGTGGATACGAGTGGAAACAGACTTGATGGCAGTGGATCTGGTGTGTCTGGCCTGTTCTAAAGGTTGGTGTTTTTAACCCACCCACTGGTGCTAAAGAAACGAGATCCGCTTCCAGAAGGATTACAGCCAAGTCAGTCTGATGGAGCAGCTCCATTCTTTAGAATTGGAATCTACTCAGTCACAATGGGGTTTCTTTTTGTTCCATTTTAAATTTGTATTTGTTCCATTTTCAGGATCTTGACTCATATTGTTCCTAATTATCATGCCAAAACTAATTTTTTGGTAAGTAGATGAAATGAAATGCCATATAAATAATGGAAACTGATCCCTAGGTAACTGAGGTAAAGAGCAAAATGTACTTAATTGCAAACAACTAAACAGAAACGATGGGTGCATTTGAGGGTCGCAAAAAAAAAACCACCCCGCTATACCAAAGCTGCTCCTCCTCCTCCCTCCTGCCTTGCTTCTAGCATTTAATTCCCCTCTACAAAGGTCGCATTGTTGAAATGACAGCAGAGTCCCACAGCAGAATGGATTATTTCTCTGCCTCTCTGCCCATCTGAGGCATAACCTACCTGTGCTGCTAAAAGAGCTCTTTTCTGTCGATTTTCATTAAACCCGTTTCTGGAAGAAAACAAAAAGAACTTGTATAGTCAAAGGGCCCTAGGCAACCTGAACAAGACTTTCCCAAGAGAGAGCCAGTGTTTTCCTCCTGATTTCCATCACTTCATCAAAGAGGTCTTTCTTGGTTTAACATTTAAAGCTCCCCCCCCCACGCCCCCGCCCCCGCCTCCTTGGAGGGTTAGATTTGGGTGGTGGCACTCTCAGTCTCATTTTACAAAACCCAGGAGTGTCCCAAATCTCTCCAGCCTCTGATGTAAACTGGATTTTAGGAAGGAACTTTGAGGTAGAGAAATAAACAAAATAGTGTATTCTGCAGAACTGAAACACATATTTTCTCCACCTCATTTCAGAGCACTGATGAGGTAAGCAGGCCCCGAGAGCATATCCACTTTATTCAAATATAATTAACCATCTCCCTGCCAACATCAATAAAGAGCTAATTAACATTAATGTGACCAAGGACATCCAACTGTGATTTATCAAAATCAAATGGTAGTATAATAACTGCCATTAAATTATGAACATAAAAATGGTTGAAGTGGCAAACATAGTGTTCTATAGATACTCGATCACAATAAGTATAATCAAATGTTAATTAGAATTCTGCTTTTAATTAAGCAGTCCAGTTTCATCCAAATGTGATTTTTGTTATTTAGTGCTAGAGCCATTTATTCTTTTTATTACTAAGAAAAGTTTTTTTCACTATGGTAAAAATACTGCCTACTTGTAATCAATAAATGTATATTGATAAAATAACAGCATACAAAAGTAATCACATAAAAAGTTTTTATAACAAAACTTCTTTATAAAACTTTAAATTGAAAGTAAGATATTCCTAATAGCTACACTCCCTGAACATCATGAAGAAATCCTCTTGTAATTAAAATGAAAGGAAATTTTAATTGTTACATAAATATGGAAATGAATAATTTTTAAGTCTTTGAAATGTTTCCCAAAACTACATCTCATGCACTTCTCTGTAGGATATTTATTTTTACAAAGTATAAATGTATAGCTCTCTTCTGAATTTTTATCATTTCCATTGGTCTTCTGTTTTAGAGGACAAGAAATACTCACTTTGATGCTCTCTTCAAGATGGATGATGCACAAATATATCCTGCCAAAGTATAAAAATCAATATATATAAATATATAAGAATAAAACTAGTTTATCCAAATATTTTATTCATATGTATGGTCATTTAACAGATCATTAGAACCTAGGATCCAAACTTAGACTGAATTTCACTGTGAATTATCTTGCATTATCATGAGTATTTTGAGCAGCAAATTTCCTGGGAGACAGACATTGAAGTGACTGATAATTCCAGGAGAATGGTCAACATAAACAGATTTACATGATATCATGGAACGAGCACTGGACTTAGTGACAGAGATCTACTTTGTAGTGCTGGTCTTGCTGGGTAGGGAATGTCAAGATGAAGCATGTTACCAAACATACCACAGCACGATGGTAATGGACAAGTTCATATCCAATGCCCCTGTACGCTCAATGCTCCGGGACAGTTCCCTTTGGAATTTCAGTCTTTCCTAGGACTTCAAGATCACTTTTTTGGGCTAAATTACATCTAGCAAGTTCTGCAATCTCCCCTTTAGGATCCAAAGCATACAGCCATTTTCAAGGAGAAAAAGGGAAAAAAAACTAACAACTGAAGATAAATAAAAGCTTTGCCCCATAAAAAGTGTTTTCTAAAACTTGATTTACAAATAGAGTAGCTATAAATGTCAATTATTAGGCTCTACAGCTAGTGCCATGATTCAATTATCTCATTCTAATATAACTGGTTTGATAGAATAAGGAAGCTGAAGTCCTCCTTCCTCCGTACGTACTGCACTATTTCAAATGTTCACGTTGCATTCAGCCCAACAGAAGGGAAAAGCATTAGAGCCTCAGTTCAGCTGTGTGTCGTAGTAAAAGCATGATTTCAGTGAGCCGTCAAAAATGATTCAAAAATTTAAAATTAGATGATTCCAATTACTTTCCATGATTAAGAATTTTCATAAAAGATTATCTGGATGCCATCTAGTATAAATCCAGTCTAATGACTTATTTGTGCCTTATACTGTAAGTGGGAAATATGTATATCAATTGTAAGAGAAACTAAAGCAAGCAAATTTAAGTAAATATTTAATATAAATTCTTACCTTGTAATGAAAACAGCAGGATATGAAGCAAGAATATACTCCAAGGTGTCATCAAATTGAGTTTTCTCACAATGTTCATTTCAGTGCTGCCTTTCTGTCTGAAATGTAGCCATGATGGCATCTTAAACTGCGCACATTTGTAGAGTGTTCAAATTCTTATAAAAACAGCTACGTAGTCAGATACTTCGAAACAAGAATTCCTTACTTTCTAACTACATCCAGCATCTGAAGCTTACGAACTTCCAGGCAACTCTGGCTGTGAGTCTCTCATTAGGCATGCACAGCAGCTTCCTACCTGAGCCTGTATCACTTACAGCCTCCCCACACCTGCACATCATACACATCATATGTCTTTTAAAGTCTATCTTAGGCGTTCATGACTTTTTACAACAACAAAAAAGCACCACCTAAGGGGAGTCCCTGATGTCATTAGAGATAAACATTATATCTAATTGCACGTCTATGTTTTGTATTGTGGGGTTTTTTTTTTAAATAAAATAAATTACTCATCCGTGGGGAGAAAGAAAACAGTGCCATCAATTCTTATCAACTTTTCCTAGAGTGCCTGAATGATCTAATTAGGTTTGTTTTTGTTGTTTTTTTATTAAAAAGTAAGCTAAATTTCTGTGCACATATTTTCCACTAAAGTCCTATTACAGTGTGGTTTAAGTTGACATGTTCACTTGCCCACAGATCTTTCTGTTAAATATTTTGCAATGAAGGAATGAAATATCACAAGAAGGTATGATTCCAATATTTGACTCTAAAAGAAAATAAAATAACTCATATAGCCCTGAAAGCTGTCCCTCCACCCCTGGTTGTCCATCCTCTCTGAGAACCAACTAGGCAGGGAAGGGACAAATCTTATTCCACAGGAGGAGTCTTCTTCTCTGAATATGACTGACTGACTAGATTGGTATCAGAAAACAGTCAGAAAACACCAAAGACATGATCTAAGCACCATAAATGAGTGAAAGCAATTTTTATACAAGAGGTACCCCTGAGTTACCGGCACTGTAATCAAATTCATTTAACAAATAGGGCACAGTAGAAAGCAATATTTAACCATGTAGGAACTACCTTAATAGACAGTATAATCACAACAGTTCTTTAAAAGCTGCTATATTCAGACACCACTTCTGAAAAGACTGCCAGGTTCTGTTCTTGATATCCTGATACATTATATGCCCAATATAATTTTCTACATATACACATTTCCTTGACTCTCTACCAAATTTAGTGTTCATTTATTCTTGCTGTGCATCATCTTAATTCTTTTCCATTGCCTACAAGGGACCGACAGACAGGCCAGAGAACAGCTCACCTATAAGGGAATAAAGATTTAAGTATAAAAGCAAAAATATTTGGAATTCTAAAAACTAAAAATTAATCATAAAAACTCATGAGGGTCGGATGGTGGGGGAGCAAGGGTGAAAAAGAGGAGCTGATACCAAGGGCTCAAATAGAAAGATAATGTTTTGGAAATGTTGATGACAACATATGTATAAGTGTGATCAATACAATTGAATGCTGGATTGTTATATGATTTGTAGGAACCCCACGATAAAATGAGTTTTTAAAGGCTTTGAAGCTATGCATAGTTTTCAGTGGTTTTTTCCTCCAAGTTGGGGAGACATGCCTCCCTTGTTTTCTGTTCTCAGTCTGCAAGAGCCACAGCAACCTGTTCACTGTGGGTGGTCCTGGTGGGAAGTGAACTACTAGTGACATAGTTTCAAATATCACAGCAACACACAGCCACAACAGTATTACAAACTGACAGTCAAGTTGGCATGAATGCCCAGACTATAGACGATATCATTAAGATAGCATGCACGTAAACTTTTGCTCAAGATCATTCAACAGTTGCCCCAGGACATTGACAGGGACCTGCCAGAAGTTCAGGCCAGATTCAGAAGAGAATTTGGAACAAGAGATATCACTGCTGATGTCAGATGGATCTTGGCTCAACGCAGAGAATACCAGAAAGATATTTGCTTGGGTTTTATTAAATATGTAAAAGCCTTCAGTTTGTGGACTATAATAAGCAATGGATAACCTGAGAAGAATGGTAATTCCAGAATACTTCACTGTACTCATTCAGAACTTGTCCATGGATCAAGAGGCAGTTGTGCAAACAGGACAAGGGAATACTGTATGGTTTAAAATCAGAAAATGTGTGTGTCAGGGATGTATCCTCTCACCATACTTTTTCAAGCTGGAGAAACTGGATTATGTGAAGAAGAGTGTGGCATCATGATTGGAGGAAGGCTTTTGAAAAAATATGATATGCAGATAATACAACCTTTCTTGCTGAAGGTAAAGAATAGAAGTGCTCGCTGATAAAGATCAAGGATTGCAGCCTTCAGTAAGGATCGCAACTCAATGTAAGGAAGACCAAAATCCTCACAACTGGATTGATAAGTAGCATCATGACAAATGGAGAAAAGGTTGAAGGTGTCCAGGGTTTTGTCTTGCTTGAATCTACAAACAATGCTCATAGAAGCAGCGGTCAAGAGATCAACAGACACATTGCTTCAGATCAATCTTCTGCAAAGACCTCTTTAGAGTACGGAAGAGCAAGGATGTTACTTTGAGGACCAAAGTGCACCTGAAAGTTGGACATTGAATAAGGAAGACCAAAGAAGGGTGGATGAATTGTGGTGCTGGAGAAATATATTGAAAATGTTGTGGACTGCTAAAAGGAAAAGCCCATATGTGTTGCAAGAAGTAAGGACAGAGTGTTCCTTAGAGGCAAGGATGGCAAGACTTCGTCTTGTGTCCTTTGGACATGTTGTCAGGATAGACCAGTCCTTGGAGAAGGACATCATGCTTCACAAAGTAGAGAGGTAGCAAAAGAGGGGAAGGCTCTCAACGAGATGGCTTGACACCGTGACTGCTTCAATGGGCTCGGGCATAGGAATGATTGCGAGGATGGCACAGTGTTGCTATGGGTCAGAGCTGACTTGATGGCCCCTAACAACAATGACAAAATTGGCTCTGTCCCCATGTCTACACATATACGTATACAATTATTCTGAATTTTTGACTGACTTAAATATAGTGTGATCAATATTTGTTGATAAGTTACTTGTTTTGGATGTTAATTACATTCCAATTAATTTTAGCTCCTGGCAACCTTATATATAGCAGGACAACACATTGCCCAGACCTCTGTCAGTTTCACAAGTGTTGCTGTATTTGAGCCCACTGTTGGGACTTTTGTGTCATTGCATCTCCCTTAGAGTTTCCTCGTTTTGCCTGGCTCTCTGCTTTACTAAACACGATGTCCTTCTTTAGCAATTGATGACAAGTCCAAAGTAACTGAGCTAAATCTAGCCATTCTTGCTTCTATATAGCAGTTAAGCTGTAGATCCTCTAAAACTACTTTATTCCTTCTTCCAGCAGTCCATGGTAAATTTAACATTCGTTGTGGACACCACAATTTGAATGTATCAATTGTTATGTCTTCTTCTTTCTTTATTCAACTTCATTCCTCTCGTGTGTTTGAGGTGATAAAAAATGTCATATATTTGATTAAGGGCATGTTAAATATCACAGTGATATGTTTGCTTTAAAACATTTTAAGGATGTCATTTGCTCAATGAAAGGCGATGTTTGACTTCTCGACCAGTGCTTCTGTCAACACTACTGCTGCTCCACATAGAAGGAAATCATCAACAACTGCATCTAGCCCTCCTTGGATCAAGATGTTGTTTATTGGTCCATTTGTAAGTACTCAATTAATTAGACAAGATATCATTCTAAGCAGATAAGGGGGTTAAAAATTTATAATTCTACTCTCCTTGGTCCATAATAGCGGTCCATAATTATGCACAGACCCAAACACAAACAGAATATTCTAGATACTTAACAAGATATGAATAAAATAATAATAATAATGGTAAAATCTACTTTAAAATAGGAATTTTCATCCAGGGAAATTTTTTACATTAAGGCCAATAATTGTGATTATGAGGAATCATTATTGATTACTTCTGGAAAGGTTATAAATCCACATAAATAGTGCAGATTATTAAGCTTTCTCCTGATTATATAATAGTTTCTCTTAGTTTCATGAATAAATATCTTCCCATATAAGGATTTATAAATCATGCCTCAGGGATTATTTTTCTTCAAATCTAGTAATGGGTTGGATTTTTTCTATGACTTTTCAAAGTTATTCAGGTGATACACATCAAGGAAAATCCCAAAGGAAATACAAAGTTAAATTTCATGCTTCAATAAAATTAACATTTTTTATAGTACTCATCATTGTTTTCTAAACACTCCCAGAATTCTGTAAGAAATGCTTACTAAGCTTAATAAATACAGCTATATGAAAGTATGATTTCTGACATAAAGCTTGATGTTTTCTGGACTTAGTTAAAATTAACTTTTTCATCTCATGTTCCACATAGAAATCTTTAAAGTTTTGATTCGAAAACACATAGCCATTTCCACTTGATTAGATGGAAAATTCCAAGACTATGTCACCTGAGATATTTAGTACTATTGTCCAGTTTTGAACTATCATGCAGTCAGAAACTAGAAAGACAGTCCAGTGGAAAAAATAATAGTAAAGTGGGAAGACATCGCCAAGAGGCCATTCTTTTATAGTTAGCGATTAAGTATATGTTCCCTCGCCGTTCTTCCCCCATCCCAGTTTATAGTCGCCTAGGAGGTTAAAAAAGGAGTATGAACAAGGCCAAAGAAGGGAATAATAAAAACCTCAAGTTCTTTTTCAACAAACTACATTATGAACTCATTACATGAAATGGTAAGCTTCATAAAAATAGGCAAAATAGAATTCCCTGAATAGTTACAATAGAACAGAGAGTTTAGATGAAAGATTAGACCCAAAGCCACACAAAAAAGGGATTTATAACTATTGCTACATATAATTATTGCTGTCAAAATTCAGTTGACAGCTTTTATAGTTTATTCTCCCCTACAAAAGAACTTTGGCAAAATGTGAGTCAGCCACCAGCGTGTGAAGAGATATTAAGTTCATAAGAAGTCTGAGGCGAGTACATAATGCAAGGATTAAACAGTTCTCTTTCTGCTCAGAAAGCACTGCCCATTTTCCCACATGAAATATGATCTTCAGAGAGGTGACACGTGACAGCCTATTGGCCTCAGCATACCGCATTAAAATAACTAGCAAGAACGGGAAATATGGGGCTTTATAGTTTGTGTGAGAATAGTAATAAAATAATATTTGAATCAAATGCATTAGCATGTAGAACAAATCATTTCTTTGGTGAGTTATATGGCACTCAATTTTCATTCATTGAGATTGAATCTAAAGTAGATAACATTTGACTCCCATCATATCGCATTCTACCTGCGAAATGCAATTATCCCTCACGGGTTTTACTAAGCTTAACACATTTCAAGTTGAGAGGTTTTATCTAGAATTTATGTTATCCTTCAGCAGAGAAAGCAATTCTATATCGTAAGATTATTTTAACCACTCTGAATTTAGCCACCTTATTAGAAGAGAGTTGGCAATATTCTATTTATAGTTTCAGGAGGTCTGTTGCTTGGTGATCTCAGAGAGGTTCCTGTAGTTTAATTTAGAAGGGGCAGCTCTGTAGGCCTTTCTGAATAAAGGATGAATATGTTGCAGAAGTAAGAGCTGTGTTGGTGATGGTTTTAATTTGCAGCTCATCCCCCCAATGAACGTGCTGTGTGTTATAGGTACATTAATTCTTCATGCTGGGTGTTACAGGGACATTCATTCATCAAGTTCTTATAGTACCATTGATTTGTGTTCATTAACTGATACCTTGGAAAAAATAATGTCTCTTCAACTAAAGTTTTGTCTTGCTAACACGATAGGATCAGATTTAAGATACAATGTCTATTTTTTTCTCTACAGTTCTCTTCATTATCCAAACTACTCAGGCATCTTGGATTTGCACTTAGCAAATGGTTGTTGTTAGATACCGGAGAGTTGATTTCCACTCAGAATGACCCCATGTGGCAGAACAGAATGGCCTCATAGAGTAGTTAGGTGGGAATCTTTATGGATTGGACTTTACTTTGCTTGGACTTTATTTTGCCTCTGGTGTGACTGGATGGTTTTAAACCACTAACCTTTCATTGGATAGCCAAGCACACTTGCCACTGAGCCTCCAGGTTGTTAAATCTTGCAGTCCATGGAAATGACTGATCACTTTCTGGTCCTGTGTTTAGAAGGCTTCAATTATTTGGGGAGTTTCTATTTCAGAGTCGCTGAGTGGCATTTGTGGGTGGGGAGAGGTGGTTCTAAGCCTGCTGTGTGCTGTGTTTGTGACTGGCATTTAGGGTGGGTTGCCTCATGGGCTTGGAATTTAAAGTTTGAGTGCTTGTGTGACAGGAATTTATCTATGAGAATCTTAAGCCACTTGAGACTCTCAATAAAACAGGTTTTGTATCTCCCTCTGACAATTGCTGCATGTGCTTTTAAGCTCACTTCTTGGTTTGAGAGTGCCCCGACCATACAGCGTACATGGACGTTGAGAACCCAAAGGGAAGGAGGCCCAAGTCCAGGTTCCACTGCATCAGCCCTCCAGGAATATGCTCTAGAGCAGCGGTTCTCAACCTGTGGGTCCCAACTCCTTTTGGGGTTGAATGACCCTTTCACAGGGGTCGCCTGATTCACAGCAGTAGCAAAATGACAGTTATGAAGTAGCAACGAAAATAATTCTATGGTTGGGGGTCACCACCACCTGAAGCACTCTATGAAAGGGCGGCGGCCTGAGGAAGGTTCAGAAGCACTGCTCTAGAGCCCTGACTCTCCTTTGACTCAGAGAGGACATTCGGGTGCCTGGGTTTTATTTATTATTTACTTTTCAAATGGGAAATACTTTTAATCAGAACATTTCTCAGAGTTGCCAAATCAAAGCAGATATGAGATAATTATCAGTTTACATTTCTTCTGTTTAGATCTCTCAAAGCAAGTGCCACTGAAACATTAGAACATGTTTTTAAGGTCAAAATGTTTGCTTGGAGTTATTGAATATAGCTGGAAAAGATAACTTACACCTTTTCCACCTCTTTTCTACACATCTGCCTCGTCTGTAGATTTTCTGATAAAATATGGTTTTGTTTGTTTTTTGTTTCCTTGTTTCTCAACAATTGATACTAATTTCAGAATAGACATAAAAGGCAAATGCTGTTAAATATTTTGAGAACTTCTAATGAACTTATTAAATATTTTTCACAAATATTTTAAAGGCAGGAATTAAAACAGAATTGCAATGTATTTTGTATCCAGCATAGGGCTAAGTGTCTTCACTTAGGCATTGATATAAATATTATTCTCACAAATGAGAGAAATGAGTTTCAAAACAAAGAACTGCGCTGTTACTAAATGTCAGTTTGTAGAAAAGATAGAAGAGTTCCCATCTGAGCCTTCTCTATTATACTATGCCTTTATTATCTACTTGTGGTGATGAAGGCATAACCATGTCTATTAAACATTGTGTACATTAAAAGTGCAAACTCTGCTCATTGATAGACCTAGCTCTGAACCATGATATTAGTGTTTTGTTTGTTGTTTTGAAATCATTTTATTGGGGCTCATACAACTCTTATCACAATCCATACATACATCAATTGTGTAAAGCACACTTATACATTCATTGCCCTCATCATTCTCAAAACATTTGCTTTCCTCTTGGACTCTTGCAATCAGCTCCCCCCACCCCCCACTCCCTCCTACCATATGAACCCTTGATAATTTATAAATTATTATTATTTTATCATGTCTTACACTGTTTGATATCTCCCTTCACCCACTTTTCTGTTGTCCATCCCCCAGGGAGGAGGTTTTTGTAGATCCTTGTAATCTGTTCCCCTTTTCTACCCCCCTTCCCTCCACCCTCCCAGTATCATCACTCTCACCACTGGTCCTGAGGGGTTCATCTGTCCTGGATTTCCTTGTTTCCAGTTCCTATCTGCACCACTGTACAGCTTCTGGTCTAACAAGGTTTGTAAGTTAGAATTGGGATCATGATAGTGGGGTGGGGGAGGAAGCATTTAAGAACTAGAGGAAAGTTGTGTGTTTCATCGATGCTGCCCTGCACCCTGAATGACTCATCCCCTCCCCACTATCCCTCTGAAAGGGATGTCCAGCTGTCCACAGATGGGCATTGTGTTCCCATCCTGCACCCCCCCTCATTCACGATGATATATTTTTTTGTTTTTTGGTACTTGATACCTGGCCCCATCAACCCCTCGTGATCACACAGGCTGGTGTGCTTCTTCCCTGTGGGCTTTGTTGCTTCTGAGCTAGATGGCCACTTGTTTACCTTCAAGCTTTTAAGACCCCAGATGATATATCTTTTGATAGCCAGGCACCATTAGCTTTCTTCACCACATTTGCTTATGCACAAGTTTGTCTTCAGCGATGGTGTCAGGAAGGTGGGTATCATGGAATGACCGTTTAGTTGAGCAAAGTGTTCTTGTATTGAAGGTGTACGTGAGTGGAAGCCCATTGTCCATCTCCTACCCTACTACCAAGCCTATAAATATATGCACATCGATCTATTTCCCCCATCATCATAAATATATTTACATATGTACATGCCTGTATTTAGGCCTCTATGTATGCCCTTTGCCTCCTACTTCTTTCCTCTATTTCATTTTGTTTTCCTCTTGTCCCACTACCATGCTCAGCCTTCATTTGGATTTCAGTAATTCTATTTTTGATACTCCCTTGGGACTTCCTTGCTCTGCTTCCCCCGCCATTCTATTACATGCCTTTAGTGTTTTGCCTTGGTGTGATGGGGTCAGCTCGGTCACATATCACACACTGTGTCTCCAGTGCTGCCCCATGTTAGGCCATGGGTCAGTGCAGGATGTTGCATCTCATAGTGGGACTGGCCATATGGTCCTCTCTGTGCATTGGCTGCTCTGAGTGGGGCTATTGTCCTCTGAGCTTGGTGGGCTATGGTGTGCTCCACTCCCTTCCTCCCTCTTCATTTGCTTCCGCTTCCTTCTGGGTATGGTAGGTCAGTTCCTTTCCCTCACCAGACGGTCTGTTTTTATTTTCTGTGGCACACCCTTCCATGGTGGGGGTCAGGCTGATTCTGCTTGGGGCCGGGCATATAGTCCAGTCTTTTTATGGATTCCTCCATGTGTTACATTGCCCTCCTGGTTTGGTGTATCATGATGGGGTCTGTATGCACATTCCAGTTCTGTGGGGACACAATCAATACTCTCCCCCTGGGTGGATTAGTGCGCTGTTCCCCCCATGTCATCACCTCAGTTTCTCCCCATCCTGGTTCTCCCTCCTCCTTCCCCCTTTCCCCTACTTTATGTTGGACTCACATGTACCTCCCTGGGGGTGGGCTGCCCTTGCCCCCCACCCCCAGACTACCTATACTTCCACCCATTTATAGCGAGATAAGTGCCTATTCTTCTATTCCTGCCGTGCTAATTGTGCATATCTCAGGGGACTCGTGTTATACCTGTCCTTTAGAGATTGGCTTACCTTGCTTAACATGATTCCTTCCAACTCTTCCCATGAAATGACGTGTTTAATGTGACCATCCATGCTTTTCAGCGCTGCATAGTACTCCTTGTGTGTATGTGCCAGAGTTTACTAATCCACTCATCTATCAATGGAAACTTAGGCTATTTCCAAGTCTTTGCAATTGTGAATTGTGCCGCAATAAACATTGGAGCGCAGATGACTGGTTGTGTTTTATTTGTTACTTCCTCTGGGTACATGCCAAGTAGAGGGATGACTGGGTCATAAGGTAGATCAATTTCCATTTTCTTAAGTATCTCCAGATTGCTTTCCACAGTGGCTGTACAAATCTACATGACCATCAACAGTGAAGGAGTATTCCTACATTCCTACATTCCTACATCCCTCCAATACTTGTTGCTCTCTGATTTACTGATTTGGGCTAGCCTCAGGTTTGTTAGGTGATATCTCATGGTTGTTTTAATTTGTATTTCTCTTATGGCTAATGGCCGGGAACACTTTCTCGTATGGTGGTTGGCCATATGGGTCTCCTCCCTACTGAAAGTTCTTTCAGTTCTTTTGCCCACTTCCTTAGGGAGTTAACTGTTTTCCTCTTTTTGCAGGTCATGAGGCTGTTGTAGATTTTAGTAATGAGCCCTTTGTCTGATGTGTCCTTACTAAAAATCCTCTCCCAGTCTGTGGGTTGTCTTGTCACCCTCTTGGTGAAATCTTTTGAGGTGCACATATGTTTTATTCATATTAAATCCCATTTGTTGATTTCCAGTTCACCTGTGTGTGTACCCTTCCCTATTGCAGTGAGCCTATGAATTCCCTGGGCCAATGCTCTGAGGTTAGTCCACATTGCCTCCTTGATGGTCCTGATGGTTTGGGGTTTAACTTCTAGGTATGCGATCCACTTTGAGTTTATTCTTGTGGGTGGAGTGAGGTAAACATCTTGTTTCATTTTTCTACATGTGGATATCCATTGTTTCCAGCACCACTTGCTAAAAAGGGCATCCACTTCCCACCTGATGGTTTTGGGAGCCTTGTCAAAGATCAGTTGTCTATATGCTGATGGTTTTATTCCTGGGCTTTCTATTCTTTACCACTGGTCTGAGTGTCCATCATTGTGCCAGTACCACAGTGTTTTGAACACTGTAGCTGTGTAATGGGCATTAAAATCAGGTAAGGTAAGTCCTCCAACTTTGTCTTTCTTCTTGAGGAGTTCTCTGCTAATTCTGGGTTTCTTCCCTCTCCATATGAAATTGGTGATCAGTTTTTCCAATTCTTTGAAGAAGTTGTTTGTATTTGAATCAGAATACCATTGAACTTGAAAAGTGCTTTGGGTAAGGTTGTCATCTTTACTATGTTCAGCGTTCCAATTCATGAGCAGGGATGTTCTTCCATTTGTGGAGGTCGCTTTTGGTTTCCTGTACTAGGGTCTTATAGTTTTCCTTGTATAGGTCTTTAGACATTTTTTGTTAAATATATTCCTAGGTATTTCAGTTTGTTCTTAGCTACTGTGAAGGGTACTTCCTTCTTGATCCCCTCTTCCATGGTCCTGCCCAATGTGTATAGAAAACCTACCAACTTCTGTTTATGATTTTTGTATCCTGCCACGCTTCCATATTCCTCTATCACTCTAAGTACTCCTATTGTGGAGCTTTTGGGTTTGTCAATGTACAGGATCATGTTGTCTGCAAATAATGATAGTTTCACCTCCTCCTCTCCCATTTGGATCCCGTTGGTGTCCTTCCACTGTCTTACGTTGTTAGCTAGAACCTCCAGAACGATATTGAACAGAAGTGGGGACATGGGGCATCCTTGTCTTGTACCCTTTTTCAATGGGATTGTTTTTGTCTTTTCTCCATTAACTATGCTGTTGGCCATTGTCCTTTTGTAGATAGCTTGTATCAGCTTGAGGAATTTACCTTCCAATCCTATCTTCGTGCGTGTCTTAATTAGGAATGGGTGTTGGATGTTGTCAAATGCTTTTTCTGTGTCTATGGGTATTATCATATGGCTTTTATCTTTTTTCTTCTTGATGCGGTGCATAATATTGATGGATTTTCTGATGTTAAACCATCCCTGCATCCCTGGGATGAATCCTACCTGGTCGTGGTGGAAGATGTGCATCTGTCATTGATCCCCGGTTATCTTCTGCTTCCTTATTTTTCCTATCTGCCTGTCTTTCCCGCTTGCTTAGGTCTGTTTGAGTGTCCTCAAGATCACTGATATGGTTCTCTACCTCCTCAAGCCTAATTGTAAATTCTGTGACCTTGTGTGTGGCTTCTGCTACATCCTCTGTTAGCTCCTATAATTGCCTTTGGTGTATAGACTTCATCCCCTCTATTATGGAATTCATCCCCTCTATTGTGGACTTCATCTCCTCTATCATTGCATCCTTATTCTGAGTTGCTTCCCTCAGCTCCTGTATTAATGCGAACAGACTTACGAAAATTTCCTTCTGTGACAGATCTGTATCTGATTCATCTATGAGAGACGTTGGCTCTGCTACTGTGTTTTGTCTCTCTAGTTCTTTTGTTGGGAAGGATGTGGTCTGTTGATTTTTCCTCGGTCCTTTCATAGGCCCCATGTTTTGGGGAGACCAGGAGGCCTTTATCTGTGTTACTATTAAGGATGCTTTCAGGGGTCTGCCTATAACCTACTATAGAGATGTGTCAGACTGCCGTGTAGTCAGAGTTCCACGATAACTTAGTGGCCAACAGTGGTGAGAAGTTTCAGTGACTGGAGGGGGTTCTGGAGCCTCAGTGAGTGCCCCAAAGCTGCTTTGACCTGGTCTGTCAGGGCACACATAGCAGCCCCCTTTTTTTGTTGTTTAATTTTTTTTAATTTAAAAATAAATAAATAAATTTTCGGAGGAAAAAGGAAAGCAATAAAAGAGAACAAAAGAAGTAATAATAATAAGGAAAAAGAGAGAGAAAAGGAAAACTTTAAAAATAGGAGCAAAAAGTATTAATAATAATGAAAAAGGAGGAAGAAAGAAGAAAAAAGAGAGAGAAAAGAAAACAAAGAAAGAAAATAAAAACCAGCAAGGAAAAAAATTTTCACCCTCCTTTTCCCTCTAATTTCTAGAGATGCCTAATAGAAGGCGCAGGTGGGGGAGACCTTGCTGCCATGGGAAGTGGTGCTGATCTGGGCTCCGGAGCCAGGCTGTGTAAGGGGAAAATGCTCTTCAGATCAGCATGCACTCCCCAGGTCCCTGCAGGCCTGTAGAGTTACGCCAGTGGGCAGAGGCTCCACCGACGGGCTTCCCTCTTGACCCAATGTGAATTTGCTCTTGGTTTAAATATTTCACACTTGTTCCATGACAGAAGTTTTCTCTCTAGCTTTGTTTAATATTGCTGGTGGTGTTTTCTTTCTTGCTCTTTATTTTTAATTTTATCTTTATTTTATTATCGTTATAATTTTCTGTTTCATTTTGTTTTTTACTCTTTCTGTTAGGTTTCCCAGGTTATGAAGCACAGGAGAGTGAATGCATAGAGACAGTAACTGATTGGGTGGTTTGTTGAGGGTTGGGGGAGATGAAGGGAATTGGGGTGTCAATAGTAACTGCGGGAGGATAGAGGGAGCGCTACACTGATTGTGATGATGCATACACAACTCTTTTCAAAGCTACTTAACTATGTTAGTGTATGATATGTACATTTTATATCAATAAGATTATTAAAAATAATAATAATCTCTAATGTAGTGGCTACACATAGGACCGAAATCCATAAGGTCCACAGTTCTAAAGCACCAGTCCACTCTACAGGAGCAAGAAGGGGCTTTCTACTCTCATAAATAGTTACTGTCTCAGAAACTCACTGGGTCAATTCTATCCTGCTCTATAGGGTGGCTAAGAGTCAGCAGCCACTCAATGGAAGTGAGTGAGCCTATACATGTGAAATCTGGACAATGAATAAGAAAATAGAATACCAAGGCTCAGGTAGAAAGAAAATGTTTCGAAAAGGATTATGGCAACGTATGTACAAATGTGCTTAATGCAATGGATATACAGCTTGATATAAGAGCTGTATGAGCCCCCAATAAAAGTATTTAGGAGGAGGAGGAGGCAAAAAAAAGAAGAAAGAAGGAGAATAAAGAAGAAGAATTGATGCATTGGAGTTATGGTGTTGGCAAAGAAGATTGGAAGTACCACAGACTGCCAGAAGAACACACAAATCTCCCTTAGAAGTCAGCCAGAATGGTCTTTATCAGCATGGTAGCAGAAAAAAAGCAATCCTCGGAAAAGGTCATCATGTTTGGTGAAGCAGAGACTCAAAAAAGAAACCTCTCTGCCATTGAGTCAATGCTGACTCACAATGACCACTGGGGCTTTCTGAGACAGAAACTTTTTAGAGGAGTAAAAAGCCCAGTCTTTTCTGCCTCGAAGAGATGCAGGTGGTTTCAAACTGCTGAGTATGCAGGTTACAGCCCAAGAGCAACCAGAAGGTCAGCTGAAAAGAGAAAGCCCCCCCAAGGAGATGAACTACAAGAGGCTGCAGCCAGGGGCTCCTGAGCACAGTGCTGAGGACGGCACGGTCTGGGGTAGTGTCCAGTCGATTGCACCCAGGCTTGCCAGGAGTGGGATACTGGTTCCCTGGCTTCCATAGAACAACTTCACGCAAGAGAAGAGAGCTCTCGGTAGTTAAACACTTATCTTCTGAAAGAATTGTAAGGATGCTTGTACAGATCATCTTAATATGATTGACTGATGGAAAAGTATATTGAAGTATATGCCAGTAAAACTATTTAAGCAGAAAAGAAAACACAAAAAGGTTCTTACTAATTGTATTCGACTAATTGTATGCAAGTTATTAAAAAATACTTGAAAATATATAAAGAATATCAAAATGCTTCATCCTTAAATCAAAAGGTTTTATTTAAACAAAAAAAAAAAATCAAAAATCCCCCTAATATTGTGACTGAGTGGCTTCCTGTAACACCATGATTCCTACTAAGGTACCTGACAAGCTGATTTGTGGCAAATGCAACCACTCTGGTGTGATGTGTCACGTGATCAGCTTCCGCTTCCCCTCAATTGGCAAGGTTGTTATAGGAAAAATTGCCATTGGAGACACAATATCACTGTGTCTTTTGCTGCAGCACAAACAAGTATGAGGATGTAACAGAGAAAGAACTAAGTATCATTGTGATTTGAGAGCCAAAATAAATTCAGATCACCCCAGCCTTCAGCTTGAATTAGAGACTTATTAAGTTACATGTTATTATCTACCAAAAGCTACCATGAAAACACACCTCTTCCCTTGGAAGTTTTTCTTCAGTCTTCTCCTCCAACAAGATAAGTTTATCAGCTGTCCTTCGAACACAGTGGTAGTTCTCGAACTTTGCTGGGCACAAGAATCACCAAGGGAGCACATTAAAAGCACTGATGCCTAACCTCAAGTCTATCACGTTCAGTATTTTCTAATACATTAGTTCTAAGATAATTAGGCACTTGTGCTGTAATAATGACAGAATCTAGCTTTGAGGTGACCAAATAACAAACTAGTCCATTCTATTTGGTTAAATGAGGGTAGAAAATAAAAATTATAGGTGCAATGACCAATCCCATGGGAGGGGAGAGAAGCAGGAGATGGAAAACTTAAGTGGAAGGTGAAGACCAGGCTCATGGCCCATCACTGGGTAGTTTCTTATTTGGGATGATGAAGTAGATATGTTAGTTAAATTGACACAGCCCTTTTGTCAGGAAATTCCTCCTACCCACAGCTACTGCTTCACTGGGGACACATCCTGACCTCTGTTATTGTAGGCAGGATTAATTGGCTCCCCAATTAAGTGCATGTTCTAAGCCTTCAAATCTGTAGATATGTTGGTTTATATGGCAAAAGGAAGGTGTGATTCATATGGTAGATGTGATTAAATAAAGAATCTTAATATGGGGAAATTATTCTAGAATGTAAGGGTGGGCACACGATCCTTCTATGTGAATGAGATGGGGAGATTATTCTAGAGTGCAAGAGTATTCGCACAATCCTTATAAGTGAATGAAGGAGGCAAGACAATCAGAACCAGAAATCAACATGAAGATATACTGTTGGTTTCAAATATTGAAGAAGTTACCATAAGCCAAGGAATGCAGGTGATCTCTAGAAATGAGAATGAATTCTCCCCTAGAGACTTCAAAAGGAATGTAGCCCTGCCAATACCTTGATGTTAGACCAGTGAAATGAACCCATTTTAAATGTCTGACTTGCAGAACTGTAAAATAGCAAATTTATGTTGCTTGAAGTCATTAAGACCATTAGTTTATTAAAGCAGCACTCGGAAATTATACACTCACACCTTCGGTCACCAGGAATAGTAACACAAAGCAAAATAATATCATGATGGATCTAGAATTGATCTAATTCATTTTCTCAGGTGTTAAAACATGAATCACAAACACGACATGGTCACCTGATGTGGACCCTAGAGCAATACGGTTCGGGAGAGTTGGAAGCTCCCTCCAGTCACGTGCATGCTGTTAAGTAAGCAAAGAAAGCAGAGAGAAGTGGGAGAATGGCACAGATGTTCAAAAAGAAGCAGAGAAACAAGTGATGGCGTAGCTGTTCCACCACATTCCAGTTCCATGACAGTATTTATCCAATGATTTTCCTTTAACCTGTGTGAACTTGATGAAGGTTTGATTGCTTGCCATGCTACAATCCACAGCTGAAGCCAAGAAGGAGGTGGTCCTTCTATTAATGGATGTTATGAATTTGATGGGATTGTTATCGTTTTTTAAAACTATCAAAACAAAATATCACAACCCCCACTCCACTGCTATTGAGACGAATCCAACCCTACACAGGGTTCCCAACACTGTCAGCTTTCACGGGAGCAGACAGTCCTGCCTTTTGTCCTCAGAGGGACTCATGGATTTCAACCAACTGGGTAGCAGCTCAATGCCTCACCCACAGAGCTGTAGAGTTTCTTAAAATATCACACGGTAAGTATATACAGTGAACCCTCACCACTTTTTTTCGCGCTTCGACTTCCGCGGCTTCACTCTATCGCGGTTTTTGCGGAACAGCGCATGCTCTGTCATTACTGCCACTAATTGGCTCATACTGTACAAGCTTGATGCCATAAATAATATAATAAATAATAAATGATCATTGTAACGTCCAAAATGTTTTACTGTATTTTCCCTTTTTCGTTTAATAAATTGGGTAATACGAGTGTAATGGTGACTAAAGGGTGTTTTTTCATGTCCTCTATGCTCTAACTACGAAAATATTTGATTTACAAATAAGGAATCCTACTTTGCGGAATTTCATTTATCACGGTAGGGTCTAGAACCGATTGATTAACCGCGATAAACGAGGGTTCACTGTAGTATGTATTTGTTTCTTTTTAGTTCTGTCTCACCTGCCACATTGTGTGTTTTTGAGGGCATTGAAATCATTTTAATTTCTTCCTTTACTCTTTGCCTAAGTGTCTCAAATATAGATAGATAGATAGATAGATAGATAGATAGATAGATAGATAGATAGATACCAAAAGAAGTGAAAATGGTTTCAGCTACTTGTGCCCATGTTTATTGCAGCACTATCTGAAATAGTCAAAACGTGAAAACAATCTTAGTGTCCATCAACAGGTGAATGGATAAATAAAATGGGATATATAGAGAGAGAGATAGATAGATATAGATATAATGGACTATTGGTTATAAAGTTAAATTAAATTCAAATATATGCCATAATATTAAAAACATACTGAATGAAATATGTCTCACGTAAGAAGATATTTTGTGATTACATTTGTTTGAATGCACAGACACAGGAAGTACATCGGTGGCTATCAGAAGCTGGGAGAAAATGAGGAAATCAGATTTAGGTCTCTGCTCACAGTGATCAAAACATTTGGAAATAAGAAATAGTGATGCCTCCCCAAAATGGTGAATAGATGTAATGCTACTGAACTTTACATTTGAGTAGCTAAAGGAGCAAATATTTCCATATATTTTAGCACAATAATTTTTCAATGTTAAGTGAATAAATAAAGGCATGTTTCCCCTATAAGGCCCTTGGGAACGTGGAATTTCCTACACCTTTTGTGGTTTCGTGTTTTAGTGCATGGCCCCATGCAACAGGCCAGGCAGGCTAACTCTTGTATGTAAGCAAGTCCAAGCATTGTGTTCCATACAACAAGAGAATGTGCATAGGAGCCTGGACAACGTCATGTCTCAATTCAGCGAGCCAAGGACTCAAAGAGACCCCTTCCATGAGGGGTCTAAGGCATTGAAAATACCTGTCCGTTTCCATTCTGGATTCTGGTTGCAAATGTACTTGTGAAGATGAGGAAAGTGGAAGACCCCTGAAAGTAATGACTTGTGATTAAGAGAATGGCAGATAATTTAATATCTCCTCTCTGCCTTTCTTTGTTTCCTAAGAGTTATGCTTATTGGTAGAAACATTAACCTAAAGCAAATTTAATGTTTAGGTTCAGGAAATTGCACTTTTGCTATCAACTAGTATGGCCCCTACTATTTAAACAACTTCTATTCTTAGTTATCTTTTATGTCTGCATGTCCTTTCTGTTTGATTTATAGGTGATTGAGGACAGCAAGTATGATTTTACATCTTTGTTCGAGCCCATAGGCTTTACTTTGTTTGAAATACACTAATACTTTATAAATAATGGGGATAATTATCATACTGATGGCCATCTACTTTTCCTGATGCATTATCAGAAGTTGGGGTGCCATGTAATGGGGGATGAGTCTATAAATGAGATAAAATTCAGATGACAGAAAACATTCTTTATGATAAATAGCATGGATTTGATCTTATAGGCAGATTAGGCACTCCTACGTCCATTTTTTAAAAAGTTTTCTCACAGCAATGTGCTACGTGCAGTTGGGTTTACAATTCAGAATCCACCATCTGGCTTATTTCCTACTTGAGTTTGATTACTTCATCCTCACACAGCTCACAGCGCATTCTTCTTTGCAGATAAATAAGGGAGCACATAAACTCTGAGAAGCTGGCAAAGGGTAATGTAAAACAAAAGAATGAAAGTTATGTGTTTATTGATATATTTTGCAGAATACTTACCATGGGTAAAACACGATGTTAAGTGTTATGAGCCTGTAAAGATGAAACAAATAAATAATCTATTAAACTAATTTAGTGGTAGGTTAGGCCAGGTTATCTAAAGAAACAAAATCAGTGCCACTCATGTATGTATAAGAAAGAACTTTATGTCAAGAAATAATTGTATATCAAGAAGGCATCCCAGCCCAGTGAAACTTAGATCCTTAAGTCCAATGCCTATTCATAAGACCCTCTCCAGACTCCTGTAGCTGAAAGCCAATGATGCAGAAAAGTGAGGCAGGAAGCAAGAGGATCACAGATTGGACTGGTGGGTCCAGAGTCATGTGGATCCAAGGTCAGTGGGAACAGGAAGGTGTAGACATCTCTCAGGGGTGGGCAGCCTACATGGGGCCACTCCTGGAGTGAGGCAGAGTTTCAGCAACCAGGAAACTGGAGGAGCAGAGAAAGCATGAGGTTCCCAGTTTCCTTCATTCTTATCAGAAGACCACACCACTTAGGAGGTGTTACCAAACTACCACATGATTGGCAGGTTGAACTCTGCCCCTACCCAGCAGTGTCTACTTGACACAAAATCTGACTAACCCAAATGGGCACAATAATTCTGCCCATAGGAGATAGAGAAATGAATAAGATAGACTTTCTCTTCAAAAATTACAACCCATTAAGGCAACAGTTTTCAACCGTTTTCAATGGTTTCAACCCCCCTATTTCGGTGGGGAGGTGTCGCCCGATTCATAGCAGTAGCAAAATGACAATTATGAAGTAGCAACAAAAATAATTTTATGGTTGGGGGGTCACCACAACATGAGGAACTGTATTAAAGCGTTGCAGCATTAGGAAGATTGTGAACCCTGCATTAAGGGGGAAAACCACTAAGAATCATTATGAAGATAATTATTTAATTGTATTTGACATACATGTTGTTCGATTAAGTTGTTTTTTTATGTGTTTTTTTT
>NW_022103898.1:50912672-50914394 GCF_000313985.2 Echinops telfairi
TGGACATTGGAGACAGGGCATGGTGCCCCAACAGGCTAGACTGGAAAACACAAGCTTTTCTTGCTTGGTATATTTTAATTTGTTCTTCGTCAGTGGATTGATGTTGCTGCTGTTTTGTTGTACATTGTTGCTTGGTTTCGATAAAGTTTATGGTAAGGTCAGAGACATCAGTGCTGAAATAGGAGAAAGAGAAGAGCTTCTGGGAGAAGGTGAGCTTTTTTGTTCTACATTTTTATTGTAAATTAGATGAGTGACATTCCGCGTCATCAGCTTTGTATTCTACAGTCTTAACTGCTAATCAACCCCACTTCTAGTCTGCCCTTCACCTCCTCCTTGATGTCTCGTCTCCCTCTTGTGAACTCCTGGTGTCCGTTACACTCAGGTTAATGCCTGTCAACAGTGCAGCGTGTTGCTGTACCTTCCCTCTTCCCATCCCAATCCTGCCCCTGTGGGCAGTCTCCAAAGGCTGTGCCCTTGGATATAAAAGTCTTTAACAGTGTTGTCATACAATGGTATCCTTTTGTGATGGACTAGTTTCACTCAGCACGATGTTCACTCAGGTGCTTCGTGGGTTTTCCTTTGTTTTTTAGGGATGCATAGTATTCCATTGGTGCATTATCCATTCTAGAACTTCATTATCCATTCTTCTACTGATGGGCATTAAGTTGGTTCCGTGCCAAGTGCTGCACTGTACATGAGTATGCATATGTCTGTTCTTCTTATAACTCTTACTTCTTGAGAATAAATGCTCAGCAGAGTCCTGCTGGGCAATATGGACCTTCTATCCCCAGTGGTTCCGGGTCACACCGTATCAATATGCTTTCCACAGTGATTGTACACATTTACATTCCCATCAGCAGGTGCGGGGGTTCCAGTGTATGAGCAGTATATGCAGCCTCTCCAGTATTTGGTAGTTTCTGTCCTGTTGAGGGCAGTGTAAAGCAGCATCTCATCATTGTGCTTATCTGCATCATGAGTATCTCTTCATATGTTTGTTGGCCACGTGGATGTCATCTTTGGTAAACTGTTCATGTCCTTTTCCCTCTTTTAATTGGGTTGTTCATACATTTCTTGAGTTGTTGCAATTTTCTACAGATTTTAGATATTAGTTTCCTGTCCATTTTGTCATTGTCAAAAAACTTTTCACACTCTGTGGGTTCTCTTTTGACCTTTTCGGAGAAGTCTTTTGATGGACATAACTGCCTTATTGGTAGTAGGGCCCAGTCTTCTACTGTGTCATGCACTGCGTGTGTTTTCTCCTTTGTATATGATAGTGTGCCTGTGCCCTGCAATAGGGCTCTTCAATTTGTCCCTGTTTTCTGATCAATGATCTGTATCCCTCTGGGTTTCCATGGTTTTTATACATGAGGTGAGGGATGGGTCCTGTTTCAGTCTTCTACAGATGGAAAGCCACTGTTCCAAGCACCATTTGCAGTTAATAATTTTTCCATCATTTCTTCAAAGAATAAAGTTGGGATATGGATTGGAATTGTGTTGTATTCACAGATTGCTTTGGTAGTATTTACATTTTAACCATATTAAGCTCTCCTGGTGATGTGGCGGGTAAAGTGTTGCTCTGTGGTTTTCTTGGTGCAAGTATTGAGTTTCTTTGGTTAGACTTAATGTTATTTCAGTTAGGGTGTGGTTATTGTAAGTAGTATTGTTTTCTTTATTTCTTTGTCAGAGTTCTCTTTGTTAGTATACAAGAATCAGACTGATTTT
>NW_022103898.1:50914728-50971300 GCF_000313985.2 Echinops telfairi
TGTGTGTGTGTGTGTGTGTTGGAATTTTTTTAATTAGCTGACCTATTTATTATTTTTTATGGGTTTGTTGTGTTTTTATCTTAATCTGTGATCATTTGGGTAGCTATTGCATTTCTAAATAATTGTCCATTGCCTCTATGCTTGTTGGAGGATAGCCTTTTGTAGTAATGTGTTATTGGTTGGTTGACTGGTTTTACTTCATTTGGATCTCTTGTGATGTCACTGCTTTCGCCTCTAATTCTTGAGATTTGCATCCTCTCTTTTCCTTTGTTTACTGTGCTAGGAGTTCCTCTTTCTTGTTAATCCTTTCCACCACGTTATCCCTCTTCAGCTTAATTTCTATTACCAAGGCTGTATTTCCCAACTACTTATTCTTCTTTGTTTCCAACTTTTACAATCCCATTACCAATAATTATCAATACATCTTAATTGCAAGTTTGATCAGGTTCAGATTGAAGAAGCTGAAAGAATTCTTTGATTTCTTCATTACTGATTTTATGATTGGTGTCTAGAGTTGAATAACAGTTGTATTAATTGGTCTTCCTATTAATCTATGGCAGACATCATTGTAATCCAAAATAGATCTTTTTTTACTATGAATGTGGTGTCATTCCCAGAGCAGTAAACCACATGGATGTCCAATTCAAAATGACTACTACCCACTAATGCCTAAAATACCTAAGTTATGCACTCTACTTAATTCTTTAAAACTTCCAATTTTCCTAGATTCATATATATTTCACATTCCATTTTATTTTTCAACAGTTTTATTGGCATATAATTCACATATCATACTATTCAATAGTTAATCACATCAAAAGCTGTATAGTCATCATAATAATCAGTTTTAAAGCATTTTCATCATTCTTGTACTCATCATTATTAGCTCCTCATTTCCTCCCAACTACCCCTGCCATGCCTCTAAGGAACCATTGAACCAGGTACTGTCTCTATTGATTCATGCCTCCTGGATTTCATATACAGGAAAACATTAAAACACAAACAAAAAATAACAAGAATAACAATTTCAAACAGTTTTAAGAAACTCCAAGCAAAAAGAAAGCAGAAAATATTAAAAACTAGAACAGATTTAAATGGATCATCAGGAAGATAAAGTGATAAGGTGTTAATCTTAACCTAACTGCATCTGCAACAATCCACTTTCCAATACATTCTGCATGTTAGCAAGGCTATTTACAACCCTGGTCCATGGTGAGAGCAGATTCAACTGGGACTTGATCCACATGTATTTCCCATTCACTTAAAAAAAATATGAAACAGCTTTAATTAGAAATATCAGTGGCATAGCTTCCAACATCATGGTAATATGCAAGCCACCACTTTATGCCGCACTTACAGACATATGTAAAAATGCAGAGTAAATTATGTAGGCAAAGGCCTTAAGAAGAAAGAAGATACATAGGTTTCAGGGGGGGTATTGGTTCAGGGTGGCTGGAGAAGAGTGAGCTAGAGAGAGAATGGTGCAAGACTGGGCTGTGAGTGCAAAAATCAGAGGCATTCAGCCGCTTCAGAGCACAGTAAGAATTGGAGGCTTTCTCTTAAGAAGAAAAGAAGCTATTAAAGAGTTTGGAGCAAAGAGCATATGTATTCTCTGGGAAGGGTAGAAAGATGATAGAGGATGTTGAGAAACACGAGCTTCACATTTTGAAATTTTGCTTAATAAAGGTGTCTATATACAAATATACACATAGGTAGTTTGTAACTTACTACAGAATACCATTCCTATGACTATCATAAGTTGTTACTGAAGTGAATAAAATATCTCTTTTGTATGTATTTGCTGTTTTGATTAGTATTGCCCTTAATTATCAGTTTCTTTATGAATCTGGCCTTTATTTATTCAGAGGAGGCTGGACCATTACATCTAAAAATAGTAACATCAGCATATTATGCACTGAAACACTGTATATAGTAAAAAGATGTATCAAAACAAAAAATGAATGGTCATAAGTGTGTTTCATCATAATTCAAATACACCTTATATCAGAAACCACTTGTTTATGTTTGTGTGTATATATATGTGAATATGTATAATATATATGCTTGCATACATGTATACATAAACACATGCACACATATGTAAATGAATGAGGGGACATCAACAAATTCATGGACAATGGAAATAAAGGATAATGAAATTTTTACATGAACTTCTTTTTCTTTATTTATTTATTTTTTAATCGTTTTATTAGGGGCTCATACAACTCTTATCACAACCCATACATACATCAATTGTGTAAAGCATATTTGTACATTCATTGCCCTCATCATTCTCAAAACATTTGATCTCCACTTAAGCCCCTGGCATCAGGTCCTCTTTTTTTCCCCTCCCTTCACACTCCCCCCTCCCTCGTGAGCCCTTGATAATTTATAAATTATTATTTTGTCATATCTTTCCCTGTCCGACATCTCCCTTCACCCACTTTTCTGTTGTCCATCCCTCAGGGAAGAGGTCACATGTACGTCCTTGTAATCAGTTCCCCCTTTCTAACCCACTCTCCCTCTAAGCTCCCAGTATTGCCACTCACACCACTGGTCCTGAAGGGATCATCTGTCCTGGATTCCCTGTGTTTCTAGTTTCTATCTATACCAGTGTACACCCTCTGGTCTAGCCAGACTTGCAAGGTAGAATTGGGATCATGATAGTGGGGGGCAGAGGAAGCATTTAGGAACTAGAGGAAAGTTGTATTTTTCATCATTGCTACATCGCACCCTGTCTGGCTCATCTCCTCCCTGAGACCCTCTGCAAGGGGATCTCCACTGGCCTACAAATGGGCTTTGGGTCTCCACTCCACACTCCCCCCACTCCCATTCGCTATGATAAGATTTTTTTGTTCTGATGATGCCTGTTACCTGATCCCTTCAACACCTTGTGATCGTACAAGCCGATGTGTTTCTTCCATGTAGGCCTTGTTGCTTCTGAGCTAGATGGCTGTTTGTTAACCTTCAAGCCTTTAAGACCCCAGATGCTATATCTTTTGATAGCTGGGCACCATCAGCTTTCTTCACCACATTTGCTTATGCACCTATTTATCTTCAGGGGCCATCTAGCTCAGAAGCAACAAAGCCCACATAAGAGAAGCACACCAGCCTGTGTGATCACAAGCTGACAAAGGGATCAGGTATCAGGCATCAAAGAACAAAAAATTTTATCATTGGGTGCTTACCTCCATGACACATGAACTTCTTAAAGCTTCCCTCCACCCACATACCTTCCTGTATTGGGCTGGGTTGACTAGAGAAATAAATACAGTGACACTCACCTATGTATATAAAAGAATTTTATATCAATAGAGAATTATATACATCAAGAAGCCATCCAGCCCAATCCAATTCAAGGCAATAAGCTCAATACTAGTCCATAAATTCTTCTTCAGACTTACATAGTCACATTCAATGACGCATAGGCAAGAAGCTCCCAGGCTGGTGGGTGCAGATTCACTTGGATCCAAGGTCATGGAAACATGGCAGGGCTCTGGCAACTCTCGGGTTCAGTGGCAGAGTCCCAGCAAGCAGGAAGGCAAAGGAGCAGAAAGAGAGAGAGAGAGGTTTCCAGCACCCCTCCCCACCCCCACCCATAGCCAGTAGAAGAAGGTCACAACCTACAGGAGGCATCATTAGGCCGTGACCTGATTGACAGTTTGGATTCCACACCTACACTTTCATACATCTTCAAGTTGACATGAACTCATCTACCTATCACACTACCTGTATTCTACACAAACATAAATTTGAAGATATGTTAAAAAAAATTACAAAATCATGAAAACCTTTATTAAACAAAAATATTAAAATGTGAAGCTACTACATCTTAACATCTCCTCCTGTGTGATGGAATGCAGAGAGTGTTTCCATCTCTGTGTAACCTTTCCTGAGAGGATTTTCTACTCTTTGATTTACACCACATCACAACAGAAGTTCAATATCCCCAAGGGACTCAAATCATGTTCCTTTTAAATGTTTTGAATTTTGAGTGAAAAAAAAAGTCTGACAGGGCAAGATCATGGCTGTAGGATGGATTCAATAATGATACCCAATGATATTCTTATAGGATAGTCTTTGCTATCCCTAAAGAATGAGAAGTTGCATTGGCATGATGGAAAAATGTTTCCCCAGTACAACTTTCCTGGACAGTTTTTTACCTATGGAGTTTCAATTTTCTTAATTTTTTTTTCATAAAGAGCTCCTGTGATTATCCTATATCTTTTGAGAAAATCTATCCAGATTAATCCTTAGGGTCTCAAAAATCAGTTACTGTCTTTTTCTGAACTGGCCTCTCTGTCTTGAACTTAACTGGCCTATCAGTTTCCCTCAGAATCCACAGTTTTGAATGGACTGTGATTTTGTTTTATAAGGCATCCTAACCCAAGGAGACTGAAATAAATGGATTACTGAGAAAACTTGTGTCGATCCATCCACTGATCACAGAGACCTGTTTAATGTGCTTTTTGAATAAACCCATGCCTGTACAAACTGGAACTGGAGTGGCAATACTTTTCACATCACCCTCATATAAACCAGTTTGTCGGACTGTAATTTTGCTACGATGTTGGAAGTTCTACCACTAGTATGATACCATCAGGGTCATCTATGGTGGCCAGATGTCAGTGAACTTCCAGACTAAGGATGATATAAAAAGATCTTGTGGTCTACTTCCGAAAATTACTCAAGGAGAACCCTGTGGATTGCCAAAGGATCTTACCCGATATGGCACAGTGGGTTACAGGGTGGGCTTCTAAGCACAAGGTCAGCAGTTTTAAACTACCAATCTCGCCAAAGGAGAAAGAGTAAAGACATTGTAAAGAGTGACAGTCTCAGAAACCCACAGGGGTAGTTCTATTCTGTCCTCTGGGGCAGCTATGCGTCAGAATGAACTCGGTGACAGTAGGTGAAGGAGTGAGAGTGCAGGAAGTGAGCCCCCTAGGGTGGGAGAAACTCAAAACTTCGAGTGACTGCAACAATGGACTTGACAATACTAGCAATTGTGAGGATGGCACGAGACTGGCAACATTTATCTGTTGTGCATGGGTTGTCATGAGCTAGAGTTGAGTTGATGAAAATAGCATATGTATACATATGCTTATATATGTATGTCTCAAAACACACATCCATATAGATATACACATATTTATTTATCAAGATTATCTACATTGATGAGATCATCTACATTAATGAGAACAAAGGGAAATGTATGAAAAGAAGCCACAGTTAACCACTGTAATCTGCTTAGGAGATGATAATAATGGAGACAAAGAGAGAAAGAGATAATTTAACAACTAATAGGAAGAATACCTCAAAGAAGGAGAGAAGCAAGGCAGGTATCGGAGGACAGTCAAAAGAGAATAAATCATGGACAGCAGAAGAAAGAGCCTTCTCTCAAGGAGTTCACAGTTCAATGAGTGAGAGAAGATAAGAATACGTAACAGGCATAATGTCTCAAACATATTAAAAGATCCAACTTCACGTGTATGACCTTCCCCAAAATCAGAACATGGCATTTATCTGCCTTGGGAATACAGATAATGTCAGACAGAAAACTAAAAAGAAAATACAGTATGCTACTTCTGATATCCAAAGTAAGACCTCTGTTTTGCAAGGGCAATGAAATTGAAAGTCAAAGTTTGTCAAAAAATAAAGGGACTTCATATTTCCCTCCTCCTTTTACATATTAAAAGCGCTCTGGTGGCAATGTCAAGTAAAGATTGAGCTACTATCTATAAGATGAGATTAACAGCCTCGGAAACCTCATCTAGAGGCTTCAAAGGCTCCACCGCTTTCTCATACCCATGCTTCTCCCTGCACAACAAATGACGGGAAGCTCCGTGCTTCACCCTTCGACAACTGCTCACTCATTAATGGAGACAGGGCCAGATTAAGAGCCTATAAACAAAAACTTTTGGCTGACCTGTCATGCACAGCAGGATAGGCAGGGCAAAGCACAAACAGACATAAAAATGTATCCTGGGCAGGAGGTGACAGAGTCTCAAGGAAATCCTCCTTTTTGTGATAACCAATCATCAGGTTGTATTTGATAGCCATTTCTGGCAGTGACAATTACAGGATATGCAACACTTGCAGATTTCCATGCCATAAACACTAATGTTATGTCCAATCTCATGCTCCCAATATGATTTAGTTCCTGTAAATTTAACAATTAGCTTCCAGGAGCCAGTAGAAGCTGATTCCAACAAGCCCCTGGGTATCAAAATCTAATTTGAAGTCGACAGAAAACGTTTTGAGAATGATGATGGCAACAAATGTACAAATGTGTTTGACACAATAGATGTATATGTGGATGTATGAGCCCGCAATAAAATGATTTAAAAAAGAAAAAAATCTAATTTCCGCGAACCTCTGAATTTGCAAGGTTTTATATGAATTTCTACCTTAGTGACACAAATTGTGATCTTCAATAAGTCAAATCTTGGGTAAAATTAAATCACAGGAACGTCCCTCTTCTACACTGTCATTCTGGGTTTTGCTCTTCGGATTTTCTTTGCTGGGGAGCAGGTTTGGGCAGGTGGGGGCCGGGGGTTGGTTGCTACTTACCGGCTGCAGTCAGACTAGCCCAAAGAGCCTCGATTCTTCCTGGGCATTAGAGAGGGAAAGGAGTGCTGGGTTTCTGACAGGACTGGAGTCCATAGCTGCTGAGAGACCACGGACATCTGACAGATCCTAATTCAGCTTCAAGCTTTGCCTAGTATTGGACTCATCATGGGCATACTGATTTCAACTTCAATAGATTAAACACTCGGTACGTGTTTGTTGCCTTGTCGTTGCCCTTGACCTTTCTCTCAACCCTCCTTTCCCAGATCCTAAAAATCTTCCTGCCTCTTGCACCCCGTAGTTGTTCCCCAGTGACTTACATCATCTCAATCCTGTTTTCAGGGGTGCTGAATGACTTACCCCAAGACCCCCCTCCCTCAGCCTTCAGATGGAGAATCTCAAAATCCATAGTCTTGTCTCAGTACTTCATGTCCAAAATCTACATAGTTTTGCAATTTTTAATGGCAGCCAGATTCTTGGGAATACACTCATGCTGACAACATTAAATTGAGAATAATAGATAAAGCATATTGCCAAATTATTCATTTGTAATAAAACCCACCCCAGTCTGGTGTTGGGAGTCAAAGAACAGTCCAAGGTACGTACGCCTTCCCATGAGCAAAGTCCTCCTCAGCAACACGATGGCTTGCTGGGCACAGACTCTGATATGTTCCACGCGGAGAACTACTTCACCCACATTAGGGAACCCCCTGAAACATCCTGACCCCAACTGGAAACATCTCTCTGTGGGAAGATTTCTCAGGCCCCAGGTCCTAGGACACCCACAAAGAGCGCTGTGCTGACCACTGTCCTCCAGGATGCAACTGGGGGTCAGGGTTTTTTTAAGAAGAAAAAAAAACAGAACTAGATTATGCTTAGGGAATTTTCCTTTAGCCTGCGCTTTTATTTCACGAGGCAATTTTCTTTAATTGGACTATGAATTTGCCGTTCACAAGGCATGGATTCTGAATACAGAAAAGCCCTCTGCTGGTCAATTCATGAAAGGCAATGGTGCGCTCAGGCTAGTATTTTCTTTCGCTGCCTTGCCAAGCTGAGCCAAACTGAAATTGCTCCCAAATTTCATTAAGATTGTCCTATATTAGTACATTTCATTCATACAAAACACATCAATTTATAAAGAATACAATACTACGTTATTCCGAAGATCAGTTTTAATAGCCTAAAGAAATTTTATAAACATCAAGCTCCTTTTAAAAAAATTGTCTTCTGAGATATTTTTTTAAATGGGGAAAAATTGTCTTCTTGCTGGATACGTTTAAAAGCATTACACTTAAAAAGACAAATGAGGTTTTGTAACACATTTTCTAAATAGCAAGGCTAAATCACATGCTTTTTAGAAACAATTTGAAGAGGAAAAACATTTTTAAAGGCTTTATTATTTCACTGTTAATTTATATTTCCATAGCTTGCTGTTCCCCATGTACTAGTGTGGGTTATTTGTTTGTTTGTTTTCTAGTTGAAAACAAGCAAAATCTTATTCATTCTAAGTTATTTTAAAGATTTAAAGGCAATCTGGGCAAAACAAGTGGACATAATTTTGTAATCAGAAAAAAACAAATAATATATGAAGTATATAAATGTTACCCAAGGAGAACTTTTCTCATTCAGTGAAAAATATTACAACAGTGGTGTCAGATTATTATTATTAAAATCTTGATTATTGTAGTTAGGGTAAAGAGGGGAAAATATTGTATTTTTTTCTATATGAATTCATCTTAAGTACTTCTTGATAATATGCAATGACTCTAGTAGGTGATTTAAGTTTGCAAAATTAAGAAGGTCTCGTTTCCCCTTTGAGGTGAAGAGCAGTCGCTGGAATAACAGAAGTAGTTTCTGGAGTCACAAACCAAATCCAGTCAATTTCAATCAAAAAAGAAATGATCAGAGGGCTATGGGAGACCTCACAGAAATAAAAGGAAGGCCGACAAATCATGCTGAGTAAAATTAATACCAAGTTATGACCTAGGATAAATGAATTTCAACTGTTTCATATTTCCTTACAAATCTCTGTTCAAAATTTGACACCCCTCATGTGACTCATTTCTTGATCTTAGATCACATACTTAGCCCTTCAGAAGACCAAACTCACTGCCTTCTAGTTGATTGTGACTTGTAGTAACCCTACAGGACAGGCTGGAACTGCCTTTGCAGGCTTCCCAAACTATGACTGCTTAGGCAAGTAGAAAGCCTCATCTTTCTCCCACGGAGTGACCAGTAGTTTTGAACTGCTTATCTTGGGGTTAGCAGCACAACACATAACCACTGCACCACTCGGGCTCTTCAGCTGTACAGGAGTGGTTTCTGGGGATTGCTCCACTTCACTTACCAGCTTTCCAAGATGCCAAACAGTTAAGGAAATAGAATTCCCCAAAGAAACTTGACATTGCTAAGATGAAGGAATGCATGCTAGACAAGTTACATACAAAACAAAATTCCCCACACTGCTTAAAATGAAGGAATTAGATTGAATGACCAACATCAAAATCCCTTTCTAGCTGCCTTTGGAAAACTACACTACCTCCATCTAGACAAACAGAATTTGTCTAGTCTTTGTCCAGAGAGCTCACCATCCCCGCCACCACCCTCAGTTCTTCTCTGGAACTTAGAAAACACCCATGAGCTTTTCTGGCTCTTGCTCGTACACAGCAAGCTTCCAGAACTCACTGGGTCTCACCTGGAGAATCTGAGAAGCAAATACATTTTACTTCAGCCTATATTAAGGCTAGATTAACTCTTCTAAAACACAATGTTTCCTTCATCAGAGATTAGATGATCCCCATAATATCATGCCAAGGTCAAGAATGCAGCCCTTGTGCCTCTTTTCTGTTTAAAATTAAATCTTAAAGTTCCTTTCACAAAAAAAAGATCATTTTTTATTCGAACAAAGTGAAGGCCTGGTGCTCCATCTAGAGGTCACTTTGCAGTTTCCCATTTAAGGGGTTGGGGGCTGGAAGCCCTGTTCGAGGTTTCAACCCTCCAAACTGGGTTATAAAAATGCTGCCAACAAGTTTCTGAAACCCAAACCATGTATGTTTCTAAACGTCTTTTCAATCAGCTCATCAGACTCATGGGTGAAAGAGCTGAGAATATTTCTCCTTTTGTCCAATTTCAGCAGTTGATTGAGTCATAATTATTGTTGTTTTTTCATTTTGAATTTGTGAAGGGTCTAGGGACATATCATAGGCACTGTGCTAACTTTGTGGGTGTCTCATGGTAAAAAAATGTTTTTACAATATGATTTCTAACCACTTTTTTCTAGTTCTTAATTATTTTCTCTGTTATCAAAACTTCAATGTTTGACAGATTTTACTTTCCCTAATTTAAAATCCAAACACTGAGCAGAAATGTGTGTGCTCCCTTGCACTATCACGTGCACAGTACTCTCCTTCGAAAAGGCTGGCTTGTTGAGCACAGGTTGTTTGTAGTTGCCGGGGTGTGGGACAGGTATATAGCACGTTGAAGAAACTTCCTTTTTTTGTAAAATCCAGGACATTAGAGAACGCAAAGCTTCCAATGGGAAAACACACTTGACCAAAAGGAACACGTACTCTATAGTTTCCCACAAAATCCTCTGAGAAAATAGGGTCATATGGTGTGAGCACAGAAGAAGAGGAATAAGAGTTTGGGACAGAATAGCGTGTCGGGGTTCACTGCGGATCTTGGCCTGTGGCCATGTCCATCTTTGCAGTGGGGCGGACTGTGGAGTAGACAGTTGCTGAACAAGCAGAGAGAACGCTTCTCCTTAGCTGCACTGCTTTAGCTAGGAGACAAAAAGAAAAGGAAAAAACTTTACAGCAAGTGTCGTGAGAACAGACACAATCACTGAGCAGAAATGTTTGCCATGAGGTCTGACTGGTAATATTGTTCTCATCAAAAAGTTTACCGTATGTCCCAAGGGTATCCAAGGTGACAAAGCAATGTCTCCAGTCGTCCAAGAGGCTAGAGAAGGAAATGTTTCCATAGAAGGAAATACCCAGTGGGAGAGAACGTGGTCAAGGTCGGTCTTGAGGCTTCTTGACAAGCAATTCGCTACGTACACTTGAGAAGAAGTTGTGAGTTTTCTAAGGATGGCTAATGGAATGATTTGTACATCTGAAAACAAAAGTTACAATTCCTCTATTAAAATGATCGTGTTTAATTTCCCTGGTCTATTTAAAGCTAATCCAGCCGTTCCCAAGTCCTCTCTTTCTCCATGAAAAGACCAAGCCAGTGACACCTGTGCGTAGTGAAGCTGAGAGCAGCACTCGCCCACACTTGCTGATTCCGACTCTGTCACTCTTTCGATGACAGCATGACCTTACAAAACTAGTTTAACACCAAAGCTTTCTCAGAACAAGTTGTCAGTAAAATCTTGATATCCTGTCTCAGTAAGAAGTCAACTATTTGAAGGTTACATTATTATTTTAAAGGATAAATAACAAGTCAGCATTTTAGGAATCATAACCACATTTTTTTAGTAAATTTTTCTTTTTTTTAATAAAATTTTTTATTTATTTATTTTTATTGGGGGCTCATACAACTCATCGAAATCCATACATACATCAATTGTATAAAGCACATTTGTACATTTTTACATTTGTTACCCTCATTATTCTTTTTTTTTTATTATTTTACTGAGGGCTCATGCATTTCTTATCACAGTCCATACATACATCCATTGAGTCAAGCACCTATGTACACCTGTTGCCCTCATCAATCTCAAAACATTTGCCCTCAACTTTAGCTCTCGATATCATTTGCTCATTTTCCCCCTCCCTCCCCCCCCTCATGAACCCTTCATAATTCATAAATTATTATAGTTTTGTCATAAGTTACACTGTCTGACATCTCCCTCTGCCCTCTTCTCTGCTGTCCATCCCCCAGGGAGGAGGCTATACATAGATTCTTGTAATTGGTTCCCCCCTTTTACCCCACATTACCTTCACCCTCCAGGCCTCGCCCCTCTCACCGCTGGTCCTGAAGAAGTCATCTATCCTGGGTTTTCTGGGTTTCAAGTTGCTATCTGTACCAATGTACGTCCTCTGGCCTAGCCAGATTTGCAAGGCAGAATTGGGATCATGATATTGGGGGGGAGGAAGCATTAAAGAACTAGAGGAAAGTTATATGTTTCATCATTGCTACCTTGCACCCTGATTAGCTCATCTCCTCCCCAAAACCCCTCAGCAAGGGGGTGTTCTGTTGACAACTGATGGACTCTGAGTCTCCACTCTGCACTCATCCACCTTTACAATGACATGATTTCTTGTTCCTTGATGACTGACACCCGATCCCTTCGACAGCTCGCGGTCACACATACTGGTGTGCTTCTTCCATAGGGGCTTTGTTGCTTCTGAGCTAGTTGGCCGCTTGTTTAGCTTCAAGCCTTTAAGACCCCAGATGCTATATCTTTCGATAGCCAGGCACCATCAGCTATCTTCACCACCTTTGCTTATGTACACCTTTTTTTTCAGTGATCATATCAGGAAGGTGGGCACCCATGATCTGATTTTTAGTTCTTTGATGTCTGATAACTGGTCCCTTCTGCACCTTGTGGTCAGACAGGCTGGTGTGCTTCTTCCATGTGGGCTTTGATGCTTCTCAGCTGGATGGCCGCTTGTTTATCTTCAAGCCTTTAAGACCCTAGATGCTATATCTTTTGATAGCCGGGCACTGTTAGCTCTCTTCGCCACATTTGCTTATGCACACATTTATCTACAGTGATTGTGTCAGTAGAGCGGGCACCCACTGATATGATTTTAAGTTCTTCAATGTCTGATATCTGATCCCTTCTACACCTTGTGGTCAGTCAGACTGGTGCACTTCCTCCATATGGGGAAACACATGAAGTGTTTTTTTTTATAATCTACTTAGTTCTTCCATGCCTTATTCCCAAAACAAGCCATATCCAATAAAGTTAAAACCACAATATAAAATTGTTTTTAAAACTTAAAGGGTGTCTTATGGGCAAGACTGATCTTTCCTAGGTGTTAAGGGGATAGTGAATTGAAGACAGTAGATTGAACAATCTCATGAGAACTGGCATGCCTATGGTGGGGACCTGGACTGTCCCACGCTCACCAGGGCTCCTCTGCACTACCCTGGGGAAAAGCATGAACTACATTAAGGAAGAACTATTTTTAAAAAGAAACAGTAAGCACACCTAAGAAAAAGTTAAGTTCACTCTCTGAGATACAGAGTTCATTTTGCCCAGGAATTTGGCAAAATATACACTCTTGAGGAGATTCCTCCACGCCTACAAGCATGAACCAGCAGCCACTTCAGGCTCAGAGGACTAGACACTGGTCTTGATTTCATGTGCTTTTTTTGTATTTTGTAAATTATTTCTAAACATGAAAATATTGTAAAATGATATAGTTGAAATTTGTGGTGCTCTTAAGTCAATTAAGATGCAAGGCACATGCTATTCCCAAGCAAGTGACTCAACAAATTCAAGTGCATGCACAGCCCAAAGTCATACCCACTGCCATCAAGTCTTCCCCAAGCTCTCCAACCCATAGGGTAGGGTAGACCTGCCCGCTTCATAGGACTTCAGAGGCTCGTCAGTCTATCAAGGTGTGTTAGTCTGGGTACTTTAGAGAAACAAATCCACAGAAACCCATGTATAAGAGAGTTTTATGTAAAGGTTAAGTGCGCATCAAGAAAACATCCCAACCCAGTGCTGCCCAAGCCCACAAGTCCAGCATTAACCCATTAACCCATATGTCCAACACCAATCCACAAAGTCCTCCTCCATCTCACAAAACAGACACAATGATGCCGACCACAGGAGGAAAGCCGAGTCAATGAATGTGTAAGCATCTCAGCACTGGCAGGGGTCTCCACGTGGGTGCTCCAGCACCCAGGGCTGCATCGGGGTAGGTCCATGTGGCTTCTCCTTAGGGATGTCTTGCAGGAAGTCAGTCTTGCCAGCTGAAGCAGGGAACTGGCTAAGGCAACTGCACCCTGGTATGACCATCACAAAGTAAAAGACCTGAGAACTCGAAAATCCAAGCCCACCGAGCCATTTATCCCTCTGCCCTTCAATTAATCCCACATGTGTTTATCGGCCAGATTGGCACAATAAACTAACTAACTCACAAGGCGTTCTCCCATGGGGCACCTGGTGCATCAGAACTGCTGACCTTTCAGTGAGCAGGCAAGTGAGTGCTTATGGCACAGTGCCACTAGGGCAATGAATCACATCAAAAAAAATCATTTCATTGAAAAATTGGTATTAATGTTGATAGTACCAAAACCTAAGAATAGAAACAAGCACACTTCTACATGTACAAAATAAAAAGGAGGAGTCCATCCTATTTCAGCATGGTCTAAAATTTGTGCCAAAGACTCAGCCGTCAGCTCTGGCAGAAGCCAGGCTCAGAAAACCCTGTCAGGCTGTGTTTCCCACTTCCAATCATTCCTGCTACTCATCAAGCCTCAAGAAGAGGTGGGAACCAGTTTCTAGTGAGTCTTTCCACTACCATCAAGTGTTTTTGATCCCTCCAGTGCATCTTTCCATATTCTACCTGATATCTCAGTTTCACATCAAATTATTTTGTAGCAAAACAGTCCACCCTAGAAATAAGTGAAATTCCAAAGCGAAACATGTCCTAGAGCATGTCCTAGAGTCCATGTGGTAAGATATACTCCAAGCGTCATAAACACTGGTTCTTAAACCTGACCCACTCACTTAGTGTCATCTTGAAGAAAACCTTCCGGGCTGATACAAACTAGCTTTCTGGTTGTGGGACCTGACAGTCTCACTCACTACCATTGAGTCAATTCCAAGCCATAGCAACCCTACAGGACAAGACAGAACTCCCCCTGTGGGTTTCCTAGACTGTAACTCTTTAAGGGAGTGCAAAACCTCCTCCTTCTCCTGCAGACCCAAGCTTTAGTGATGTGTTATTTTTAAGATCCCGGTGATTCTAATGCTGTTCTGTAGGGTGGGGACTCTTTGACTAATAGTCAGTGATATGAATTCTGCAATCAATTCCATTTGGTCTTCCAAACAAATAGATTCTAATTTCAGAAGAACTGGAATTTCAGTTCGTTTAAGAAATGAATTAACACTAAACAATTTATGTTGAAGCCACCAGGGGAGGGCATGGTTGGGTGGGGGGGCCATGGTAGGAGGAGGGGAAAGAAGTCAAAGAAAGCCAATGTCATCCTCAGGAAACTTAATCAACTTCCCAGCTGTTGGATCTTGCTTGGTCATTTGGCCATAGATTGCATTCTCTTTTTTTGTTCAGAAACATGCTGTTATTCATGCTTAAAACAAAATAAATATTGAGTTAAAGACAGCATTGAGTTGAAAGATTATTCGACTGGGACTCACAAAATCTGGATTATGTTTAGCAAATAATAATATGGGACATGGGACCTTGAATTTATCACTCTGTCTAATTTTTCCCATCAGAAAAAATGGAGTGCACTTCCGCCTTTCAAACTCCTTATTAATCTGTGTGAACAACTAATTCTGATCTTTTCATCAAAATTCCTTAAAGGATCCATTGTTCTCAAGATTGTCAAAAGTGGTGAGATTGATGCTCCCTGATCCTAAGTACTAACAAAAAACACTGCATGAGAGAGGCCAAACTATGAAGTCCAGTAGAAGATTAAAAATTCATAAAAATAATTACAACAGTGCTGTGGGAAAACTTAACCCAAACTAACGGTCAAAAAGTCTGTGGAGGATCGATTGTTTATGATCCTGTTCTCTAGAGACTGGAACCCTTTGAATACACCAGATGGTTTTATTTACATAGCAAAAGTTCAGCTCTAGTGAGACGCTCCTTGCAAATTCACATGCAAATAACAGAAACTATATTTACAGATTTGTACATACCCACGTTCACAAGAAGGATTTTCCATTGTACCTTGTGGACCTTTGTAAAGATTTTATGTTTACAATGATAATGAAAAAGTCCACCATGTAAAAAGAGAACAGTAGCTTCGCATTATTGCAAACTAGTCCTTAAAACCTACAATTTAACATGGGAAAATGTCACACTTTTATTCATCTCTTTTATTCAAGTTCAGGATAAATCTCTCTTTGATGTTCACATCCAATCCTACCTTCTCAATAGTATTATTGAAAATGAGGATCTATGACCTCCTTCCCCATGTGAATCTGTCAAGCTGCATCCTGTATAAACTCCTGGCACTGAGTCAGCCTTGTCAGCCCAGTTTAGAGCACATGGCAGTGATCCAACTCATTGTGGCTGTTTGTGGTCCTCAGATCACGTTTCCAGAGAGAAAGGTCAGCAATCCTGTGACCTTCTCAAGATAGTAGAGATCAGACTGACATCTGATCTCCCAGCTAACCTTAGCTCCTAAACAGAGAAGGTGCCAAGATTGCATCAGCCACCATCCCACAAGCTTTTCTGTCCTCCTCCAAGAGGTGGGGAGCATCCTGTCACCGGCTGAGTTTCAGTTTTGGAATACCTTTCCCTTTCAGATCCAAGGAAGCTTGGTTTTATGGTCACTTAGATCATTTCAAGGTCTATCTTAATTAAGCTTTCCTGTTATTTATAATCCACACCCATTTACTGCTCGTCTTGATTCCTACTGAAATTCAATGTGATTCATGACAAAATTATTGCCAGGAACTACTAAAATTAGCAGCCCTGGTGGGTTAAGCATTGTGCTGCTAACCACAAGGTCACCAGTTCAAAATCACCAGTCACTCCTACGGTGTCTGTTACCATGAAGATTTATAGCTTTGGAAATGCAAAGGACCAGATTTACTCCATCCTATTTAGGGTAGCGATGTGTCAAACTTTACTTGATGGAAGTGGATGGATAGAGATACTCATAGCTGACAGATGTCACCTCCCTGAGAGTCTTTTCCTATGCATCATGCATCCTGTTTCCAATCTTAAAAATGGAATTGCTACTCTTATTGAGACCCAAGTCATCCCTCCTTTCTATTTCTGCTGAATTTCAAGGCTGGGTTGGGCGGACCCAAACTCTGGGAACACAACAAGATCTACTGAAGAATATTTGACCTTCTAGGCTTGACATCATTATTTCTTACTTGACCAAACACTAAGTAGTAGTGTGAAAAAAATGACCTTTTCATTTGCCTCAGTAATCCCTAAAGTCAGGAAGCTATTCTTAACCTCAAAGAGCCTGTAGGGAATGCTTGGCCTTTGCTCGCCCACCAGCTTTTACCAAAAAAAAAAGTCTGTGTTGAAGCCTGAGGATGCTTGAAGCTCTGGGTGTGTTCAGGGTGATTGAAGTTACCCCAGCTTTACGTTTACACAGATATTCTCTGAATTGAAGTGCTAAAATTCTACGCTTTCTATATATAATTTTATTTTCTTTCGATCTGCTTAAACAAACAATCCTTGAAGCTAGATAAAATGAGAACGGGGATGGAATGATTTCACCCTGCCTTGTTTGTTTCTAAGTGGGTTCTAACGAAAAGGAAAAAATGAGTCATTCTGCATCATTCCCTGTTCAGTACTGTGGACTCTAGCCCCTGTAACCAAAAGAGGGCAGCCCTCTGTGCCTTTTAAATTCAGAGAAATCACAACTCTGCACTAAACACTGCACATAAGTGAACCATGACACTCGGAGTTTCGTGTGAGAAAGAGATAAATAAAACACAAGCTACACAGGCATGAGTCCCAGGAAAGGGACGAGTGCTGGACACAGCAGTTAGAGAGGAGCTGCCTATTGGGAAGTAGTAAAAGATAATCTGAAAATTAAAATTGTCATTAGATGTGAATATCAGACATCTATGTTTTACTTGGAATACAATGGGAATCACTCAGTTTTTTTAGCAGTTTAATATATGATAAACTCTTGGAGGAACATACATCTGATAAAGATGTAAAATTAAGAGATTGGAGAAAGGGGAGATCAAAGGGAAGAGACACAGATCGGTCACATTATACCTGAGAAAATGCTCACAATCACTAGCCATCCAGGAGAAGCAAATCGAAACAATTATGAGATATCGCCTCATGCCCACAACGATAGTCTAATTAAAAAAAAAAGTGCTGGAGAAGGTGTGGGAGATTGGAACACTAGTAGACTGCTGATGTGTCTGTAACTATGTGAAACGATTGTGGAAAGTGATATGGCGCTACCTGAAGCAACTGGGAGTAGAAATACCTTTGCTGGGCACATACACCCAGAATGATGAGAGAAAACACGAACAGACATATATATGCTCTTCCATGTTCTTTGTAGCAGAGTTCACAACAGCAAGAAGCAGGAAACAGCCCAAATGCCCATCTGTAGACGTATGGATAAAGAAATTCTGTTGTGTACATACAATGGAATACATCAACCTTAACAAATAGCCTGGAAACACCTCAGGACTCCTGTCTGAGTGACGTTAGTCAGTAACAAAGGGACACCTATGGTGTGAGTCTACCACTATCAGCATACCCACCAAAAAGAAGGCAGGCTTCTGCTCTCGGGTCACAGAATCTTCTAATCTGGTCTTCCAAGCACCCAGGAAACATATGAGTATATCATCAGAGGGGACCTCGCCTCAGCGAGGGTCAGTTTTGCAAGATGGGAAGAGAAGGAGAAAACCATACAACATTTTGCTAAGTTCACTCCAAATCAACAGGTACTCCTACAAGAGTCATAAGCAAACTTACTGGAAATTCAAGTCAAGATGGGAGGAGGGGGCATGTACGTCCTGCGGAGAACAATTACATTACTGTCGGTTGGTAAATTGGGTGGAGCAACTTCCCAGCAGGAAAAAATGCTTAACAGTGTTGTTTTTGTTGTTGTTGTTGTTGTTAGGTGCTACCGAGTGGATTCTGACACATAGTGACCCTATGCAAAATGAAACACCACGCGGTCCGATCCCAGCCTCACAGTTGTTCGGATGTCTGAGCCCCAGGATGCAACCACTGTATCAGTCCGTCTCCTTGAGGGCCTTCCCCTCCTGCACTGCCCCTCCACTTCACAAAGCATGATGTCCTCCTCCAGCGGCTGGTCTCTCCTGACAACATGTCCAAAGTAGGTAAGACAAAGTCTTGTCATCCTTGCCTCTAAAGAGCACTTGGCCGTGCTTCTTCCAACACAGGTCAGTGTGTCCTTTTAGTAGTCCATGGTACTTTCAATATTGTTTTCCAGCACCACAATTCAAAGACATCCATTCTTCTTCTCATCTTCCTTATTCAATGTCCAGCTTTCACTTGCATGTGATGCAGTGGAAAATACCCTGGCTTGGGTCAGGTGCACCTTATTGCTCAAAGTAATATCCTTGCTCTTCAATATTGTAAAGAAGTCTTGTGCAGCAGATTTACCTAATGCGGTATGTTTTTTTTTATCTTTTGACTGCTGCTTCCAAGAGCATTGTTTGTAGATCCAAGCAAGATAAAAATCCTGAACAATTTCAAACTTTTCTCCATTTATCATGATATGATCTATTGGTCCAGTTGTGAGGATTTGGGACTTCCTTACATTGGTTGTTCCAAAGACTGTACTTGGACTTGGAATCCTTGGATTTCATCAGCAAGTGCTTCAAGTCCACCTCACTTACAGTAAGCAAGATTGTGTCTTCTAAATATTTCAGGTTGTTAATAAGCCTTCCTCCAATCTTGCTGCCACATTCTTCTTCATATAATCCTGCTTCTCATCAGAGAAACTTAGCAATACTTAAACAGAACCCAAGAGGATAATATGTCTGGTACTGTGTTCCTATGTGGACACTTTTGACTTAGTAGCTATCCAGTCCTTGGTGATCCAGGCTGTGTTACAGACTACTAGGAATTTAAACTATGTCCTTCCAAAGCATGCAATATCCTTCGTAGACCTCACAAGAAAGATTCAATATAGAAATCCCACTAAGTGAACTGGGCTTTACCTCAAACTCACCTGTAGTAGATTTATAGAACCAAAATACTTCATTGGACATAAGGCTTAAACTCCCTAATGTGAGTCAAAGTAGATGACTGCTATCCAAAATTTATGGAATTGAGGTCATGGAACTTTTGATCTGAACTCTTGCTTTGAGGATGCCTATGAATCTTGGCCTGGGACTACTATATATTTACTATTTTAATGCCCTCCTTGCTTTCTTGAGGCATGAATTAATCTTGTGGGCATTCCTCTACCTATGTGAATGAACATTGTTGAAAGTTTTACCCTATCACCAACCCCCATTTTTGTGTAGATGGTGTCCAGTCACTGTAAAACAATCTGCGCAGTCAACCATTCATGTATTGCAGTCTGAACCTGGCCCACACTCAACAGTGTTTTAAATTCTATGCATTAGTTAAATTAAAAACACTATCAATAGAATTGTCTTGTGCCCTAGGGGGATGATTTATAATCTTCTCTACCATAACATGATAATAATGCCTCGAAAGTGAACCAGAGACATTTATTAACCATAGATATTTGAATGGATTTGAGGCTCATACTTAATTCTATCCTCAGTCTAAAAACAATTAGTTCTTATAACATGGCCCTGTCAATCTTGCCCTTAAGTAGAGATCATTGAATCTGGGTGCTATATAGCAAAGTGTGGTGAAAAAATAGATGGTTCCCAGTTATCAGAAAGAATAACATCTGGGATCCAAAAGGCTTGTCTTCAAAGAAGTAACCATCTGAGTGAGGCATCAACTATGTCTGCATGGAAGAAGCACACCAGACTGTTTGATCCAAGGATCATAATTAATAAAATCCAAATCCAAAGGAGGAAATGGTATCAAAACTTAAATTATGAGCAAACATTTGCAGAAGCCTATGGATAACTATGGAAATCCAAAATTCATCTGTAGGGTCCACACATGGATTGCCTCTGGTGAATCCCATCTGATGATAGTAGAAGGATGTGACTAGCCTTGCTATCAGACAAAGAACATTGTAACGTTGACATTGGCAGATGTAGTTAGATTAAAATGTAATACCTTATCATTTAATCTCCCCTTTGATCCATTTTAAAGTTGTTTCACTTTAATGTTTTCTGCTTTATTTTTGATTGAGTTTTGCTGTTTTGTCTACTCACTGTTGTTGGGTGTTTGCTTGCTTCCTGTGTTTTTTGTATTATTTTGTGTATTGGTTTTTGTATTATTTTGTGTCTATGAAATCCCAGTTAGGTGGATCTACATAGTCATAACTGGAGAGGGACATAACAGAGGAAGATGGGGGAAATGGAGCGCTAACACCATTGATAACAAGAAGAAAATGATCTGAAATTGATTGTGGAGATGACTGCACAAATCTTCTTCTTATGATTGAACGATTTAATTGTATGATATGTGAAGTGCATTCCCATGAAATTATTTTTTAAAACAAAGGAATGAGAGAAAAACAAATAGCAAAATAATGCCTAGGAGATGAAGATGTGATGAAGCGGTAAACCAGAAGGAGGCTGTGGTGAGAAAGGAGAGTGCTGAAAACTGAAGGCCAAGGCCCTGCAAAGGAAGAAACAGGGCTTAACTAGAGTAGATACTGGAAGCCAAGGAGAAAGAGCCACAACGAACCCAACATGTTACGTCTGAGAATTGGGCGGAAATGCAGGAAAGGGCAGTGTGGGAAGAACAGATAATAAGTTTGTCTTTGGAAATATTTTCCCTTCAAGGAGAGTTATTTACTCGGGGCTTCAAACGTTTGAGGAAAAATGCCATTTTCCTGTGGACTTTTTGAAGCCCCTTTACATCACTATGATGCTAAAATGCAAGGACTACAGGTAGAAACAGCAATATCATGGTCACAGGGATTGTCTTGAAAAGAAACAACAAAAACTACCATACCTTCTTTGATCTGGTCATCTAAATATCAGAGCAGAATGCATAGCCCACTTTCTGAGAGTGATATTTCACTTCATGACCTGCGTTTCTACATCCTCCTGGCTTCTAACCATACTTAGCCATTTAGTCTATTTTTTATGTTTAAATTATATTATGTTTAATACATTAGTGTAAATTAATTCAAATGCCTTTGTGAATAAATTAGGATAAGTATCCATTAATCAATGCTGATTATTAAATTTTCATATAGATTTTAAAGAAATAGCCATCTGCAGCAAGCCCATAGATCCCATTTGTAAAGTGTATGCCATTAATATTTATTGACAACTAATGTGATAGGCACTCAACTAAAAGTGCTGTAGGTGTCATGCTATATAATCCTATGATTAAGAAAACAACCATATAGTGTCATCCCAGTATCCATTTTACAGAAGAGGAAACTAAGAGACACCACGAAAATAGCAAGCGAAGGAGCTTGCACTGCAACCCAGAGTTTGAGCCCGAACCACCATGACTGCTGTGGCTTCTTCGTCCAGTATTCCACTTTCGGATCTAAATGTCATGCTGTGAAAAGCACTGGCTTCTACAGGCAGTGTCTAAAGTCAGGAGGCTATGTCATCCTGTGTACAGAGTGCAAATTAGCTCGGTGTTGATCAGGTTTAATAAATGGTCTGTTGCTTCATTTTTCCAAAATCAAATTAAATTTGTCTGAGTCCCCACATCTCAGAATGAAGCATGAGCCATGAATTGTAGAAAAGAGTCTGACTCCATCTCTGATGTTTCACTGATGACAACTTCCAAGCCTTACTATTCCCTTTCTCGTTCTGGCCTACACGTGGACCAGCTGATAAGACCAAAGTGGAGGAAGTTCAAACACGTCTTCATCCAGCCCCAGCCCATAATCAAAGCAATGCCCGAGCCAATCTCCTTCCCAGCTCTCACAAACTATTTTTTTGAACCTGCTTGATAGTGCTAAAGAATAGAGAACTGCACAGAAAAGGTTCCACAGATCTGCACAGTGTCCCCATTGAGTACTTAGTTCAACATTGATTAGTGTATGTGTATGCTTAAACTCCCTACAGGGTTCTCTAGAGAAACAAAACCAGGATATATAGACATATAAGAAATAAACAGTTAATCTATAAAGCAGTACAAATAGCTCAGTGCAACTCACTCCCTTAAGACAGTTGTGAGACACTGACAGTCCTTCAAGTCTTGAGTTCTGCTGAGTAGTCCTCTGTAGAGAAATTCAGGCTCTCCGGGCACAGGCAGCAAACAGCAAGGCAGGTCATCAACAGTCAGCCAGATGACAGGGTCCGACAGTCCCCAGCTCAAGCAATGTATAATCCAGTAGGGTGGTGAAGCAGGTCTTAAAGGAACCTCAAACTATAGCAACACAGTCCACAGGTTAGGTGTCCCACGGGTAGTGTAGCTTGCAAATTGAGGCACAGAACAAGCAAGGCAGTTGCACACTGGTCCGATCATCAAAGAGCAAGAGACAGGAAAGGCGAGGCTTGCCCAGCCATTTATCTCTCCATCCTTCAATTAATCCCACATGTGTTCATTGGCCATGTTAGCACAATAAACCTACTTATCACACTTCTTGAAGCTTGTAAAGGTACCATCAGAAAGAAGCTGCTTCTTAAAAGCAACTCACAAGTATTAATTTATCAAATACAGACAAAATAGATATAATCATGGGAGAAACTAAAGGACTATTCATGATCAGATGATTCAATATTATTTTTTATATTTGTTTGCTTTTATTTATTTTAATTGTGGTTCAGGTGATGGTTTACAGAGTATATTAGTTTTCCATTCAACAATTTTTATACATATTGCTTTGTAACCCCAGTAGCAATTGACTCAATATTACAAAGATGCCATTTCCCCAAAAATTATTCTATAGATTAAAGAAAATTGCCCCCAAAAATTGTTTTTGTTATTTTTGTTCTTGCTGGTTTTTAGAAACTGACATTAAAATTCAAAGAACATAAAATCACTAAAACAGCTTTGAAGAAAAGAAAAAAGTTGGAAATTTTGCCCCCCTGATTTCAACAATTATCATAAGTTTACAATAATTAAAACAGTGTAGGATTTGGTAGAGATGTGCAATGAGATAAAAAAAATAAAGCATTTAGAAATAAACTTCTCAATTGGTTTCCATAATTTATGTCAAAGAAATTCAACGAAAGGAGAATACCTGTACATTAAGAAATGTTGTGTTTTGCTTTTTGTGTTAACCTGAGTAGACTAGAGAAACAAATTCATAGACCCTCATATGTGTATCGGAAAGAACTTTATATACAAGAGAAATTGAATATTGAGAAAATATCCTAGCCCAGACCAGTTCAAGTTCATAAGTCCGATATTAGCCCATATGTCCAATACCAATCTATAAAGTCCTCTTCAGACTCATACAATGAGTCTGAATGCAGGAAGATCACAGGCCAGTGGGTAGAAATTCTTGTGCATCCAGTGGTGGTGTAAGCATCTCAGTGCTGGCAGGGGTCTCCATGTGGCTTCTCCAGCTCCCAGGGCTCTGGCTGCATTAGGGTAGCTCATGTAGCTTCTCTTCAGAAATATCTCACAGGGAGTGAGAAGTGTCCCACCTCCAGCACGGTATTTATCTCCTTAGTGCGTACAAATGAGGTCATCCAGCTGCCACCTGATTGACAGGTAAACTCCACCCCTTCATTCGTAAGTCTCAAATTGACAACAGCTTATGTATCTACCACACTTTTAAACACTTGCCCTTTCACTTATGGCTCTACAAGGTTTTCAATGACAGATTTTTTGGAAGTAAACCACCAGAACTTTGTTCCAAGGCAACTGTGGGTAGGTGAGTACACCTCAACCTTTCAGTAAGCAGCCAAGCACCTTAAACATGTGCACACCCAAGTAAAAAATTAACCTTACCCTCCAAGGTCTAGCTGTTGCCTCCAACTCCTGACAGGTGTTCTCTAAGCCTTTGGGATGTACGACCTAATAAAAGTACTCTTGTTTACCTTGGGTCATACCACAGATGAACACTATGATTTATGGTTGGTCATTAGACCACACCGTATCAGCTCATCATCTAGAAGGGCAAGAAATGGAAGTTCAGTCAGAAAGCAATCACTCATATCTCTGTGACTAAAACGCTATTTAAAACTTTGGACAACAAAGTTCAGGTTAGCTTTCCTGGTTGTCAGTACTCTGAGTCAGATCAATTTGGGGAGAAGTTAGTATGGTTCATGAGGTTCATGACTCCACTGAGATGACAACTGGTAATTCTCCTCATATAGCTCTCCTGGACACTGATTCATGTACATCCTCCCTTGACTAACTTTAATCTGTATCTCTATCTTCCTTGTAATAAACTATAAATATGAGTCTGTCTAATGAATCATCAAACCTGAGGATGACCTTAAGAACCTCGAACATGCATTGGTTTCAGAAGTGAGCATGATCTTGGGGATTTCCAGAACTCCACCAGACTCTTCTTAACAAATGGTTTTGGAACAACTATATAGCAATATTCTTAATAAGCGAACCTCAACCTTTATCTCAAAATATATAAAAGACAACTTGAAATACATCACGGATCTTAAAAGATAAAATTTTGTCGAAGACAACTTAGGAAAACATATTTTATGATCTTTGGGTTGATAAATATTTCTTAACTTCAATGTAAATGGAATGTACTATAACATCATTAATTGTATTTAATCAAATTCAAAACATTTTCTCTATAAAAAATACTGGAAAACAATATTTGGAAGACACTTCTGTAAAACTACATAGCTATATTATAAAAACAGTTCTCAAGGAGAAAAATAACTTGACGAAAAAATATGATGGAGTAATTTAAAAGAAATGTCCAAACAAGATATAGGAACAGTAAATAAAATGCTCAACACCATTAATTATTAAAGAAATAAAGAACAAAATAAAAATGACTGATTATACCAAGGGTTGAAAATTATGAAGAACAATTGGAATTCTTATACATTGCTAATGAGAAGATAAAATAGTTCAGTTTGGAAGAATTTAACATCTACATTAAAAATAAAAGTATACTTAACATATAGACAAACCACACCACTCTAAAATTTTTTTTGTCATTTTCCTTAACCCAATAAATAAACATACAAAGAATTATAAAGAATTGTAAGAAATATTCATAGTGACTCTTTTCCAAAAAGATAAACGCTAGAAACCACTCAACTATCTATCAAATGCTGAATGTATAAACAAATTGTGGAATACTTATAAAATAAAATACTTCAACTCATCAGTAAAAAATGAAGTAATTCATTAGGATCATGTTTAGATCTCACATTATGCTGAGTGAAAAAGTCAGACTGAAAAAGAAAACATACTAGATTCATATGGATGTTGCTCTTGTTAATTGCCCTCCAGGTGACTCCAGTTCATTTCAACCACACCAAACACTGCCTGGTCCTGTGCCATCCCCCCCATTGTTACGTTGTAGTCCACTGGTGCAGCTGCTGTGTCATCCCATCTCAATGAGTGTCTGCCACTTTTTGCTGATCCTCTGCTTTCACAAGAATGACACCTTCTCCAGTGACTGGTCCCTTGTGATAAGCTCAACGTACCTGAAGTGAAGTCTCACCACTCTTGCCTCTAGGCTGTACTTCTTCCAAGACAAATTTGTTTGTTCTTCTAGCAATCTGTTTAGTACAAGGGAACTTTTAAAAGTGCATGGGGAAATAAAAATGTAACATATTCTTTGAAAACACCATATTTAAAACGCATAAATTCTGCTTCAAGTTTTCTTATTCATCGTCTAGCTTTTGCATATGGATCGGGTCAGACACACCTCAGTCCTCAGAGTGGCATCTTTGCTCTTGAACGCTTTGATGGGGTCTTTGTCACAACTTTGCTCAAGGCAAGACTTCATTTGAGTTCTTGACTACTGTTTCCAGGAGTTTGATTTGTGGATCCAAATAAAACGAAATCTTTGACAATGTCGATCTTTTCTCCATTTATCAAGATGTTGCATATTAGTCCTGTTGCGAAGAGTTTAATTTTCTTTACCTTGAGGTATAATCCAATTATTCTTTGATTTTAATCAGTTAGTGCTTCTGCATTGTTCTGCATAGTCCAGTTTCTCAGATTATTTGCTCAGTTTGCAGACTAAATAAATATTGTCTGTAAAGGATGCCGTCTTTTACATACACCTTTCTTGATTGGCTGTAATTATCTTGTAAAATGCAAAGTCCTGGAGGACTGCTAGGTGTTGTCTGTTTAACCTCTAAGAATCCTTGCCAAGGCACAAAACGGTTCTCACACTATGGATACAAATATAGAGAGAAAGAAAGATATAGATATGGATTCTATTTTTTAATTATTGTATTGGGGACTCGTACAATGCTTATCCATACATACATCCATTGTGTCAAGCACATTTGCACATTTGTTGCCATCATCGTTCTCAAAACATCTGCTTTCCGCTCGAGCCCAGCATCAGCTCCTCATTTCCCCCCCTCCCTCCCCGCTCCCCACTCCCTCATGAATCCTTGATAATTTATAATTTATTGTTATTTTGTCATATCTTACACTGTCCAACATCTCCCTTCACCCACTTTTCTGTTGACCGACCTCCAGAGAGTAGGTTATACGTAGAACCTTGTAATCGGTTCCCCCTTTCCACCCCACCTTCGCTCCACCCTTCCGGTGTCACCACTCTCACTAATGGACCTGAAAGGTTCATCTGTCCTGGATTCCCTGTGTTTCCAGTTCCCATTTTTACCAGTGTATATCCTCCAGTTCAGCTGGATTTGTAAGGTAGAATTGAGATCATCATAGTTGGGGGGAAGAAGCATTTAAGAACTAGAGGAAAGTTGTATGTTTCATTGTTGCTACACTGTGCCCTGACCGGCTGGTCTCCTCCCTGAGACCCTTCTGTAAGGGGATGTCCACTTGCCCACAAATGGCCTTTGGGTCCCCACTCTGCACTCCCCCTCATTCACAATGACGTGAGTCTTGTTCCTTGATGTTTGATGCCTGATCCCTTCGACACCTCGTGATCAGACAGGCTGGTGTACTTCTTCCATGTGGGCTTTGATACTTCTGTGCTAGATGGCCACTTGTTTACCCTCAAACCTTTAAGACCCCAGATGCTATATCTTTTGATAACTGGGCACCAACAACTTCCTTCACCAAACTTGCTTATGCCACTATTTGTCCTCAGCGATCATATCGGGAAGGTGAGCACACAATGATATGATTTTTTGCTCTTTGATGTCTGAAACCTGATCCCTTCATTATTTATGATGATGAGGAAACAAATCTATGTGCATATATTTATAGGTTTAGGACTAAGGTACCAGATGGACATTGGGCCTCCACTCAAGTACTCCCTCAATGCAAGAACACTTTGTTCTATTAAACTGACATTCCATGATGCTCAACTTCCTGACATGATCGCTGAAGACACATGGGTACGTAAGCAAATGTGGTGAAGAAAGCTGAGGGTGCCCAGCTATTAAAAGATATAGCATCTGGGGTCTTAAAGGCTTGAAGATAAACAAGCAGCCATTTAGCTGAGAAGCAACCAAGCCCACACGGAAGAAGCACAACAGCCTGTGTGATCACAAGGTGTCAAAGGATTCTATTTTTATAAAATTCTAGGAAATGAAAACGAATCTATATTGACAATGTAGATAATAGGTAGCAGTAATGTAGGTAGTAGTTTGCTAGGTCTGAGAGATCTAAAGAGAGAGGGAGGCAGATGTTACAAAGAGTGATACAAAAGTATTTTCAGATGATTAAAATGTTCATTGTCATTTGTAATGATAGCTTGATATATATATATATATATATATATATATATATATATATATATATACATGTCAACTGTATCCAGAAAAAGTATTAGTGTTTCAATGGATAAAACATTGTAAAATATTGGTGGTTTAAACATATCAAGTACTCCTACAGGATAAAGTTGTAGCAGTCTGCTTCCATAAAGATTTATAATATTGAAAATTATGTGAGATAGTTCTATGGTGTACTATGGGGGTCACTGTGAATTGGAATCAACTAGACTGTAATGGCTTTATTAAGAGATAAAAGATATCAAATTAAACATTTTAAATGTATAGTTTATTGTGTCATTTCTCTTAACAAAACTGCTTAGAAAATAATACCATGTCTTATATAATATGAAGCTGAACCTCAGCAACTGTAGTTGATCTGAAAACTCCCTCAACCAAAACTCTTCAGATATACTATTAAGAGATTAAATTAATAATTCTAAAAGGGATTAGCACAAAACTGGTTCCTATGGGATAGAAGTTAAAGATGTCCCAAGGTCCAACTTTTCCAAATTCTTTTACTAGTCCTCTTTTCTAACACAACTTCATCCCCCTCCCTCTGTACTCTCCCACAAGTCTTGGGGTTTGGTCATTCATTCCAATGTCTCATTGAACATACAAATCATTCTTACAATTAGCTGGTTTTCTAGGTAAGTAACGCTGTACAACCTGAAAGTAACAAAATGCACTTCCTTGATCAGTACGGCTTCCTCTTGCCCTCTGCCATTGAGTCTTCTGCCACCAGGTCCTCCTGGGAGTTTTCTTGGGCAAGTATTACAACTTTATGTGAAAACCCCACTGCAGTCCCCTAGATGACTATAGCTATAGCTCTTAATGCTGCATCATCCTCCTCAGCAGTATGCTGTACTCTTGCTCTCTCATTCTCTCCTTCCCTCCACCCACTTCCCACTCTCACACCCACTCATCTATTTCCTTTTCTTTTCCTTATCTTTCTCATTCTTCTCTCTCTCTCTCTCTCTCTCTCTCTCTCTCTCTCTCTCTCCTCTCTCCTCTCTCTGCCCAATAGGATGACAAAACAGACCAAAGCCTCATTAGAACTCCATATATACCTTAATTGCATGCCCACCCCCTTTATATGGCTCCACCCCACAAGGGTGCCATGTACCTTATTAACATTATTAGCAAGCTATCTCCTAGGTGGACCATAAGCACTTCATTTAAGTTGCCCCACACAGTCATTTGGTGGGAGTTACAATGAATATAGTATATTAAAAAATTCATGGCACCACACCAATGAACATTAGCTGTTCAACTTTAAGCCAAATATATAACAGAGTAACAAACTGAGATTGCTGCTTCTTTTAAAACTATCCAAGAATTAATAAAGAGATTAAAAATGGTTATACATATTATAATTAGTTAATGTGTACCTATTTTTACTGCCTAAAAGATCTATAAATCATTGCTAGTTTGGCTTTGTATCTCTAACTCAATCTTAATTCTCCCAAAGTCACATTTTAAATAATTCCATTCAGTCAACATAAAGTAGAAATCTGAAACTAAATAGCCGTAATAAAACATCAGTCTTGCTCTGTCTTGTTTTTCTGTGCATATTATTATCTCGGCAGGTCTATCCAGATAAGATAGGCGGGATGAACAGTCTGGGGGAGCTCTCCCCTCTCCTCCTCCCACTCTGCAAGGACCTGGCTGCTGAGGTCAAGGCCATCCAGGAGGTGTTGGGCTGACAGAGTAGCTGCAGCAATGAGCTCAAACATAACAATTGTGAAGATGGCACGGGGCAGGGGAGTATTTTGCTCTGTTGTACAGAGGGTCCCTGAGTTAATTAATTGTGCCAGCCTGGCCGATAATCACATGTGGGGCTAATTGAAAGGCAGAGGGATAAATGGGTGGTGGAGCCTCGCCTTTCTGGTTCTCAGGTCTCTTGCTTTGTGATGGTCGCACCAGGGTGCAGCTGCCTTAGCAGTTCCCTGCTTCAGCTTGCAAGATTGACTTCCTACAAGACGTCCCCAAGGAGAAGCCACATGGACCTATCCCGATGCAGCCCTGGGTGCTGGAGCAGCCGTGTGCAGACCCCTGCTAGTGCTGAGATACTTATTCATTTACTGACTCAGCTTTCCTCCTGCAGTCGGCATCATTGCCTCTGTTTTGTGAGGTGGAGGACTTTGTGGACTGGTGTTGGGTTAATGGGTTAATGTTGGACTTGTGGGCTTGTGCAGCATTGGGTTGGGATGTTTTCATGATGCACATTTTCTTTACATAAAACTCTCTCTTATACATGAGTTGCTGTGGATTTGTTTCTCTAAAGTACCTAGACTGATACATTCTCTGTGGGTCAGAGCAGACTTGACACACAACAATAGGTGACTTATTTCCACCCATCCAAGAGAAGATGCCCTTTTTAGAAATAAATTGGAAGAAATCAGCCAAAAGGCTGGAAAAAAATACACAGAATAATTAGATGATGAAAGAAAAAAAAAATGTTAAGTTAGAGGTTCAGTCTAGGAAGTGGTTTGGCTGACCAATGAATGATCCAGGGAGGAAAAAACGAGTTAAGTGACAGAAGAAATTACAAAAAATAAATAAATTTAAAAGGCATAGGAAAAATTCTGGAGGAGAAAACAACAGATCAACAGTTCCGGGGGGACATGGGACAGGGGGAGGCGGGGGGGAAAGGAAGTGGTGTTAACAACTGCAGAGACAAGGGAACAACAAATGATCTGAAATCGATGGTGAGGAGGGTGTGGGAGGCCTGTTAGGACTTGATCAAGGGCAATGCTACAGAGAGGAATTACTGAAACTTGAATGAAGGCTGAGCATGATAGTGGAACCAGAGGAAAGTAAAAGGAAATAGAAAAAGGAGCTAGTAGGCAAAGGGCATTTATTGAGGTTGAAATACAGGCATGTACATATGTAAATATATTTATCTATGATGATGGGGAAATAGATCTATGTGCATATATTTATAGGTTTAGTATTAAGGTAGCAGATGTACATTTGGGCCTCCACTCAGGTACTCCCTAAATGCAAGAACACTTTCTTCTATTAAACTGGCATTCCATGATGCTCACCTTCCTGACATGATCACTGAAAACAAAGCAGGCGCATAAGCAAATATGGTGAAGAAAGCTGATGGTGCTGGGCTATCAAAAGATATAGCATCTGGGATCATAAAGGCTTGAAGGTAAACAAGCGGCCATCTAACTGAGAAGCAACAAACCCCACATGGACGAAGTACGCCAGCCTGTGTGATCACGAGGTGTCGATAGCATCAGGTATCAGGCATCAAAGAACAAAATATCATATCATTGTGAATGAGGGGGATTGCAGAGTGGAGACCCAAAACTCATCTGTAGGCAACTGGACATCCCCTTACATAGGGTCCCAGGGAGGAGCTAAGCCATTCAGGGTGCAGTATAGCACCGATGAAACATATAACTTTCCTCTAGTTCTTTAATGCTTCCTGCCCTACACTATCATGATCCCAATTCTATCTTACAAATCTGGCTAGACCAGAGGATATATACACTGGTACAGATATGAGCTGGAAAAAAACCCTCAGGACTAATCCCAGGAGGGTAAGTGGAAGGTGGGGAAGAAAGGGGGAACCGATCACAAGGATATATAACCCCCTCCCTGGGGGACAAACAACAGAAAAGTGGGTGAAGGGAGACATCGAACAGTGTAAGACATGACAAAATAATAATAATGTATAAATTATCAAGGGTTTGTGAGGGAGGGAGGAAGGGAGGGGAGGGAGGGGGGAAAATGAGGAGCTGATACTAAGAGCTCAAGTAGAAAGAAAATGTTTTGAGAATGATGATGGCAACAAATGTACAAATGTGCCTGACACAATGAATGCACGCATGGATTGTGATAAGAGTAGTATGAGCCCCCCAAAAAATGATTTATTAAAAAAATTAATCTTGCTTTGGATATTTTGGTGGTGGTGGTGGTGGTGGTGATGGTTGTTAAGTGTCATCAAAATTATCCCAAATCATATCAACTCTATATACAATGGAACAAACAACTGCCTAGCCCTGTGCCATCACAATTGTTATTCTATTTCAGACTCTGAATGAAGCCACTGGGTTGACCCATCTTTTTAGATTTTTTTAAAAACATTTTATTAGGGGCACAAACAACTCCTATCACAATCCATACATACATCAATTGTGTAAAGCACATTTGTACATTCATTGTCCTCATCATTCTCAGAACATTTGCTCTCCACCTAAGCCCCTGGCAACAGCTCCCCATTTTCCCCTCCCTCCCCGCTCCCCGCTCCCCACTCCCTCATGAGCCCTTGATAATTTATAAATTATTATTTTGTCATATCTCACACTGTCCGACGTCCCCCTTCACCCACTTTTCTGCTGTCCGAGGGGTTGACCCATCTGATTGAGAGCCTTCCTCTTTTTCACTGACCCTCTACACGACCAAGTGTGATGTCCTTCTCCAGGACCTGGTTTCTTTTCCAGGGACACTCGTGTGTCCAAATAAATTGAGATGAAGCTCTTAAATTTTATGTCTAAGAAGCATACTGGTTGTATCTCTTCAAAGATGAATTTGTTTGTCCATAGAACTTTCATTATGGTTCACCAATACAATAATTCAAATACATTATTCCTTCTGCAGTCTTCCTTATCCTGCACGTGAACTTTCACATGCATGTGAGGTGATTGAAGATCCCATGACTTACCTCATCGGACTCATGTTGTACTTGTCCTTTTGTGCTTGCCTTACTTCGCTTAGCATGATTTCCTCCAGTTCTTCCCATGTGGTGATGTGCTTCATACATTCATCACTGCTTTTTGGCGATGTGGTGAAGAAAGGTGATGGTGCCCAGCTATCAAAAGATATAGCATCTGGGGTCTTAAAGGCTTGAAGGTAAACAAGCGGCCATCTAGCTCAGAAGCAACAAAGCTCACATGGAAGAAGCACACCAGCCTGTGTGATCACGAAATGTTGAAGGGATCAGGTATCAGGCATCAAAGAATAAAAAAAATCATATCATTGTGAATGAGGGGGAGTGCAGAGTGGGGACCCAAAACCCCTCTTTAGGCAACTGGACATCCCCTTAAAGAAGTGTTGCAGGGAGGAGACGAACCAGTCAGGGTGTGATGTAGCAATGATGAAACATACAACTTTCCTCTAATTCTTAATTGCTTCCTCCCCACTCACTATCATGATCCGAATTCTACCTTAAAAAGCTGGCTAGACCAGAGGATGTACACTGGTACAGATAGGAACTGGAAACACAGGGGATCCAGGACAGATGATCCCTTCAGGACCAGTGGTGAGAGTGGTGATACCAAGAGGGTGGAGGGAGAGTCGGGTAGAAAGGGGGAACTGATTACAGGGATCTATATATAACCTCCTCCCTAGGGGACAGACAACAGAAAAGTGGGTGAAGGGAGATGTCGGACAGGGCAAGATATGACAAAATAATAATTTATAAATTATCAAAGGTTCATGAGGGAGAGGGAGTGGGGAAGAGTGGGGGAAATTAGGAGCTGATGCCAGGGGCTTATATGGAGAGCAAATGTTTTGAGAATGATGAAGGCAATGAATGTACAAATTTGCTTTATACAATTGATGTATATATGAATTATAATAAGAGTTGTATAAGCCCCCAATAAAATGATTTCTTTTTTAAAAAAGGGAAAAGAAAATCCCATGACTTAGGTCAGGCACCCCTGAATCCTTTAAGTGACATCATTTCCCATCAACATTTTTAAAAATTCGTTTGCTGCAGAGTTGTTTGATAATTGATTTCCGCACTGCTGCTTTCAAGAGCATTGATTGTGGATCCAAGCACAATGAAATCTTTGACTACTTCCAACTTTTCTATGCTTATTATGATGCTGTCTATTGGACTCGATGTGATGATTTTTGCTCTCTTCACAGTGAGTTGCAATCTATACTGAAGGCTGCCTTCTTTGATTTTTATCAAATATTTCAGGCTTCCTTGTTTTAAGGAAGCAAGGCTGTGTCATCTGCATATCACAGATAGGCCTTTCTCCAATCAAGATACCACATTCTTCTTTATATAAACCAGTTTCTCAGATTCTTGGCTCAGCATGCAGATTAAGTAAGTATGGTGAAAAGAGGCAACCCTTAGACACATCTTTTCTGATTTTAAACCATGTAATGTCCCCACGGTCTGTTCAAATGACTGTCCATTAGACTATGTACAAGTTCCACATGGACACAAGTACTCTAGAATTCCAATTATTCTCAATGCTCTCCATAGTTTGTTATGATCCACACAATCAAATGCCTTTGCATAGTCAGTAAAACACAAGCATTTTTCTGGTGTTCTCCACTTTCAGCCATGACCCATTTGATGTCAGCAATGATGTCCTTCATTGAATGTCCTCTTCTGAATCTTGCTTGAATTTCTGCAACTACCTATCAATGTAGTATTGTAACCATTTTTTAATTGTCTTCAGCAAAACTTTGTTTGTATATTATTGACTTGATATTAATGATATTGTTTGATAATTTCTGGTGGGTCATCTTTCTCTAGAATGGGCATAAATATGGATTTCTTCCCTTTAGTTTGCCAGGTAACTTTTTTCCAAATTTTTTGGCATATGGCAACCAGTGCTTTTTTGGTACAGTGATTCTATATTCCTTCCATCTTCTGTTAATGCTTCCATATTCTTTCAATGTCCTGGATTGGGCAGTGCCTCTTTATCGTGTGCAAAGGTCACTGTGGGTGAACTAAATTGATGGCCCCTAACAACAGTATAAATAAGAGTTATCCCTAACATTAAATATGCCAGGATGCCAATTATCCTGAGATTGCTTGTCAATGACCATACCTGATAGGAATCCCCATAACACCTAACCTAACACAAGTTACAATATGAGACCTTGAAGCCAACAACTGAAAATCAATGAAAAGAAGACTTTGTTTCCCTAGATGAAATAACATGCATTCCCTTGCATACAAGTATGAGTCATGCTTATTCCTTTCAGCTATGTAGTCTTACTAAAAAGTGCTCAGCTCAGAAGCTTCTCCTAAAACAAGACAACACTCTAGGCGACATCAACCAGGCCTCATGGACTGACACTGATTCACCCTTAGTAACACAGCTCAGCCCATTTTCCTCAGGGAGGAGCCTTTGTTTTATATTCTACCTTTTTATTGAGTGATGTTAATATGCCTATGCTGTTTTCAACTTGTAGTCATCCAGAATTTTCTCACCTAAGGAGTGAGAAATTTGCATGTCATACTTAGATGAAAGATGCCTTCTGGATGCCATAATTTTCACAGAATATATTAAAATAAGCATTATAGCACTTAATTCTTGCACAAATATTTATTGCATTCTCTTTACTTTTTATTCCCATTGAGATTGAATTTCGGAAAACAAAATAAACTAAGCCAACTTTGTAGGAAACTGCACCGTCATCCTTCCTTGTGTTCAATGCACTTGAAGCCAAATTTCTAATTTTAATAAGATGTCTTTCTGTGTTCTTTGCATCAACATATTAGCACATGCTAATTAAATTTTCACTTTGAAAATGCTTCCAGGTATTCTACTTACTGTTTTCCCAAATGTCTTAATTGATTCATGCTCAGCAAATTTTACAGATAAATTAAATGTCCAGAACCATGGTAAGTAATGGTAAATGGAGGCATATGGATGAAAAAGATAAATCCTTATGGTCAAATAATATTCTATCTAGAAGATTTATATAAACAATACCATGAGTGCTGAAATGTGTTTCCTCTTGTTCACTGTAGTCAATGTGGAAGAAGAAAGAAATACAGAAATTTGGTAAAGGAGCTGTGTTAGGCCAGGTTCACTAGAGAAACAAATCCAGAGACACTCATATATGTATAAGAAAGAGCTTTATGTCAATAAAGTAAGTGCCCATCAGGAAAACATGCCAGTCCAGTCCAACTCAAGTCCATAGGTCCAATACTAGTCCATAAGTCCCTCTTCAGACTCATGAAGCCAGATAAAATGATGCAGAATGCAGGAAGATCACAGGCCAGTGGGTGCTAGGTTGTGTGGATCCAATGGTGCAGCTCATCCCAGGGCTCTGGCAGGTCTCAGTGTGCCTCAGCAGCAGCAAGGAGAAGGCAGAGAGGGGAGGAGGCTGGCCTCCACAGAGCCATTTATCTCACTCACAACTCAAAAGGAGGTCAAGCTGCAACCTGCTTGACAGACTAAACTCCACCCATATCTTCTTACAAGTGCTATGTTGACACACACACACACACACACACACACACACAAACCTACCACAAGGGGGTCAGGCATAGTACCTCCCCAAATCAAGTTAATGTAATCACGAAATATATTGAAAAGTGCATATGAATCTGATATGCAGACATTTAGAAAAGGTTTATCCCGGGTAGTTTTAAGAAGACTGGTTAATATACTTTCAAGAAGCCAAAGGAACAATATACATAAAGCCTTGAAAAGAAAGAAAAAAATGGCAATCAAGAATCTTTTACTCAGAAAAATTATCCCTCACATATGGGTAAGAATAAAGACATTTTCAGACAAGGCAAAACTAAAGAGATTTGTCAACGCAAGACCAACCTTACATAAATTACTAGAGGAGGTTCTTTGGACAGCGAATCAACAACAGCAACCTAAGACCAGAAAACAAGAGGCAGTTATCAAGAAATCACCCCAGTCAAGTAATACACAAAGTGAAATAAACGTACAAAACTGAAAATAAAGGACCAGAGAGCACATTCCAGAATGAAGACAACGATAGAGTCATACAGTACAAGTAAACCAGCAAACAGAAGAAACACTGAAGAGCTGACAAGAAAGAACAAACTGCCTTAAACTTGGAAAGACAATAATAAAAAACAAACTAACTTCATCAAAGTGGAAAAGAAGAAAACCGTAAAAATCTACTAAACAATAAATTAAAAACAGGAAAGCTAAGAAAAAATGACAAGAAAACCCACAAAGTTCTGTGTAAACTTAACACAGAAATTTGAGATGAATAAAGAAACCAATAATACCAGAAAAGGAAACACACACACATTAAAGTGACAGCAATAAATTATATCTATCAATAACAATTTTAAATATAAATGGCTTAAAGTTAACAGTTAAGAGACAGAAACAAGCAGAGTGGAAAAGAATACAAGACCCATTGATACTACTTATAAGACGCACACCTTCATCACAAAGACAAAACAAACTAAAAGCCAAAGGATAGAATAAAATATATCAAGTTACTGTTAGTCCAGAAAAATTATCATGAAAACATTAATGTAAAAATTAGAACTTTTTTAAAAAATGAGTAGCAATATTAATTTCTAATAAAATATACATCTAAGTAAAAGCCATCATAAGAGACCAAGAAAGCCTTTATGTAATGATTAGAGGCACACTTGAACAAGAAACATAACTATAGTAGATAGGTATGCACCCAATGTAAGAGTCTCAAAATACATTAATCAAATTCTTATAGTGCTGAAGAGACAAATAGAGAAGACTACAATAGTAGGACAACACAGTGATAGTAGGAGACTTTGTTACAGCACTCTTAAGGGAAGACATCAAATTTGAAAGAAAATCCAAAAGATACAGAATTAAACAACAAAATCAATTAACTCGATCTCTTAGACATACGCTGAATAAATCATCCAATAACAACACAGTATATATATATATTTTTTTTCCAGCACACATGGAATATATGCCAGAATAAATCATATGTTAGAATACGAAGCAAGGATCAATAAAGTCAAGGACATCAAAATTTTATAAACCATCTCTTCAAATCACAATACTATAAAATTAGAAATCAATACTAGGAAGATCAAGCAAAACAAACAAACACATACATGAACACTGAACAACATCCGACTTCATGAGAACAAAAATACAACACAGCCGAACCTTTGGGGCACAGCAAAATCAGTACGCAGAAAGAAAACTGTTGCTATACGAACACAAAAATAAACAAATAACCAAAATCAACACTTTAATCCAATACTTGTAACAATTAGAACAAAGAGCAGTAAAACAAACCTTTAGCCACCAGAAGAAAAGAAATAATAAAGATTAGAGCTGAAATAAATGAATCCCCAAACAGAAAAATAATAGAAAAAAGCAACAAGACTTTAATTCTTTGAAAGGATTAACAATTTGACAAACTACTGGAAAGTTTTTAAAAGACAAAGAAGAAGCAAATATTGTGAACAAAAAAATAAAATGGGTGACATTACAACAGCCAACTAAAATTAAAAAGATAATTACCATCTTTGTTATGCATTTTGACCAAGTTTATTTTTGTCTTTGGAGTAAATAGAAGTATGTAACCTATACCTGGCTACATGGTACAGACTACCTGGGTTTTATATTTTTGTCTTTTTGAGATGTATAGCATTCTTTATAGACTACATCAGAATTATTTGATGTGAAAACTCCATTAAGGGAACTGGACTTTACCTGAAACACACCTGTTACAAATTAAAGCAACCGAACTACTCCTTAGGGTTGAAAACTGGGAACCGTAGTGGATTTGGAGGTCTGTGGTCTTGGGCCAAATCTTTTGCTCTTCAGGTTACCCAATAATTGAGGATTTAAGGTTATCACATACTTACTATCTTCACACTTTCTTTGCTTTTTTGTGATATGTCTTAGACCTGTAGACATAGTTTGCCTTAGTGAATGAGCATGATTGAAAATTTTGCCTTGTGTCTAACCCTTATTGTTTTCTTAAGTGTTCAGTTAGTTAACATTTTAATCTATGTAAGTAATTCATGTTTTAGTCTAAAAAGCTCATATATATATATTTCTCTTTTTGTAATAGTAGATTAAAAACTATACCATTGGCTAGGGTAATGATTAATTAATTATATTGTTAGAATTACAAAATGTGTCATGAAAATTACTTAAATTATTTTTCAACAAGCTGATAATGCTGCCTCTAAGGTGGACCAGGTATGTGTGTGTGTGTGTGTGTGTGCAATTAGATACACAAATGGATTGTGAGCTTGCACTTAATTGTGAATCCTAGTCTAAGAACAATTTGTTCTTATCGTGTGGCTCAGCTCAATATTTGCCCTATGGAGGGATAACTGAAGATATAGGTGCTATAGCAATATATGGTGATGAAATCAGGTAGGGCCTGGCCATCAGAAAGAATAATGTGTAGGATCGTAAAGGCTTGTCTTTAAAAAAAAGGGGCCAACAAAATCCACACAGAAGGAGCATACTAGCCCAAGTGATTCAAGGATTGTAAATAATAAAATCCAAGATGAGGAGAGGAAACTGTGTTAGAGCTTCGATTCTGAGCACCCAGTTTTATAGAAGGCTATGGATGACAGTAAAGGCCCCAAATCCAATTGCAGTGTCCCCATGAGGATTAAGCCTCCACTGAACCCCCTGGAACCATTGGCCAGGGATGTGAAAGTCTTGCCCTCACACAGCATGCACTGGAAGGTGGACTGCAGCAGATAAAGTTAGGTTTAATTTAACATATTTTCATTTGCTTTCCCTGTTGATTTATTTTTAATTTGTTCTCATTTCTATTATCTTCTGCTTTCCTTGGGACTGAGGTGTTTCTGTGTTTTATTTTGCTGTTTTTTGGGGGGTGGGTTGTATGATTTTCTTTATATGTAATCCAAGAGAAGAAATAGAGACAGGAACTACATTAATAGTTACACGGGTTTATGGCCAGGGAGATTAGAGGATAATGGGGAGCCAATAATAATTGACATTCGAATGAAGAAAATGTTCTAAAATTGACTCGTGATGATTGCGCATCACTTTTTAATATATTTACACCACTGAATTGTATGACACATGAATTGTATCAAAAAAAACTTAGAAAACAAAAATAGGAAAAGTAAAAATATATGCAAAAAATATAGAAAGAAAAACTGGAAAAAAAATAATTAGGAAATATTTTAAAGAACCATTTCCAAAAACTGTGAAAGCCTAAAAGAAATTAACCAATTTTTATAAGCACATTAACTATCTAAATTAACACATATTGATATAGAAAAATCTCAACAGACCCAGAACAAAAGAAGAAATAGAACAGGTCATTAAAAATTCACAAGAATAAAAATTCTAGAACTATGTAGTTTTCCTGGGGAATTCTAACAAGCATTCACAGAAGAGTTAATATCAATTCTTTTGTTTTGGTTTGTTTTTTTTGAGTTAACACCAATTCTATACAAACTACTCCAAAATATAGAAAAGGACAATACATTACTAAAATCAATGGAGAGAAGGGCGTAGGTTGCCTAGTGGGACTTAATCAAGGGCAATGTAGCAGTGAGGAATTATTAAACCTGAATAAAGGCCAAACATGATGGTGAGACAAGAGGAAAGTAAAAGGAAAGAGAGAAAAGAGGCAGGAGGCAAAGGGCATTTATAGAGGTCCAAATACAGGCATGTACATATATGTAAATATATATATATATAAAACGAGACGGGAATAGAACTATGTACTCACATCTATATGTTGAGAATTAAGGTCACAGATGGACATTGGGCCTTGACTCAAGTACTCCCTCAACACAAGAAAACTTTGTTTTAACAATCTATCATTCTGTGATGCTCACCTATCCTGCACAATTGCTGAAAACAAAATGAGTACATAAATAAATGTGGTGAAGAAAGCTGATGGTGCCCAGTTATAGCATCTGGAGTCTTAAAGGCTTGAAGATAAACAAGCGGGCATCTAGCTGAGAAGCAACAAAGCCCACATGGAAGAAGCACACCAGCCTGTGTGATCATGACATGTCGATGGGATCAGGTACCAGGCATCTAAAACCCAGAACAAAATTATACCCAAGGTGAATTGGGGGGGAGGGGCATGGAATGGAGACCCAATGCCCATCTGTAGACAATTGGATATCCCCCTACAGAGGGGTCACAGGGAAGAAATGAGCCAGTCAGGGTGCAGTATAGCACCGATGAAACACACAGCGTTCCTCTAGTTCTTTAGTGCTTCCTTCCCCCCACTATCATGACCTCACTTCTACCTTACAAATTGGATTAGACCAGAATATGCACACTGCTACAGACAAGAGCCCACAACACAGGGAATCCAGGATAGATAAACCCTCCAGGGCCAACAATGAGAGTAAAAATACCAGGAGTATTAGGGGAGGGTGGGGGAGAAAAGGGGAATTGATCACAAGGAACAATGGAAAAGTGGGTGAGGGGCAATGGAGGATGATGTTAGATATGAAAATAGTAATCTATAACTTATCAAGTGTTTGTGGGGGAGGGCGGGCGGAGGAGAGAGGGGAAAGAAAGGGGGAGCTGATATCAGGAGCTCAGGTGGGAAGAGAATGCTTTGAAAATGATGATGGCAGCATATGTGCAAATGTGCTTTACACAGAGGATGGATGTATGGGTTGTGATAAGAGATGTAAGAACCCCCAATAGTAGTATTTAAAAAAAAAAGAAAAAGAAAAGGACAATACATTACCAAACCCGTTTTATGAAGCAAGTATAATTCTGATACCATAACTAAGCAAAGAAAGACATTACCACAGTTGACAATGCTATACCAGTATCCCTTCTAAATTTTTTTTTAGAATTTTTTTTAGAAAATTTTTTTCTACAAAATCTTAGCCAGTATCATTCTGAAACGCATTTTTTAAAATAGTATACCATGATTATATGGGATTTACACCCAGTATGCAAGCATGGTTAAATATTAGAAAAACAACCAATGTAATACATAAAATAAATAAAATGGGTCATGTGATAATATTGATTGAGGCAGAAAAGGAGTTTCTCAAAATCCAATATTCATGGATAAATATCCAATATAAAAAGCACTTAATAAAATAGCAATAGGGAAATTCCTCAACATAATAAAGGCCATATATATGCAACAACAACAGCCAGGATTCCACTCAACAGAGAGAAATTGAAGACATTCTCCCTCTGATTGGGCACAGACAGAGATCAACTTTATCACCACTCTTATTAAATATAGTCCTGTAATTCTTAGTCATAACTTATAAACATCAAAAAGAAATCAAAAGCATCCAGATTGGAAAAGAAAAAGTACATCTCTCTGCAGACAGAGTGTGTGTGTGTGTGAACTTCAAAACTCAATTTAAAAATTGCTGGCAGTAATTGGAAAACTTGGCAACATAACAGTCTACACTGGCCTGTGCGATCACAAGGTGTCTAAGGGATCAGGTGTAAGGCATCATCAGAACAAAAAATCTTACCATAGTGAATGAGGGGGGGAGTGCGGAGTGGAGACCCAAAGCCCATTTGTAGGCCACTGGAGACCCCCTTGCAGAGAGGTCTCGGGGAGGAGATGAGCCAGTCAGGGTGAGATGTAGCAACGATGAAAAATACAACTTTCTAAATGCTTCCCAAATGCTTCCTCCCCCCCCCACTATCATGATCCCAATTCTACCTTGCAAGTCTGGCTGGGCCAGAGGGTGTACACTGGTGCAGATAGGAACTGGAAACACAGGGAATCCAGGGCAGATGATCCCTTCAGGACCACTGGTGTGAGCGACGATACTGGGAGGGTAGAGGGAGGGTGGGTTGGAAAGTGGGAACCGATCACAAGGATCTACATGTGACCTCCTCTCTGGGGGACAGACAACAGTAAAGTGGGTGAAGGGAGACGTCGGACCGGGCAAGATATGACGAAATAATAATTTATAAATTATCAAGGGCTCATGAGGGAGGGGGAGCGGGGAGGGAGGGGGAAAATGAGGACCTAATGCCGGGGCTTAAGTGGAGAGTAAATATTTTGAGAATGATGAGGGCAATGAATGTACAAATGTGCTTTACACAATTGATGTATGTATGGATTGTGATAAGAGTTGTATGAGCCCCTAATAAAATGATTTTTTTAAAAGAATGAAAAAAAAGAACAACATACAAAAATCAATATGACTCTGGTATGTTAAGGAAGAGAACTCTGAGAAGGAAATATTAAAATAATACCATTTATAACAACCATGATAAATACTTAGGAAGAAACCTTTGTAAAGACTTGTAGAAAGGAAACTGCAAAACACTACTATAAGAAATGAAAAGATACATAAATAAATGGAAGAATGTTCTGTATTCATGGGTAGTATATGAATACTGTGAAAACATCAATATTACCTTTAAAAATATGTAAATATAATGCAATTCCAATCTAAATCCTAGCACTATCCTTCCAAGAAATTGAAAACCTAATCACCAACTTTATATGAAACAGAAAGAAACCCAGTGTAAGCAAAACACTACTAAAATGCAAAAATAAAGTAGGAGGCCTCTCACTCCCTGATTTTAAAACCTATTTCATATCCTTCATAGCGAAAACAACTTGGTGTCGATGCAATGCTGTCTATGCAGACCAATGGATCTGAATAGAGAAAGCAGAAATAAAACCACACCCTACAGACACCTGATTTTTATACAGCATGGAAATATATCGAAGAGAAGAGATAGTTATACACACACAAACACAAATGTGTATCCAAAAGAGGGGGGCATTTTTTCCAAAGTCATGTATTTAATTATATATTTATCACCTTCAAAGTACTCTCCCTTACACTGAATACATTTGTCACACCTGCAATTCCATTTTTTGAAATGTTTTGCAAACTCATTTGTTTGGATGGCTGCCAGCACCTCCCTCATTTTTCTCTTTACCTCTTCCCCGTTGTCAAATTGGACGATACAAAGGAAAGTGTATCGTACAAGGATTGGAGGGAACTAACAACCTGCAATTTGCAGATGACACAACCTTGCGTGCTGAAAACAAAGAGGACTTGAAGCATATATGAAGAAGATTAAACACTGTAACCTTCAGTTTACACCTCCTATTAAAGAAATAAAAAATTCTGACAACTGAGCCAGTAAGCAGCATCACAATAAATGGGAAACGATGTAAGGTCTCAGGATTTCATCTGACTTGGATGCAGAATCCACATTCATGGAAGAAAGCAACAGTCACAACAGCAAAGGATATAGCGGATTGGGCAAATCTCCTGCTGAAAAAAAAATATCTTTAAAGGTTAAAAAGCAAAAATGTCACGTTGAAAACTAACTTGTGCCTGATCCCAGCCATGGTATTTTCAGCCCTTATATGCATGCAAAGGCTGGACAATGAATAAGGCAGACCAAAGAAGTACTGATACCTTCAAATGATTGTTTGACAAAGAATATTGTATATGGCATGCACCATCAGAAAAATGAACCATGTGTCTTGGAAGAAGCTCCACCAGATGGCTCCTCAGAAGGGAAAATGTTGGGACTTTCCCTCAGGTGCATTGGACATGTTCTCAGGAGAAGGACATGCTTGGTCACGTAGAAAGTCGATGAAAAAGAGGATGAGTGGACACAGTGGCTGCGTGTGTGCCAGATAAGAGCAATGATTGTGAGGTTGGTACAGGAACAGGCAGCTTTGTGTTTTATTGTGCATAGTGTCACCATGAGTCAGGGCCACCTCAATGCACCTAACAATAACGAAGTAGATGCATATTCATCTCCTGATTTCGCAAGGTTGTAGTTCTTTGTTCGCCAACCCTGATAAGCGTCACCTCAACTCCTCATTCTCTATCCCTTAAAAGACTATATCATTAATAACTTCCAAGATAAAGTTACTGTAGTTCATAATAAAGATGCTCCTATTTGGAACACACTCAGAATTATCTAGCAAATGATACCATATATACTCAAATATAAGGTAACCTGAATATCAGCCAAGGCACCTAATTTTACCACAAAAACTGCATTAAAAGTGTGTTGAAAAATTCAGCTTATCCTCGAGTATATACAGTACCTTCCTCTTCCAGCCAGGAGTCACTACCAAAATAATATTTATTACCTCCCAAAGTAACTCATGTTTTCCCAACACAAACTTACTATGGCTTTTGCTTCTTTTTCTGAATTTTTTTCTCAGACAATATTCATGATTAAGGGGTTTATTCAGAGCATTAATGGGTTACAAATTCCAGTGAGTGATACTCAGGATACAGTTGTTCAGTCAGAACATACGACAAAGCTTTTGTAGGGCTGTCAATAAATATTGAAGGGCATGCCCCTCCACTGTGAGTCTGCTGAGGGCACTCATCTTAGCTCTGGAGGGCAGCCAGCCCAGTTCCTGAGGGAAATGCCCAGAGGCACCCCACTCCACAAGCTAGCCTTCTTCCCCCAAGTACTCAACTTTACTTCACAGCTATGATTCTTGTTCATGACACGGTGCAAGCAGTAAGTGCCAGAAGCAGTTGACCTTTAGTATTTTCATGTTTGAATTCCCCAGTAACCGCCTCCCGATAAAATAGCCTAATTGAAAATAATGAGACATAATATGGCCCTGCTTGACCTATCAGGTTGCTATGAGTTGGCTTGGATTCAATGTCAGTGAGTTGGGGGGTGGGGGGAAAGTATTGTTGTTGTTTACCTATAGTTAAGGTTACTTATTTCGTGATACAATTTAGTCTCTACTGCTTATAAGCTAATTTTTTTAATCTCTAAGAGTCAAAGGCTGTTGCTAATCAACAAAGGAAGAAACCACAGTAGAGTGAGTTGAGCATTTATGCAGTGGAGGAGCTTTTACCTTATTAGGGTGGAAAAGAATCTGTAAAGGCAATTCTTGAGTCTCTGGACTTCCAACTGCTTTGGCTTTTTTTGCACTTGTTTTGTTATGTTTTTTGTTTTCACTAAGTTATGAAATATGAAAAAAAAAAGTATTAATCCACTCTGAAGTTTCCTGCTGTTGGTATTTTGAAAACAAGGAAAGCTTGTTTAACTGCCAGATGGTAAAGGTGTAAAGTATCATTTATATTTATTTTTATTGTATTTATATTGTATAGCTTAACTCCATACCCATTAAATATTTAAAAATAAGGTCTGAAGCTAAACTTTTCAAAAAAAGTTCTAAGCCAGATTAGCATGCCTTTAAAGAAAACAGTTCTCTAATTAATTTATTTCATTTATCTGAAAGTTAATTAAAACCCTCAAATACAATACCCATCTTCATTGCATTTATTTAGGTTCTCACCATTTCTTATCCTGTTAACAAAATCAACTCTAGTTTATCCTACTAGGAGCTCTGGTGGCATCGTGGATTATACATTGGGCTGCTAACCTCGAGGTTTAACAGTTCAAAACCACCAACCACTGTGTGAGCGAAAGATGGAGCTTTATACATTCAGAAACAGTCTCAATGGTGTGTGTGGGGGTGGGGGCGGGGGGAGTTGGTCTCCAATACCCACAGAGGCAATTCTACTATGTCCTACGGGGTCATGATAAGTCAGAATCAACTCTATGGCAGTAGCTAAGTCTTAGCCCCTCAAAACAGTCCTCTATAATGGCACTAAAGGGATTGTCCCAAAATTGAATATGATGCCATTGCCTCACTTAACAAAAACTTTGTGTGATTATCCTGAAGAAAAAAAAAATCAAAATGCAAAAGCCTTAGCTTGGCACACAAGACCCTTGGCCATCCCACATTAGTGTACCACAGCAGACTCAGTTGCCCGCTGCCCGTCACCCCCACAAAGTCACAGCTCTCACTCTCGCAAAGTTCAAGTGCTTGCCCTTCACTAGAAAGGTTGTCTTTCCAGCTCCACGACTGTCACCAGGTACGAGCTGAAGGGAAAAGAGGAAGGCACGTCTTCAGGCACCAAAACACTCATCAAAATCAGCACTTTAAGGCATTGTTTTTCTTTTTTGGTTTTTTTCATGAATGTTCAACTAAAACCTTAATGAATAAAATAACAACATTTTAAATAAAAACAGGATCAGTTACCACTGTCAGAAACCCATCCAATTTACAACAGCCTTTTCTCTGCTTATGAAAGTTTTATTGCATTTAAAGGCCAACTTAAATGTTCCCTTATAGAGGAATTATTTTGTCTTTTAGAAAAGGAGATACTTTCCCCTGCTCTCTAAAGCCATTTAAATCTTCTCCAATCACAATTACCGTAATTTATCTCGGCACATATTGCACTCTCTGAACTGTGGGGACTTTTAACCTATCGCTACATTCCAGTGATTAACATATACTAGAAGTTCCACAGAAATCTGCAATATGATTAAAAACATAGTGGTAGCTTGTGGCAGTTACATAATCTAGTGTCAATCTGAGCATTGGGAGTATTGGGGTGGAGTCTAGGCTAATCAGGATACAGCCAATGAGGCTTCTGTGTAGGCATGGCCTTCTCCTGAGAATTTTGGGAATTCCTGGTATATTCTTCCTTGGAGGTGGATGTCACTTCCTCTGAGCTCACTCCCTTGGAGTCTGTCTACTGACAAGACACATGGACCTACGCTGATGCAGCCCTGGAAGCTGGAGAAGCCACGTGGAGACCCCTGCCAGCGCTGGGATGCTTACAATACCACTGGATCCAAAGACTTTCTACCCACTGGCCTGTGATCATTCTGCACTCAGCATCATTGCATGTGTTTCGTGAATCTGAAGAGGACTTTCTAGATTGGTATCAGACATATGGGTTAATATCGGACTTATGGGCTTGATCTGCACTGGGTTGGGATGCTTTCTTAATGTACAATTACCCTTTATATAAAATTCTCTCTTATACACATATGAGTTTCTATGGATTTGTTTCTCTAGTCTACCCAGACAAACACATAGGTGCTGTCAAATCAGTTCTGCTTCATAGCAGCGGTTCTCAACCTGTGGGCCGTGACCCCTTTGGTGGTCAAACAACCCTTTCACAAGGGTCACCTGATTCATAACAGTAACAAAATTAAAGTTATGAAGTAGCAACAAAAATAATTTTATGGTTGGGGATCACCACACCATGAGGAACTGTAGGTTGAGAACCACTGGTGTATAGTAGAACACAACTTTGTCTCGTCTTGCACCACCCTCACAATTGTGATGTGTGAACCCATCAGTGCAGACACTGAGTCAATCCATCTTGTCGAGGGGCTTCCTCTTTATCACTGTCCCGCTACTTTACCAAGCATGCTATCCTTTTCTAGGGACTTACCTCTCCTGAGAGCAGGCTCAGAGTGTGCAAGAAGTCTTGCCTTCCCTGCCCCTCAGGACCATCCTGGCTTTCCTTCGTGCAAGACAGATGTGTTGGTCCTTGGACGCCCACACTACTTTCCATCTTCTTTGCCAGGACCACGTCCAGCTTTCACACGCTTACAAGGCAATTGAGAATGCCAGGACGTGGCCAGGAACACCTCACACATCCTTGCTTTCCAACAATTTGCAGCGCCCTCACACAGCAAATATACCCAATGTCATGCATGAGCATTGACTGTGAATCCAAGCAAGCCAAAATCCTTAACAACGTCATCTCTTATCCATTTACCGTGATGTTATCTATTGGTCCAGCTGTGAGGATTTTTGTTTTCTCTACATTGAGATGTAATCCATACTGAAAGCTGTAATCCTTGATCTTCATCAGCAAGTGCTTCAAATCCTCCTCATTTTCAGCAAGCAAGGTTGGGTCACTTGCATATCACAGACTATTAATAAGCCGTCCCCCAACCCTGATGTCACATTCGTCTTTATATAATCCAGCTTCTCTGATGATTTGCTCAGCAAGCAGATTGTGTAAGTGTGATGAGAGGATAGAACCATGACACACACCTTTCCTGATTTTAAACCATGCAATATGTTCGTGTTGTTTGCACAACTGCTGTTTGATCCACGTACAGGCTCCAAATGAGTCAGTGGCGTGTTTTAGAATTCCCATATTTCTCAAGGCTACCCAGAGTTTGTTGTTGTCTACACAGTCAAATTTATTTTTATAGTCAATAGAACACCAGTAAACATCTTTTTGGTATTCTCTCCTTTGAGCCAATATCCATCTGACACCAGTGATCACACCCCTTGTTCCATGTCCTCATCTGAATCCAGCCTGAATTTCTGGTAGTTCCTTGTCAGTGTACTACTGCAATGGTTGTTGAATGATCTTCAAAAAAAATTTACTGTGTGCGACATTTTTCTATAATTTGTGCATTCTGTTGGGTCACCTTTCTTTGGAATGAGTAAAAGTATGTGTCTCTTCCAGTCAGTTGGCCAAGTAGCTATCTTCTAAATTTCTTGGCATAGATGAGTGAGTGTTCCCAGTGCTTCATTAGCTTTTTAAGACAGTTAAATTAATTAGAGAGTGAGACGTAAGAGTGAGACACAAAATTTAGAATTCCAAATTTAGTTCTACAGGAATTCCAAATTTAGTTCCCAGCTCTCATTTATCAATTCTATGATGCTGGGTAAATCTCATAGCCTCAGTTTCCCTAACTTTAGGGTAAAAATTATCTTACTTCCACAGGACTTTTATAAACTAGAAGATACTTTTTTCAGGAAAGGATTAAAAGAGAATCGATATTTGTTCATTCATTTGGAATGAAAGAGGTAAAAAATAGTGAAAGAAATGTTATTTATCCACTGAAAGGAACTAAATGTTTGCAGGGGCAAAAAAGCATCAAGTACACTGTCTGCAGAAGACCAACTGACCCCCCATGGCTTCTTACAGAGATGGAGTGGCAAAGGGTGACACAGGAAACAATATAGGCAAGACACATCCTCATCTGATAGCCCATGGGAGGAGTCTAAAATCTATCCAAAAATATATGGCATAACTGAATTAACCTTGAACTAACTAACAGGAGTTTTTGGACATAATTTTTTATAGGTTTCATGAGCTACTTTGTATATAGCTATAAAAAGAAAAGTTAAGCCATTTTACATTAAGGCTTGTGAAATGTCTATATCAAATATATCATTGAGGAGAATTTTAAAAGAAATCTATAGTGGAGATATAAAGGAAAAGCAACTCTTAAGGTTTGAGGGAGTCAAATATATATAATTTAGGAACAAGCTGAAAGGAGACAGGGAAAAATTATTGAAAGTGAAGTATTTAGGGTATAAGCATAAGGCATGAGGAAGAATAATGCATGGATACCAAGATCAGCATGTCGAATATTTCTGATGTAAATGAGCATCAAAGTCTCTGGCATTAGGGCTAGTCTCCTTCCTCAAAGCACTAATTGTATAATTTTGCTTAAACATTGCTTAGATCTCAGATGTTGTCTTCCTTGTCTTCCTTCACATAAACAATTAAGGAGGAAGGAAGGAAATAAAGAAGGAAGACGTAAGAGAAATGAAAGCTACTATCTTGTCCAGTATATGTTAATTTTAGCAGAGGAAACTATCTCAGAGAAGTCAAACAGCCCTGCTAAAATAGTATTCCAACCAAGAAGTCAGGTGTATGAAAATACATAAAAAGAAATAGGATATCATGGGCCCAGCAAAGCTTCAATTTGAAACAATATGCTTTATTACCATTTGTCTTTCAATTGACATTACAGTAGGGAGGTTTATCAGTCAGGATCCTGGCAAAACATGGACGGTACAATCAGGAATAACTCGTTGTCATAATATCCAAGTTGTAAAAGTATGAATGAAAGGACTATCTACAAAGATGTGGTGGGGTTAATGGAAAGCAGTAAATATTGACACAGTACCCCAGGACTAGCAATGGTAGGAAAGTGCATTGCCCATTCTGAGTGAAATGGGTCAACTGCATAACTTAGGAGATGCTTTAGTTATAGTTCTAGATAGAGGTGGTCTGGCAGACACTGTTACTTTTAGAAATGCAGTCAGTAGGGCAGAAACTAAAATCTCTCTTTCCGGCCTCTCACCTCCAATGACTCAACCCAAATGTAGGCTTGGGGCAACAAAATGTAGTTGGTACTGTTCACAGAGGCCAACTTGAGGCTCAGAGCAGGGAGAAAAGGGTGATTATTAGGGTTGAAAATGGAAAATATTCACTCTCCCTGACACCGGAAATTCTTTGTCATCCTTCTCTGTACATCCACTCCACCAGCATTATCTCATTACCCCTATTCAATATCAAACAGAGTGCTTTCCACATAGCTGGCCCTGAGTAAATGCTTAATGAATTAAAAAAACAAACAAACAATAAACCCAACAGTCCAGATATTCTTAAAAAGGAATAGAAGAAGAGGTAAGAAAACCAAATAACAGAAGAAAAGCAGAGCACATCTAAGCTCCACCTCCTTGTGTCCTCTTTCTACTTTCCCAAATCTCTAAGGACTCCTAGGAGAAGAAAAGGTCCCAGATGGCAGTGAGGGAAGAAGGAGGAGAAGAGACGTTTCACATTTTGAGATGGTTTCTAAATTTACTCACTTGAAAATGATCTCTACATTTCGCTGCATGCCAGTGGCCTTCTGCCCTTGGAATGCTTTCTCCACCGTCTCGTGGAATAGCTCGAGATGCCAAGATGTTTCATGAGGTGGCCCCTCCTCATTGTATGCCTTCTCCACGTTAATGCTCAGCGCAACTAGGTGCTTGTTTACCTTCTTCTCTGTAAAGGACTTCTTGGTGTTTAAGTGTGTGTACTCTAAAAGAGAGACGGAAAGAGCCGGTGCAAGTTCAAAATGCACGGTATGCCGACTTCTTTACATACATGCTCTCTTTATTTGTCACAACTATTCAGCAATTTTGATGCTGTAAATCCCTATTCATAGATGGAAAAACTCAGAACAGCTCATTTTCTAAAAGCTACATGGAGAGACAATATTCAAAACCAAGTTGTATATGCTATCTACTCCTATCCAAAAGGTAAAAATAAAGAATACACAAACTCCTACCATTTTTTCTTTCTTACCTCTCAACATTCATTACTTATGATAGAAAGACTGCATTCATGTCCCCAACCTCCATAATGCTCTTCTTCCCCGTCCATATCCTTTGCCTTGTGTGTGTGTGTGTTTCAGGTCTTCCTATTGCAGAGAGGGAATATTGTTTTCCATCCCTAAATCTTGGACTCAGATCTTTGGTTTCAAAAGCAAGAAACATGAGCAGCCTGCCATAACCAAAAGCTTGGAAGGTGCTTGCTCTCTTGGTTCTCTCTTACTATCTTTGAGAGCATGCTCAAGTCAGTCCAGTAGTCCAGGAGAAGAATGAGAGATTCAAATACAAGACAGAGGCACAATTTATCATAATAATTTACTATAATTTATCAGCTAGCTTCCAAACACGAGTCAACCCAGTGGAGCCATGCACAAAATCCAGCTGAAATCATCCAACTTGCGTATCTGCACAATAATGGATTGCTAGTTTATAAACATAACTAAAATTCTAATTTCAAATCTGACACAGACTTGCACAATGATCTTAGAATTATTGATCTCTTTGAATCTCAGTCTTCCATTATAGGAGAAAGGATATTTCCTACAGTGCTCTCTCTCCTAAATCTCCAAATTCTAACATTTTATGATTTTATTTAGAGAGAATTATATATTTCCAATATCTGTTTCCTCTTCCTTATTCTTCCCCAAATGATAAGGCTATGGTACTTGACAGAGTATCTTCAATTCTATTTGTTCATTGGTTCATTCTTTCATTTGGCAAATTTACTGTGGGTTATCCATAAAGATGACTAAGACCAAGACCAAGATTCTGGCATGATAAGATTACAATGAAGAGAAGAAAAGGTAATTAATACAAATGCTTGAATATAAACTACCTCTCTTGGAAATTTTCAACTAAGTTATGATAGGAGTTTGTGAAGTCAATGTTTCTTTTACTCACAGGTAGGCAATTATGATTCATCCAGGTCTCTTTTTTTTTAATTAAATATAAGTATTAGTAAAGGAGACTCGGTGAGTAAACAGTTATGTTTTAACTGATTGTCATTTTTCCTCCTTGAAAGAGCCTTCTGTGTCAGCCTACCAGCTAAGAGGTCCATCATATTTACCCTATTCTAACTCTCTGACTGCTCCTCCAAAGACACTCCACAGTCTTCTCCAGGTTGTGGTGGATGCTTAAGCCACAGGAACACATCTTGCCATGAGGTGACCTTGGATATGGACATGGATAATCTCACTGGAAGGTAATCCAAAAGAAGATACACTTAATAAAAAGGAGCTAGTCATAAATTTTAAAATTGTGTTTGCCTTAAGCAAAGCATCTTTTCTGTAATTAGAGAGGTGCATCTGTTTCTGTGGTGCTTGAGCAGTGATGAAAATATGACTGTTCTGGGGTCTTAAAGGCTTCAAGATAAGTGAGCGGTCATCTAGCTGAAAAGCAACAAAGCCCACATGGAAGAAGCACACCAGTCTGTGTGATCTTGAAGTGCTGATGGGATCAGGTATCACACATCAAAAACCCAGAAAAAAATCATATCAATGTGAATGGGGGGGGGGGGTGAGGAGTGGAGACCCAAAGCCCATCTGTAGACAATTGGGCCTCCCCTCACAGAAGAGTCACAAGGAAGAGACAAGTCAGTCAGGGTACAGTATAGCACTGACAAAACACACAACTTTCCTCTAGTTCTTTAATGCTTCCTCCCCCTCACTATCATGACCCCAAGTCTACCTTACAAATCCGACTAGACAAGAGCATGTACACTGCTACAGATAAGAGCTGGAAACACAGGGAATCCATGACAGATAAACCCATCAGGACCAATAATGAGAGTAGCGATACCAGGGAGATAAGGGGAAGGTGGGGGGAGAAAGGGGAAACCAATCACAATGATCTACATATAACCCCCTCCCAGTGGGATGGACAACAGGAAAGTGGGTTAAGGGAGACATCAGTCAGTGTAAACCATGAAAAAAAAGTTATCAAGGGTTCATAGGGCAGGGGAGATGAATGAGCTGATACCAAGGGCTTAAGTGGAAAGAAAATGATGATGGCAACAGATGTACAAATGTGCTTGACACAATGAATGTATATATGGATTATGATAAGAGTTGTATGAGCCCCCAATAAAATGATTTAAGAAAAAAGAAAATACAACCGTGGTTCTGTGATGGGCTTATCACCAAGTAGGGGAGCAAATGTCCACTTCGTAAACTACTTTTGAAGAACAGAATTTTTATGTCAGCTTAGAATGGTGTTCTATCACACACAACATTCTCTGCTTTTTCAGCTATTGAGTTCAATAATACATTGCAATGGCTGCACGGATTTCACAGGGAATATTTATGACTAAAATGTTTATGAAGGAAGTTAACAGGTTACAATGCTGGTAAAAATGCTCAGGATATAATTATTCAGTGAGGACATGTTACAAAGTTCTTTCGGGGCTGCCAGTAAATCCACAAAGGGCTGCCATTTCACTCTGAGCCTCAACCCGAAGGCACTGGGCTCCAGCTCTGTGGGCCAGCGAACCCAGACCCCCAGTGAAGTACCCAGATACACCCTATGCCAGAAGCCAGCCTCCTGCCCCAAAGCAGCGCTCCTTGCTCTGTGTGGTGGGAAGTCCACCACTGTGGCTCCTGGTTCTGTTGTTGCTGCTGCTACTCTGCCACTCCTCTGATGTCACCGCTGTTGTCTGGGTCAAGGAAGTTCACTAGAGGGGGATCTTGAAGTCCACAGAATATGCTCCCCTCCTGGCTCTTGCTGGAATTGAAGTCTGCCATTAGGGGACATTTTATATGCAGGATAGCAATCACAATGAATTCTGTTAACAAGCACTCACAGCAAATCTTATCAGTATCTCCTGCACAAGCGCTTACCTAGACCCATCAGAAAAGGTCATTTAGTCGGCATTACAGAATAATTCCTGCCTTGCAAACAGTAATTCCAAGCCATAAAAAGTCAAAGCCACAAAATCCTTAGAAGATATATATACGTGTATGCATAGATATACATTTTATATAACATAGATAAGTACATATTTACATATAATATAATTTATTCATTGCATGTATATAAAACTGTGAAACTGTGGCAAATGTGCTAAGGAAGTGAATTGTTAATATGAAAATTCCAATTTCTGGTTTTATTTATAGAAATTTATTTAAATTCTAGCATTATGAGGTTTTTGTTTTGAGGATTTTTAACAAAGTAAATCTATCAGTTCAGAGCCTAATTTCTACATGCTAATTTCAAATGAAAATATCTTTAAAGTACTTTTCTCACCATCTTTCGAATTTTATGATAAGCAGAGAAATGATTGAAGTTGTCAAGGATTTTGCCTTGCTTGGATCCACAATCAATGCTTATGAAAACCGCAGTGAAGAGATCAAAAGATGCATTTTATTGGGTAAATCTACTGCATACAATTTCTGTCAAGTGTTGAAAAAAACAAGAATATTACTTTGAGGACTAAGATGAGTCTCATCCAAACCATGATATTTTCAGTCACCTCATACGCATATGAAAGTTGGGCATTGAATAAGGAAGACCAAAGAAGAATGAATGTGTTTGAATTATGGTGCTGATGAAGAATATTGAAAGTATCATGGACTTCATCATTTGTGAAGAAAGCAAAAGATCATTAAACAGACAGGAAGAAAGAAAAGATCAAAGTAGATGTCAGAAGAAACTTAAAAGTTGTTCTTAATTGTGGAGAAGCTAATGCAAATGGAAGAAAGGATGAGTTCAAGGAACTAAACAGAAAATTCCAAAGGGCACCTCAAGAGGACAAAGTCATATGATAGTGAAATATACATGGACCTAAATTAGGAGAACAAAAGGGAAGAACATACTCAGCATATCAGAAACTGAATGAACGCAAGAAAAAAATTCAAGTCTTGAATTGCAATTTTGGAAGATTCTATAGTCAAAATATTGAATGATACAGGAAGCATCAAGAGAAGATGGAAAAATACAGTCGCTGTACCAGAAAGAACTAGTTGACAGACCACCATTTCAGGAACTAGCACATGAACAAGAACCAATGGTGCTGAAGGAAGAAGTTCAAATTGCACTGAATGCATTATCCCAAACCAAGGCTCCAGGGATTGATGGAATACTCGTTGAAATATTTCAGGAAGCTGTGTCAGCAAAGGTTTCAGAAAAAGCACTGGAAGCACTCGCCTGTCTATACGAGGACATTTGGAAAACAGCAACTAGGTCAACTGACTGGAAGAGACCCATGTGTGTGTCCACTCCAAAGGAGGGTGACCCAACAGAATGCTCAACCTACAGAAGAGTATTGATATCGCATGCAAGTAAAATCTTGCTGAAGATCACCCAACAATGGATGCAGCAGCACATTGACAGGAAATTGCCACAAGTGCAGGCCTCATGCAGAATGGGACGTGGAGCAAGGGATATCACTGCTGATGTCAAATGGATCTTAGTTCAAAGCAGAGAATACCAGAAATATGCTGTATTAGACAGAGTTCTCTAGAGAGATAAAACCAAATTGCTGATAATTTAATATATCTATTTATAAAGATAATTTGATATATAACAAGAAATGAACTGTTTAATCATATACAGATAAATATATAATACAAGAAATAAACAGTTAAATTATAAAGCACTACAAATGGCTCAGTGCAACTCACATCCATGAGAGAGAGTTGTTAGAGACTAGCAGTTCTTCAAGTCTAGTCTGCTGCCAGATCTTCCTTTATTTGTAGAGAGCTAGGCTATGTCAGCACAGCAGCCAATCACAAGGCAGGTCACCAACCACCAGTCCCCAGCTCCAGAGACATCTTAAAGGGACCTCAACTGACAGTGACACAGTCCACAGGCTAGGCGTCCCACAGGTAGTGTAGCCTTTAAATTGAGGCA
>NW_022103898.1:50972840-50984716 GCF_000313985.2 Echinops telfairi
GGACTTTGTGGACTGGTGTTGGGTTAATGGGTTAATGTTGGACTTGTGGGCTTGGGCAGCATTGGGTTGGGATGTTTTCATGATGCACACTTTCTTTACATAAAACTCTCTTATACATGAGTTGCTGTGGATTTGTTTCTCTAAAGTACCTAGACTAATACATATGCTTACTTATGTTTTATTAGCTATGTAAAATCATTCACCTGTGTGGACTATAAACTATAAACTGTGGGTAACCTTGAGAAGAATAGGAATCCAGAACACTTCATGGTGCTTAATCGGAACTTGTACATAGATCTAGAGACCAAAGTGAGGACAGAACAAGAGAATACTACAAGGTTTAAAATCAGGAAAGGTGTGTCTCATAGTTGTATCCTTTCATCATACTTGTTCATTCTGGATGCTGAAAAAAAATCAGAGAAGCTGGATTATATAAAGAAGAATGTGGCATCAGGATTGGAGAAATGCCTATTAATAATCTGTGATATGCAGGTGACACACCATGCTTCCTGAAAATGAGGTGGATTTGAAGCAATTGATGATGAATATCAAGGATTATAACTTTTTGTAGGGATTGCAGTTCAATGTAGAGAAAACAAAAATCCTCAAAACTGACCAATAGGCAACATCATGATAAATGGAGGAAAGGTTGAAGTTGTCAAGGATTTTATCTTGCTTAGATCCCAAATCAATGCTCATGGAAACTGCAGTCGATACATCAAAAGATATATCTGCAGCACCAGACTTCCTTGGAGTATTGACAAGCAAGGATTGAAGACTAAGGTGAGCCTGACACAAGCAATAGCATTCTCTATTGCATCATTTGCATGTGAAAGTTGGACATTGAATACAGAAGACCGAAGAAAAATAGATGCATGTGACGTGTGGTGCTGGAAAAAAATAAAAGTACCATGGCCTGCTAAAAGGACAAACTGATCTCTATTTGAAGAAGTAGAGCCAGAGTGCTCCTTAGAAGCAAGGATGGCAAGACTTTGTCTAACATACTTCGGATACGTTGTCAGTAGATTCCAGTCCCCAAAGAAGGTAATCATGTTTGCTAAAGCGGAAGGGCAGTAAAAAAGAGGCAGGCCCTCAATGAAATGGCTCAACACAGTGGCTGCATCCATGGGCTCAGGCATGGGACCAATTGTGAGGATGGCACAGGACTGCAGAGTGTTTCATTGTGTTGTGCATAGGGTCACTGGGTCAGAGCCAACTCAATGACACCTCACAACAACAACAACATGGACTGACAAAAGAAAAAGCAAATCTGTCTTGGAAGAAGTACAGGCAGAATGCTCCTTAGAGGCAGGGATGGTGAGACTTCTTACGTACTTTGGAGATGTGGTCAGGAAAGCCGAGTTCCTGGAGATGGACACCTTGTTTGGTAAAGCAGCAGGGCGGTAAAAAAGAGAAAGACCATAGTGGCTACATTGATGAGCTCAAACATAAGAACAATCGTGAGGGTAACACAGGACCAGGTAGGGTCGTTTTGAGTTGGAACTGACTCAACAGCACCTCACAACAACAACACCAACATAGATTCTGCAGGACCCCTGTAGCTGGGGAAACCTGATGGAAGTAAGTAGTGAAATGTGTCCTGATCTAACTCAATTATTGGGCTACTGCTTGAAAATAGCCCTGGAGCAGGAAGGAAGGAAGAAATAAGCCTTGATTTCTCTCTTCACTCCCTCAGTCTTCCACCAGCTGGAAGTTTGCTGGCAATAGAACCTGAGCAATGCAACCTGAAGGAATCAGCTTCTCTCTAACACAAGCTGGAACTGAGGAAAGACAAGGAATGGAAGGATCTGAAAACTAATACTCTCCATCCCAGTCCAATATATTATGTTCCCTAATTCTTACAACTCTATAAGGAAGGCACTACTGTCTGTTTTCAAAAAAGGAGCTGAAATATAAAGACTTTTAAGAACTTGCCTAGCTAGTCAACTATGAAGTCACAATGCCACAACATATTTCTATGTACAAAGTCTATACTCCTAAACATCCTGATATGCTGGAACTTAGTAGATGCTTAAAATGTTTATTGAGTATTTCCTAGATAGATTCTGGAGATACAAAGATGAACAACAGACTAAAGTTAGAACACACTTCAATTCAATGAATATCATAGATATGGAGAGAAACAGTTGACCTACCATACTTTTTAAAGGAGTTCTAAATAACAGAATGTTCATAAACTTGGTGTTCATGTTATATTTAGACATAATTCTAAAACACTATAGTTCACATTAAATTTTTTTTCAGAGAATCAGTTGCTGCTGCAAAGGAAATATTCATGTCTTAATCAAAGGTCAGCATCTATTTACATTATATAAGATGAACTGTATTTAACATATTGCCTATAAATTGCGAGTCTGCGATTCTCATGGAATAGTCCCCAAGAAGATAAGCAAGCTCTTCTTGACTCCTTCAATTCTGATTTCCTCCTCTTTACAATAACATGGGGAAGAAAGAATGACAATGAGAAAAAGAGTTGAGGAAAAAAACAGGCAAACTCATTCAAGATAGACACTAGTTCAAATTAAAAAGATGAAGCAGAATGGAACCTTGTTATTGCCTGGCCCACCACCATGTACAGTTATCTTGAATGTGCAGTGGTCCTAACATTAAAGAAATATAAGCTTGGTATGACATTGGTGATGTATCTGGTTGTTGTTATCCTAGTATCAGTATATTTTATGAAAGACTCCAATTCAATGAATAGTAAAATTCCTAACAGTAGGTTTTTCTTTTCTCTCATCTTCTGCCCACAGGATGTTGGTCTTTCCCTGATGTTCAAGTGCAGACAGAAAGAATCCAACTGCTCTTTCCAACTCACTGTGATACAAAGAGAGGGGAAAAAATTTAATTCCCTAAAATGTTTTAAACTTATACAGCTGCAAAAAATTACATAATTGTAGAATTCTTGCATTGAAAATTTACATTACAATAAAAAGTGGATTTCATTTACATATTGCTTCATAATAGAAAATATTTCTATTATTAAAATATTATTAAATTATTTTATCATTCTGATAATTTTCCAGGTGAACAGAAAAGTACAAAATAAAAGAAATTAAATCTCTTAACCTACAGATTTTTATTCTAAAATACTTTTACCCCTCAATATAAATTCTAGGAAACTATTTCAATTTTTACAGAATAGAAGAGAATTTAGTTTATAGTTTTCTGAAACCTTCATTTAAAATTGAGTCTCTATTTGGAATGATGGCCAATAAAATATCTCTTAAATTACCAGAAGGAATATATTTAAAAGATTTGAAGGATAAATAGAAAAAAGAAAACTACTTTTTTTTCCCTGACTCTCTGATAGGACCACTTCAGGACAGACAACCTTTTGTAGCAGGTATGATTCTTAGTAACTCGGGGTTTATTTCAGCTATTTTGTTATTAAAATTCAGCTATTTTGTTTTGTTATTTTTCCTAATCAGTTTTCCTTGTCAACTGTGTCACGGACCTTGAGTATTGATCTTTGACTTTATGTCCTCAAATGAATGGTGCTCATTTGTAATAGATCCAGGTACTGAATAGGTAATCTATAAAATTATTGTAAAGACTCCGAGTATTGGTCAAGTTTCTGAAAATCTAATAGAAAAACGTATTTCAAGGGGGGAAATATAGTGTCTTACCTGGTGCCTTATGCCAGATACACAGTGAGTATTTGTGTATGAAACATCTTTTAGAAGGATGAACACAAGACTGAGGTTTGGTCTCTCTGAGGTGAGGATTAAAGATTTCAGAATGTTCAGCTTTCACAAAATGCTATGCCACTTCATTATCTCTGACAATAACTACTCCCCTCAGTAGTCTCCCTCTTGTCCCAGAACTCTGCAATTTGTTGCAACTTTCTTAGAGAACTCGGGAACTATCAAAGAAATGACTCATGCAGTTATGGAGACTAGAAAGTCCTAAAATCAGAGTTCAGACATCAAGTACATGTGGACTTCTCCAGATGGAACACACAGAAATCAGATTGACTACATCTGTGGGAAGAGACAAAGGAGAAGCTCAATACTCAAGCTGCTAAAACCAGGCCAGGGTTCAACTGTGGAACAAATGGTCATTAATAAGGCAGGGAAGAATGAAAAGATCAAGGTGAATGTCAGAAGAGACTTTGAAACTTGCTCTTAATCGTAGAGTAGCAAAAGTAAAAGGAAGAAAGGATGAAGTCAAGGAGCTGAATAGAAAATGGCCAAGGACAGCTTGAAAACCCAAAGCCAAATATGACAAGGAAATGTGCAAGGACCTAGAATTAGAACACAAAAGAGAAGAGCACGCTCAGCATACCTGAAACGAAAGGAACGCAAGAAACAATATGCAAGTCTTGAGTTGCAATCTTGAAAGGTTCTGTGGCAAAATGTTGACGGATACAGGAAGCATAAAGAGAAGATGGAAAAAATACACAGTCGCTGTATCCAAAAGAACGAGTCAACATGCCATCATTTCAGAAGGTAGCACATGAGCAAAAACCAATGGTGCTGAAGGAAGAAGTCCAAAAACATTAGCCAAAAACAGGTTCCAGGAATTGATGGAATACCAATTGAAATGTTTCAACAAGCTCATGAAGCACTGAAAACATTCATTTATGCCAGGAAATTTAGAGAACAGCTACTTGGCCTCCTGAATGGAAGTGATTCATATTTGTACCCATTCCAAAGAAAGGTGACTCACCAGAATCTTCAAATTATAGAACACGATCATTGATATCACATGCAAGTAAACTTTTGCAGATCATCTAACCATGGTTGCAGCAGCACACTGACAGGGAGCTTCAGAGCTTCAACTTTTAGCAAGCATTATATACATTTCCAGAGACTAGTTTCTCCTGATAATATGTCAAGAGTATAAGAAAAGAAATGAAGTTCCCAATGCCTCATCTCTAAGGAATATTCTCATTGTACTTCTTCCAAGACAGATTTATTTGGTCTTCTGGCTATCTCCATACTTTCAAGATTCTTCACCAATTCCAGAATTCAAATACATTAATTATTTTATGATCTCCCTTATTCATTTTTTAGCTTTCACTTGTATATGACAGAATTGAAAATACCATGGATTATGTCAGGTGCACCTTAGACCTCAAAGAGAGTGCCTTGCTCTTCAACAGATATGTTCAATGCAGTATGTCATTGGGCTTCTTGACTGCTGCCTAAATTTGAATTTAAATAGTAATTGTTTTAACTGATCTTCATTGGGGATATATACATGTTATCTTATCACAGTTAATATTATATTTCGAGATAAATCTTTTTGACAATGAATACAAACCCATTCCTCTTGATTTTGTCATTCCTGGCACAGCAAGCCATATGATTTCCCAACTCAACATGGCCTATAACAGTCCTTTCAGCTCACTACTGCATAGTGCATTCCATTTCACTTGTTTGTGCATTCCATTTCACTTCTAATGGCTTCCAATTTTCCTAGATTCATACTTTGCACAACCCATATTCTGATTATTAATAGATGCTTAGAGCAATTTCTTCTCATTTTGAACTGTGTCTCATCAGCAATTGATGATCCTAAAAGATTTGCTCCATCCATATTTTTCAGGTGGAGTCTACTTTGAGGAGACAGCTCTGCCCCTGTTGCATTTTGAGTGCCTTCCAACCTGAGACTCAGCTTTCAGCACAACATCTGACAATGGCCTACTGCTAGTCATGAGATTTTCAGTGGCTCATCCTTTTGAAGAGGACAGCCTATTCCTTCTTCCTAGTCTGTTCTTAGTCTGGAAGCTCCATTGAAACCTTTTCACCATGAGTGACCTGTTGATATTTGAAATACTGGCGACAATGTTTCCAGGATGATGGCAACATGCAAGCTCCCACAATACAACAAAATAACAGGTGAGAAGTGATGAGGAATCCCCAAGGAATGGAAGTCATGGTGCTTTTTAGGTAATGGTCACTTTAAATGGTCTTTTAAGTGGAAGATTCATTCTAGTTAGCTACTCCCATCTTAGCATTTCCTCTCTCTAGAGCATTTACAATCTGCAAGAAGTCTGTCTAAGGGAGATAGGAAATATCTATAGGAACAAGGCCATACTTTGAAAGATCGATGCTGTTTCAAATATGACTAAGACAGCTCTGTTCCTACTGACACGTGTGAGCTTCAAACAGTTCATGGGAAAATAGAATTTAAAATGATAGAATTTTCTCAAACACTTTTTGAAGCCCCCCTCATATCTTTGGGTAAAATTCTGCATTTAACATCTATAGATCGAGTGATAATTTAAACTTTTGGTAAATTTCATGGTGGCTTGTTTTGATCTGTCCTCTCACACCAGAATCATGTGATACTTATGCTCTGTGATTCCAGTCATGGAAAATTCCCAAATATTCAATTGAATACTATGAGTATTTTTGCCCTTTTCCATTACACATTTTTTTAAAGATAAAAAATAAAGACTAATTTTCAAGACAGCTTTTTAAACAAAGAAATAAGAGCCATCAATTTCAACCAGTTTTCTATGCCTTTCTTTCTCTAGGCCTATGCTGGAGAAGAGCAAATCCACACGCTTCCTTAAATTACATAACTGTGTTAAATATGCATGTTTCTTTATGGGAAAAGAGCCCTTACCCTTCAGTCTGATTTATGAGTCAATGACGGTGAATACTGACTGATTCTTCTGGCCTCTGTGAACCAATCAGACGACTGTGAAATTCAGGCTTCCTTCTGAGTACTCTTTTGTCTTCCACAAAGCTGCAGCTCTTCTTTTCTCCAGTAACTGTAGTGTTTGTTTGTTGTCTTAGAAACAGCAAAAATCCAACATCTGGCCCACTTCCCAGATGAAAGATAAATGCACGGTGGATGAGTCTTGAAAAGCACCCTTTGATCTCTCAGCTGGCTGGAGTGCCTCTCTAGAGTGTCCTTTGCAGGAAGTTTGGAAGTTTCTTTTAAGAGCTTCATTTTTTCATTTTTATTGGATAAGAAATTACTGTCCAGCAAGGAACCCATGATTCCGTCATAGCTGCATAGAAAGAGAAGTATTTTCTAATGAATGTCACGGAGAGGAGAAATACAGTTCTCAAAAGATAGTTGGCACAGTGAAATAAACAGAACTATTCTGCAGGTTTATTGGGAACAACGACCTTTGGTCATGCAAAACTCTACTTGATAAGAGAGAAACCCATTTCTAAAGTTACTGTCATTAGTTTGCTTCAGACATTATATTATGAGAGACACAAAATGTCATCAATTTGATGCCTCTGAATACACAAAAGAAATAGCACTACCCTCTTTGGTCAGGTAAGTTACTCTCTTAGTGAAAATTAGCTCCTTCTGAGGTTGCACTAGCAATTTTAGCATGAAAGATTCTCTAGATGTAGAAACAGTTCATCTGAATAGCGTACTATATAAACAACTTGCTCTTCCCATAAGGTCGGATTCATAAGATATGAATAAAACAGTGACTGATGCTTATATTTGATAACATATCTAATTCATATGTTTTACCTTCTTTGTGTCTTCAAAAGCAACTAATAACACTCTATCAAATGCAATCAAAATGAGTCAAACCTTTTCTACTCCCAGCAATGAATGCATTAATAAGCCCGTTGCAAAATGTATTCCTGTTCAATGTAAAGGTTAAAAGCAAAAACTATAAATAGCCTCACATCAACCCATGTTGAGATTGTAACAAATTGTCACAAATCATTTTCAAGGTGGCATATTACTGTTAATTCATCTCGTTTATTGTTTCCCGGGTTCCACATTCCTTCCCATAAATGTCTACTTTTCATTATTTGAGTGGTATATATACTTTAAAGGAACCCTGGTGGTGTAGTAGATAACACGTTTGGCTGCTAACCACAGATCAACAGTGTGAAAATGTTAGGTAGCTAGAGTTAGGGACACGGGGCTTGTCCCTCCCATGCCTGCAAAGGCCCCTATAGAGGAGGTTGGAGAGAAATCAGGTAGCTATATACTCAAGTACTAGCCGACCCGAATATCAGCCAAGGCACCTAATTTTACCACAAAAACTACATTTAAAATGTGTTGAAAAACTCAGCTTATACATAAGTACAGTAAACCCTCGCCACTTCGCACTTCAACTTCCCTGGCTTCACTCTATCGCGGTTTTTGCGTAACAGCACCCACTGCCTACACCCGCTCCTTCAGAGGAAAAAGACAGCGACCCACATGTAGAGTACATCCCTTAAGTCATTTCATAGGCTATTGATTACAGTATTTGTAAGAACTATGTATAATAATACTGTATGTGAAATATGTAATACTGTAAACTAGATGCCATAAATAATATAATAAATAATAAATGATCATTGTAACGTCCAAAATGTTTTACTGTATTTTCCCTTTTTCATTTAATAAATTGGGTAATACGAGTGTAATGGTGACTAAAGGGTGTTTTTTCATGTCCTCTATGCTCTAACTACGAAAATATTTGATTTACAAATAAGGAATCCTACTTCGCAGAATTTCATTTATCATGGTAGGGTCTAGAACCACAATAAACGAGGGTTCACTGTATAAACAGTAACTATTAGATACCTACGAAGACCCCAAACTGAGCATGTTCGTCCTCAAGCCCCCAAGCCAGTTGGGAGGTACTCCTGGGCAGGCCAAACTAAGCCCAAGCTCCTGACATCATCTGCGTGGGCCTAACTCAGTCAATGGGGTCCATAATACCATCAACCACAGCTTCCCCCAGCCAGGGGGTGGGCTGGAATAAAGGCAGGGAGTATGCTCTGGGACACTCTCTTACTCTCTCTTATCCTGCTCCTGGTCAGAGGCAGGTAGAGGGGGAGGGTCTGCCTCCCCTGTGTGGAGACACATGTGTTTGCTCTGGCCTAGTTGGGGCCCACAGCCTCTGGGCCCACATACTCCTAGTCTCTAGGGTTCTTGGGCTTCTGGCCTCCTGGAATACACCCGCCCCCAAGAGCTGCACACATGGCTGTTCTTTTCAACGTGATTGTTCGGGCCCCATTGTGAACCCCTATGAGACTGTAAAACCAACACTTGTCTTGTCCTTCATAAGAACCCTCATGGACTACAAAACGGGCTTCAACTTCAATTCTTTCATCGAGCAAAGCCAAGAACCAAGGTGTTACTGACACCAGAACTCTAACAAAACTACCAGCCACTCCTAAGGAGAAAGGTAAGGCTTTATTCCTGTAACAAGTTACAGCCCCAGAAACCCACAGGGAAAGTTCTACTTCTCTCTTATAGGGTTGCTGTAAGTCAGCATTGACTCAATGGAAGTGAGTTTGGTTTTTTGTATACTCTCTAGATTTAATTTGAATATTTAAATTAAAAATTAGTCAGTGGCCATCCAATGTAGACTGGGAAAACCCCTTCATTATTCCTTACCATATTTCCAAATTGCCCCATTGGTCCTTTCTACTGGATTTCAATTCTCACACAAATTGACTTTGTAAGTTCTTCCTTTTCCCTGGCTCCTCATGGGACTCTACTATGAAACACAGACTTTTTCTTTTGTGTGTCCAAACAACCAAAGCAAAGTGGGGTTAGGAAGAAAGAGACATGAAGAAGATGTTAAGACCATAGAATGAGTGGTATAAGAGTTGTAAGAGCTCCCAGTAAAAAGATTTTTAAAAAACCCAAAACTATTGAATGAATGAGACTTGGCTTTTACTAAGCTGAAGTTGTGAAGAAAAAGAATTAAGTTCCTAGTTTGGGTGAACATCTGAGTAACAGGGGTTCCTTCGAAGGCACACACAAAAATGTGTCACTGAAAATCTCTGAAGGTTAGTAGCAGAATTTTACTGATAATACAGTGATAGTGAGGAGAAGGTTACATGTTGGCACAATATAGAAAATAACTTAGAATTTTTAATTTAACAACCACTTTCCCTGCTTATTCATGGATACTTTAATAATTATCTGTCTCTTCTCAGGATCCAGACTACCCATGATGCAAGAGCTTCTCTATTTATTGGGTTGTTTGTTTGTTTTTTTGTTATGCTATGCAATTGTGGACAGACCCCTGGCAGACTAGTGCAGTATGCACTAAACAACCACAAAGGCAGTGATGCAATTGCACCAGCAACTCCGTGAGAGGAAGATGAGGCTGTTGACTCCCATAAAAACTTTAAGTATCAGAAACCCTAAGGGGCAACTCTACTCTACCTTGTCCTGTAGCGTCACTAAGAGTCAGAATCAACTCAATGGTAGTAAGTTTGTTTTTTGCCCAATATGAATGCCACATGCAGCCTCTGAGCACAAGTCCAAACTGTTTTCAATGTAAATCACATTACATTTTTTGGAAACTAGATAGATAACTAAAACATTCCAATAATTCAATAATTGTTTAAATGTTGGGTTAATAAAATTTATTACTTGAACTATATAATGATATATGTACTAACTCCCAATTAATAATAAATTATAAATATATATCACTAAAGATAATTTCACCTGATTCTTTTTATTTTATTAATGTAGCTACTATAAATTTTTAAAGTATGAATATGTGACTCACAGTATGTTTTTCGTGAACAGCACTGACCCAAATCCTTCTCATATCTTCCTCCCTCTTCTTTACTTTTCAAGAGGCCTTCTCTCCCTCTCTCTTTGCCTTCTTTCAGAGATTCCAAACTCCTATTCTGCATACTAAGCAAACTCCCCCATGATCTTAATCTGTCTATATTGGCCAATCCTGTGTGAGAAAACAGGGAGTAGAACTGTGGGAAATTGCTTCCCATATATTAAATTCTGGAGTAATCAGTAGGACACTTCCTTCAAATTTGTTCCTCAAAATGAAATGCACTGCACTGATAAATTTAAAATATAAAAGTAGACAACACTAAGATCAATTGGCATAAAATAGTCCACAAAAATAAAGTTCTGCATCCTATTGTGGTGAGTAGTGACTAGGAGCATAAAAGTACATAAGTGGCAAATTAAGGTGCAACTAGTGGTCGGGCTCTCCTTGTCTGGAAACAAGAAGAGTGAAGAAAATTGTACATAAAACACTCAATCCTATGGATTATTAGAACACTCGAACATGTCTCCAGCACCTGAGGCCAGTAGAAAGATGTTGCCCTGTTAATGCTACCACTTGTTCTCAAAAGGTCTGGATTAGAAGGTCCTGAAGAGAATAAAAGAAAAATGTGGAACAAAACTCAAGATCACAATTAAAATCATTAGACACTTGTGGTACTCCCAAGACTGTGGCCCTTAGTCACCTAGAATTGAACTCACTCCAAGGCTCAATTGTCAACCTAACAGCAGACAGGTCTATACAGAAGTTAAAACACTAGGGAGACAAACACACCTTAGGTTAATCAACCCTTTAAGATCAAAAGAGCAACATTTACCCAAAGACAAAGTTCAAAGTGTTAAGAGAGAAGAAGGAATAGAAACAGGAAACATAGACAGGACATGTGATAGGTGGTGTTACATTGAAGGAATTGTAATAAATTAGAAAAAACAAAATGTGCATGACTTGTTGAATGTAAAATCGATCATCTGTTCAGTAAAGCATCACACTATTCATGATGAAAATTATTTCAAAGTTTAGATTCTGGAAAAAATGGCAACCCTATAGGACTCACCCATCTGAAGCTCCTGCTGCCAGACCAGAAAATTGGGAGGTAAGGTGAAGGAAACGGGAAGGTGGTGTCCAGAAATTAGAACTAGGGTACTACAGTCTGTCCTGAACCCCATTTTTGAGTGTGATTTCAATTCACAAAGCAAACCAAGAACGCTTTAAAGCCCTCTAGCTTTGGCAAGCCCAAACACACCAGCTGCGCCCTTCCTGGGAGCAGCGGTTTCTCCAGGCTGACACCTTAAAGGGGACAGAATCCCAGACACGAGGAGAACCCCACACCAGAGCTCTCCACACTGTTGGCTGCCTTGAGCTCACAGCCTGG
>NW_022103898.1:50986043-50987585 GCF_000313985.2 Echinops telfairi
GGTCTAAACCCCTTTGGCCCTACATACAAGTAATCAGGGATCAGCTATCTCTTTATTCTTTATTTCCTCCTTCTCGCTCTCCTCCTTCTTTATAATCACAGCCAATCTTAGTGAACACAGTTGGGGTTTTTTCCCCTCCCTTCTCTTTTTTCTCTTTCTCTTTCTTTCCACTTTCTTTCTTTGTTCTCTTTGCTTCTCTCTCTGCTTGTATGATTCTTTCTTCTCCCTCTCTTTCCCTTTACATGCCATTGCTGGTTCCCAGAACCCTACACTCTGCCTAGGGCAACCCTGTCCTCCCATTGGGTGTCCTAACCCCTAAGACTGTTCCACACAGGACGAGTCCGTGCTACACACAGCACAGCATGGAGTCAGTTATTTCTTTATCAATTTTTGAAGTTCTGTCTCCCTCTCCTTTTTTTCTTCTTTTTTAACTTTATTTGTGTTCTTCTTTCACTTTTTCTTTTTTCCTCTTATTCTAACTCTTCTCTCATTCCTACCACAGCCTCAGCAGATTCAGTTCTTTTTTGTTGTTTTCTTTCTTTTTTTTCTTTTTACTGTTTTCACTTGTTTACTCTGTGCATTCTAGTTGAGTGTGTGTGACTGGTATCAGTTTGCTAGACATTGTTGTTTCAGTCTGTCTTCCTCTTTCTCTTTTTCCTCTCCTTTCACTCTCTTTCCTGTCACAAGACACTAGCAGCCTCCAGGCCCCTCCCCTCTGCCTAGGGAAGCTCTGAAGGCCCAACTGGGGGAGCTTTTATAGGCTTGGCAAGCATCTGGGGAACTCTGGGCATCTGGGCAACTCTGAAGGCCCAACTGGGGGAGCATTTATAGGCTTGGCAAGCATCTGGGGAAATCACGCCGGTCCTCTTCCATACACACAGCAGCAGGAGGTTCTCCACTGCAAACGGTGGGGGCATTTCCAGTCTAAACACTGAGGCCCTACAAGTGACCGGGGGAAACACATGACCACCATGGGTGGGGCTCCATGCTACTGTAGCAACATTCACCCAATCTCAAAGGTGATCTCTCTGTCTACAGTAATCCCCCTACCAGCTACAGAGCTCTACACCAAGGTGGGTATACTTACACACCCTCCTCAGCACTCCAGTCTCAGAGGAAAACACCACAGGCCAACCGAGGTGCTCCAAGAACCATGAAGCCTACTTAGAAATTGGCCAGAGAAGCAAGGCCCTCGTGGGCCCACAACAACCCAACTATTGTCACATGAGAGGAATATCCAATACACATTCCAAGTAATAGAATACTAGATGGCCAGGACAAGAGTGAAACCACAGGAAGATATAGCGATAGCCTGACCCCTCAGTACAGCTACCATCAGGTAGTTCATAGAAGGACTCATACGAATCTCCCAAGAGAGGCCCCAGGGCTCTTTGACTCAGGAAGATGGCTCCAAGCTCCTCTAAAACAACACGTAAACAGCAACCAGTTCTAACAGCTTCAACGAAAAAGCAGGAGAAACAGAAGACAATGCTGGAAGAAGTCATGAACCTAACTGTGGGCATAGAAGAAGCAGATATTGAC
>NW_022103898.1:50989060-50990684 GCF_000313985.2 Echinops telfairi
TGTGATAAGAATTGTATGAGCTCCCAATAAAATAATTTTTAAAAAAAGAAAAGAAATTATTTTAAAGTGTAAAAAATAAATATTAAAAGTTTAATTTTCTATCACAAACAGATAGAAAAACATATGTACCAATCATTAAATTAGCAGACACTAAATAGAATAAAAGTGATGTGATAATTTTAATTTTTGTTGCTTTGTGTATGAAATTTTGTGGAGGGAGATTTCATCCCAGGCATGACAAAACCAAAAACTCTTTTAGTTTGGGCTCCCACTAAATGCTAGCTCCAAATGAAGAGCAGTTAGATCTCACATCACAGCCCTGCTCGAAACGCCCTCAGGAACGGATCACAGAAGATACGGGTGCCATAGCAAAATGTGACAAAGAATTTAGATGGTGGCCAGCTAGCAGATAAAAGCATCTGGGGTCTTAAAGGCTGATCTTCAAACAAGCAGCCATCTAAGTGACAACTAAGTCCACATGGAAGAAGCGCACCAACATCAGTCACTGAAGGAGTGGAATCCATATAATCCGAAGTCAAAGGAGGGATCAGTGTCAGAGCCTAAATTACAAGAATCCGGTGTGCAGAAGGGGATGGGTGACAGTGGGAGCCCAAGGTTTATTTGTCGAACTGTTTAGGAAATAAGCCATCTAAAATTGAGGGGGGGAGGAAAGTGGTCACTAAACAGAGTGCTTGGGAGAGAGGAGTATAGAAGATCAGATGTATAAATCTGACCTGAACAGTTAAAACTTTGTCAGTAGATCCCCACTATGATGTGGGCTCGACCTGATCTGGTTTCCAAAATTTTCTGTAATTTTGGTTTGTATTGTTTTATTCAGTTTTTGTTTGTTCCTATTAGGGTGTATCGCAGAGGTGTTATAGCAATGGAGACCACCCTCTTAAAGCTGTGTTATATGCTTTTCCACTTTTCAATATATGAACCCCAGAATTGATGAACCGAGAGGGACAGCAAGTTTAATAAGGGGTTCAGGTGAAAGGGGTACAGTAGTGGAGGTAGGGGGCAAAAGGGATGCAATGTCAAGGAGTCTATGTAGAAAAAAACAAGTTTAGAAACTGATTGTGGTAGCAATTGTATCTTCTACTTGTCGTGATTAAAATTTGGAATGATGTGATATATGTATTGAGTCCCAACTAATAATAATAAGAAAGTTCAAGACAACCTTAGGAAAGAGGATAATCTGAAGAGGTTGCAGTGCAGAACTGATGGGTTGTGAATAAATAAAGAAAATACTGGGAAAAGAGCTCAAGACTGTTTATGAATGGCCTGTGATTTTTTTTTAGAAATAATATAAAGACTATGGCTATATAATATGGCTAATATATAATAATATAATTTGAATAATAATATAAAGAATATCTTTTTTTATGTTTAATCCTCTGGGTGTATTAAACTGTGCAAGGCCCTCTACTTATAAAAAAAGAAAGAAAGAAATACAAAAACTTAAAAGATGATACCACAAAATTAATCTGTTTAAGGCAATTACAGAAAAAAATTTAATCTAAACAAATAAAGGAACAATGCTACATATTTTTATGAAAAATCAACTACCTAATTATTGCATATTTATTTTATAATATATATCGGGTTCAGTAAAATGTTTAAA
>NW_022103898.1:50991893-50994244 GCF_000313985.2 Echinops telfairi
AGCTTTCGAAAGCTTAGGGCCATGAGCACCCATGTGGGGAATTTAGAATGCCATGTGCATGCCCAGAGCATGTCACATGACCAGAGCAAGTCGCATGCCCTAAGAAAAGGTGAAGTGAAGTTCTGACACATGCTACAAGATATAGGAACCTTGAAAACATACTAAGGGTCGTAAGTGGGACACAAAATGACGACTATTGCACGCTTTCACTTGTGTGATCTAGATAGGCAACTGCATAGAACATAGCACATCAGTGGTCTGCAGAGACCGGGGCGGGAGGAATGGGGACTCTGCTTTGAAGACAGCGCTGACGCTGAGTAAATTGAGACACCTAGTGACCCCAACAAACAGAGTGAACCTGCTCCCTAGGCCTTCACAGGCTGTAACTCTGGGCTGCAGAAGACCGCCTCATCTTTCTCCCACCAAGCAGTCGTGAATCATCGGCAGCCCATCCTAAATCACTCTGGCATCAGGGTTCCTCACAAAGAAAATGAGAAAGGTAAAACAAGAAGAGGTACCTGAGAGAGGAGTGCTCTGTGGGTGGAGCTGGCTGTTGGGGGAAGCGTTCTCTCAGCTCTCTCTGAATCTTATACAGTGCTGGTCAATGGGTCAATAGGTCAATGGTCAATGGGTTGGAGATCACGTGTGGTTCCTTCCAGTGGCCCTTGGGTGCAGAATAATATTGATGTATTTACTGCACATGTTCTCAGTACCCATTCACACTGAGGACCCTGGTGCCATCCTTTAGTAAAAGGCTCTTGGGATGGATCGCAAGGTGGAGGATTTAATGATAGAGATTGGGTCACAAAGTACCAAATCGGGGCAGTGACAATAAGTCATAGAAAAGGGGATATTGGTTTCAGGATTGGCCTTGAAATATAACTGTCACTTTGAACGTGTCCAGAGACCTGTGATCAGGTGAAAAATCAACCATCCACTACCAAGTAATTTATATATTCATTCAACATACATTTTAGTGTTAATGATGTGCCAGTAATTAATGTTAATTGTACACCTCTGTCATCATTTTTCAGAAGCCTTGGTTCTATGGTGGGCTAAGATTGCGCTGCTAACCATCAGGTCAGCAGTTTAAACCCCCCAGCTGCTCTGAGAGAGAAATAGGAGGGGTTCTATTCCTGTAAAAATTTATGGTCTTGGAAACCAACAGGAGCCACTTGACTCTGCCACGTCGTGTTGCTATGAGTTGGAATCAACTCAGTCAGTGTCTTGAGTCTTCATCATCATTTTAGTTATCAGAGAACACCTAGAGTCACTAGTTAGCTACTGTGTTATTCAACAGTTGCCATATTCACTGGACATGTTATCAGGAGAGACCAGTCCCTGAGAAGGACATCATGCCTGCAAACCTGGATGGGCAGCAAATAGGAAGAAAACCCTCAAGGAGATGAGTCAACACTGTGGAAGTTTCAATGGGCTCGTGCCCTGGAACAATTGTGAGGATGGTGCAGGACTGGACAGTATTTCATTGTGTTGTGCATAAGTTTGCTATGGGTCAGAACCAACTCCATGGCATCTAACAAAAACAACAAGTACAAGAAGGAAGAAAATGTTCTAGACCTGATTACAGTGATGATTGTACCACTCTTTTTAATATGACTGAACTATTGAAGTGTATGATGTGTCAATAAACTTATTTTGTGTCAATAATTGTATCAATAAAGCTATTTTTAAAGGAAAAGGAAATAGCTAACTTATTTCTACCCTTTGACAAAGAAATTTTAACTTCTAATTTATTCAAAATTCATTATACTCCTTTATACTCATTCCTACGAGAGCATGTAGAGTTTTTTATCATTTCATTGTGCCTATTATTTTAGTCTCTCAATCAAAAAAGACTGATAATATTGTCATATCTCTAATCTTCACAACTTGTACAGGAATAAAGGAAGTCCACACCAAAAAAGCACACTAGTCTGTGTGATCTACAAACAATAAGATCCAAACCTGTAGGAGGGGATAGTACCAGTGCCTAAATTCTAAACACCTAGGGTGTAAAATGGTATGAATAATACTGGAAGCCCAAAATTCATTTGCAGGGTCCTATATGGATTGAATCCCCAGTGAATCCCCACTGTCCATTAGCTAGGAATGTGAACAGCGCTCATATCATACAAAGACTACCATAAAGTGGTTCTTAGCATCTGTGCTTAGACTGGAATGGAACAACTTGTCCTTTGACCGACTTTCAATTTATCTGATATTTTTAATACCCTTTGTTTTTCCTTTTTAAAAAAATCATTTTATTGGGGCTTATACAATTCATCACAATACATAGATCAATTATGTAAAGCACACCTATACATTTGTTGCCCTCATCATTCCCAAAATTC
>NW_022103898.1:50995421-51002065 GCF_000313985.2 Echinops telfairi
CCGTTTCCCCCATAATCTTAAATATATTTATATATGTACATGTCTGTATTTAGGCTTCTATGTATGCCCTTTGCCTCCTACTTCTTTCCTCTATTTCCTTACACTTTCCTCCTGTCCCATTACCATGTTCAGTCTTCATTCTGGTTTCGGTAATTCCTCTCAGTTACCTTGCCCTTGGTCACTCCCTACCAGTCCTCCCATCCCCTCCCTACCATTGGTTTTGAACCATTTGTTGTTCCCTTCTCCCTAGGTTGGCCAACCCTCCTTCCTTCCCCTACCTCCCACACTCCCATGGTCCCCCGGGGCCATTGGTCCCTTTATTTTCTTCTTGCATTTTTTTGTCCAGCCTCTCTTATCTAGGTGGACGTGCAGATACATTAATATGAGAATAAAAGATTGAGGTCTTTTTCTTGTATGATAATTGTTGCTGAGTTCTTTTTGTTGTTCTTTGTCCTTGTTTTGTATGTTTTTCTATATATGGAAGCCAAGATGGGTGAATTTATAAAGACAGTAACTGAAATAATAATTACCTCGGGCCACAGAAGGAGAGGGTGGAGTCAACAGAGAGTCCACATCAATGAGTGCAAGAAGGAAGAAAATGCCCCAGAGTTTATTGTGGTGATGACTGTACAACTCTTCTTAAAATGATTGAACTGTTGAATTGCAAGAAGTGTTGATTATAGCTCAATGTAACTAATAGGATTTAAAAGTCTATGTGGTAGTCTAGGAAAATGAATATTCTGACTATCTGACCAAGAGCATTGTCCGGTGAAATTCAGTAGCTGTGGTTAGGTTGGAATGCAACACCTTGTCATAAGAACTTCCGTTTGACCCAATTTTAATTTATTCTGGTTTCTGCATATTTTCTGCTTTCTTTTCAATTGAGGTTTTTCTGTTTTATATGGTTAATGTTGCTAGGTCCTTTTTTGGTTTTTGTCTTTGTTTTGTATCTTTTGTCTCTATAGGGAAGTCAGGATGGGGGGGTGGATCTGTGAAGATATCAACTGATTAGTAATCACCTGGGGCAATAAAGGGGAGGTTGAAGGGAAAAGGGGAGTCAACAGGATCGGGACAAGAAAGAAAATGCTCCTAAGTTGATTGTGGTGATGATGACACAAACTTTCTCAATATGATTGAACCATTGAATTGCATGATATGTTATTATATCCCAATAAAACCATTTTTTATAAAAAGAGTGGAAGACATCCAAATGATACTTCATCCTAAAGAACAGAAACACAGAGTAGAACTCTACATTTACCAACATGAAACCGGCATCATACAAAAGACCCTGCACTTTCATTTTTAGCAGGGCTCTGCTTTTCAAGGCAGCACTCCCTCGGCCCAGCATTGGGTGGTAATAACTTAGAAACATGAGATCTGATAGGGACTGACACAGAGTCCCAGTTTGCTATTAATTTGTGATGCAACTTTAACTTCATTCCATTTGTCTCTTTATCTACAAAATCAGGATTAAAAATAAATTCTCATTGCAGTACTAGTCACAATAGCCAAATGATGGGAACACCCTAAATGTCAGTCAAAAATGATTGGATAAACCAAATGTAGTAACAAGATGAAGAGATAAACAAAATGGATAAACAATGGATACATCTCAGTCAGCAGGAGAAATGTGGTCTTGCTAAAAACCACAGTATGGGTGGAGCTTAAAGACATTATGCTGAATGAAATAAACCAGACATGAAACAAAAAATACTGTACAACCTCACTTACATAAAAAGACAAGAGACCAACGTTTATGAGTGGATATCAGGGAAGACCTAACTTGATTCAAGAAAAAATAAAAATTTCTAATTTTGTAAGCACACTTAATAGCAAATGAATAAAGTGAATCAGTAATAAAAATCTCCCAATAAAGACCAGAAAAGATGGCTTCACAATTAACTTTACCAAACATTTATGGAAGAATGAACACCAATCTTTCTAAAAGCTTTCCAATAAATAGAAACTGCAAAACAATGAAACGATAACTATGATCCTATGTATAGAATGGTTTAATCCACAAGAAAGCTACCAGATCTAATAAACAATTGGGGGAAGTAGGATACAAGATCGATACTGAAAAATCAGTTGTGTTTCGAAACCCAGTCATTATACAATCTGATAATTAGATAAGAAAGTAATTTTAATTGTCACAGTATTTAAGAGAAAAAAATACCGAGGGAAAAATTTTACTGCTATAAAACATTCCTGAAAGAAATTATAAACCTAAATAAGTGACCTTTTCTTTGTGCATACAATGGGAGATGGCAATACTACCCCCAAAGATCTACAAATTCAATGCAATTCTAATCAAAATTTCAACAAGCTTTTGTGCAGAAATGGGAAAGTTGATCCTAAATTCATATGGGTTTGCAAGGTACTTCAAAGAGCCAAAATATCCCTGGGAAAAAAAAGAAGAAGAATGAGGTAGGGAGACTCACACTCACGGTTTCAAAATATAGTAATGTTTTGTATAGTAGCATACAGTAACATTGGTATAGAGAAATGATAACATTATATAGTAGTATTGGTATAAAGAAATGGTATAAATCCAATTAAATAGAATTGCCAAACTGGAAATAAGCCCACACATCCATGGACAATTTATTTTTCATGAGAGCACCAACTCCATTCAATAGGTGCTTGGAAAATAATAAAGATAAACAAACACCAACTCATTATTATTATAAAAACAAAAGAAAGCATACTACATAGGACATATAATACACAATTCGTGTTCAGGAAATGCTGGTGTCCCTCATCTGGTTCATCCCATACTAATCTAAATAAAACATGTAGCTGATTATCATAGGACATCATTCTAAAAATGGCATACTTGGTCATTATCATCTATTTAAAATTTCATCTAGTACATGTGATATAGAAAGCAATTATTTGAATGCGAGGATACAAAGACAAGGTTTCTGTCCTCAAAATCATTCTATCTTCTTAAGGATAAAATACATAAGTGAATAACAGTGGTTGTTCGGTATACACAACCAAACAAATTAGTGGCCAAGAAAACAAAAGGTCTTAAGAGGTAGCAACAAGCACTTTGAGCTGGGAAACATGGAAACAATCCATGGGTGGTGGTGGGAGGGTGTTTACAGTAAGATTCTGTCATTTTGGTTGTTTCTAACATCCCAAATGATCCTTTTCCTAACAATGCTCACTCTTCCTTTAGGAATAAAAGCAGCTCTTGGTTGGAGCTAATGTTCTAAATGTGCTAACTATGGAACGTAAGAATCTCCCTTCTGTGCCCTGAGCTGACACAGATGTAGACAACTGGATGCTCTGTGCTAGAACCTGCAATCCTGAGGAGCATGCAAACATAAGTGTTAGTTGGAAGTCAATGTCATGGCAATGGCAGTGGCAGAGATGGGATTCCTTGCCAGACTCCTATCTATAAGACACTTCTCTGTGCTTTCTGCTTCTTGACCCTCCAGAGGTTTCTTGGTTCCAGTTACCATTGAACCTCATCTTCAAACTTCTGTGAATTCTTTGAGTCTGTTACCAGCCCTCATGCCCCTTTCACGTGGTGCTTAACTAATCCAGTGTTTGCTTCCATTTCTTTCATCCAAGAACTAATAGTCAATAAAATATGAGCAGAATTTTAAAAGGATGGTAGAATTCACAAAAGCAGCAAAGACCAAGGCATGATAGAGAAGAAAGGAATATAGTAAAGAGAATGAGATGGGTTGAAAGGGATTATTAGATTCATTTAGTATTCATTTTTAAATTAATTAATATTCATTTAATTTACTTAATATTCATTTAGTAATCTTTGGTGGAAAAAAAAACCAAGTTCACGTGCAGGAATGTGTGGAAGAACCATCCTCAGATAAGTCAGCCTAGTAAATCCTTAACCTTCTTGTCTAAAGTATTCCTAATCTTCTCCAGCACAACTTTATTCCTTAGGGGAAAAAATATATACAGGCTACTTCCTTGCCATCCACACAGCATCTCTAGGCTATCTACCAAACTCTGCTCACTCTAGACCTTCGACTATTTATTTTGATATGCTATAAGATCTCCCCTGCTCACCATCAACTGACCCTTTTCTGCTTTGGAAACCCTACTAGTCTTCAACTCATTTGATACGTTAACTCTATTTTAACTTCCAATCGTTCAAGGTGCTTTGATTATATAGTGCTGACCTCTGGTCCATGCGGTCTATCTCTGAGTTTCAGATAAAGCATCTTCACCTAAATTCAGCGTCTACACTCAAGAAAAACATGACTGTGCTTATTCCTGCATCTTCACTGGAAGGATTCGCCCATCCGGTATTAAGGAAAATGTATCACCAGAATAGACGTATTTCCAACTGGCTTGAATCCCACCACTTCCAAGCACAGTACATGATGGAGTGACTTGTGCAATAAGTGTTTTGGGAAAAATAGCTGGCAGTAGTATAACAATGTTTAAAACAAGAAAAAAATCAATACAAAGAGACCAATTAAAAAGACCAAGTATGACATAGGACTTGGACAAGGATAATAAGAGTGGGATTTGAAAGGAAAATAATAGATAGAATATTACAAAAGAAAAATAGGCCAGAATTGGGAGGGATTAATTTAAAACAACTTCATGGTTTTACTTCATGACCAAAATAGAGACACTGGAAAGTTGTGCTGCTTTTGAGACTCAGTATGTCCTGGAAGTTACAAGAGCAAAGGGAGGGTTTAAGGCTGTGAGGACAATCAACCAGGCAAACGGGAAAAAAATCAGATTTCAAATGTTTTCATACTAGTGACTAGAGTAGTGGAGTTGAATTCAGACCACTAGGGATTTTTTAAATGGCAAAACAGGGAAGAAAAAAATGGAAATGAAAGTTTGAAGTGAAAGAAAAGCAAAACTTGGGACAATTAAACATGTCAAAGTTGAGGAAGAGCCACTGCCTCATGATAAGACTATAATTGTATGATAAAATGGTGTTATTTACTAACATGAGAAAACTTTTTCAACTTTTAGGGTACACGTGTTCTAAAAAAGTCTGGTCCAGTTTCTTGCTGTTAACACTTGTTGGTTGGCAGGTTAGAGCATAATAGTTGCTTACATATACACTATGATAGATGGCTTTTGTGTCAACTTGACAGGGCCAGGCTACTCAGTGGTTTAGCTGTTGAATCTAGTAATCCCCACAATGTGACCTAACACAATATAATCAACCTCATGATGAGATTTGCTGTGAGCAGCCAATAATTTCTAAGATTAGGGTGGGGTGTACCTCTCTTACTCTGGGCATAGTCCTGATGCAATTTAAAGGCGGTTTCCTCAGGTGTATGCCCTACTTCCCATATAAGCAGATGCTGAAGAAGGGTTTGGAGCTGGATCTCACATTTGACTCATCAACCTCTGGTTCTTTAAACTTGAGTCAAAGGCTTGCTGTATTGCCTGCCGATCCCAGGAGCTGCCGTCAGCCTGCTATCTAGTCTGCTGACCTTGATTCATTCATATCACAAGTGTGACCTGCTGACATTGAACTTACACACAACCATCAGTCTATGGGGCCCTAGACAGGAATTGCTCATGTCTACAACTGTGTGAGCTGCTGTCTTGTGTGATATATATATATATATCACTATTTTTGCTTCTATAGAGAAACCGGCTTGTGTTATATATATATATATATATTTATATATATATAATCACTATTTTTGCTTCTATAGAGAATATATATATATATATATCACTATTTTTGCTTCTATAGAGAAACCGGCCTAACATAGACACCAGCTCAGAAACAGAAAAATATACTTAAACCAAAACCAGATTAAGTGATTGACCAGTCTTATTCACACCTCCTGAATTTCTAACACAACCAGGTTTTGTTTGACATGAAAGTAAGACACAGAGAAAAGAGTTTTAATTCAGAACTCACACTCCCTCCTCTAAGAGCATGGTCAAAACAAATTGCTTTTTGAAGTCCAGAGAGTGCACGCAAGGACTCGGGCTGCAGAACAATGGCACAGATTTCTGCGTTTGGAAACTTGGTCTTCCCAAGGCATGGAAATGAAAACAAAGCGAATAAGAAAAATGACTGGCCTGCTGTTCTTTGAGTGTTGGCATACTGTTTCCAATAAGGAGCAGAAGCCCGGTGTCAAGCTGGTGCATACTCAGAAAGGGAAAAGATAGCATCTCGGGAATGAGACTGGAGAAGTGTGACTCATCTCTTCTGTTTCTTGCCAAGCTTACCTTGACATTTACTTCTATAAACATAGTCAGCAAAGACTATGCTAAGAAATCATGTTCTAAATCTACATCTGGAGTTTTTCTTAGTTGCCACATCTTGAGCAGCTAAGAAAGTTCTCTCCCACTCTCTTTTATAAAAATGCTAATTATCAGCTATGGGATATAGCTTATATTGTATTTTATTGCTAACTTCCTCCTTGAGTGGCAGGCTTATGTTATCTTCACTATAACCCATTTGAATGACGTAGGACAATATTTTTTCTTTCCATGAATTGTCCCGGGAGCCCTGGTGGCTTCTAACTACCAGGTCATAAGTTCCAAACCAACATATGCTCTGAGGGAGAAAGAGGGGTCTTTCCCACTGAAGTACTCCCTCAAATCAAGAATACTTTCTTCTAGTAAATTGGCATTCTATGATGCTCCCCTTCCCGACACAATCACTGAAGACA
>NW_022103898.1:51003012-51022117 GCF_000313985.2 Echinops telfairi
GAATGTACAAATGCGTTTTACACAATTGATGTATGTATGGGTTGTGATAAGAGTTGTATGAGCACCTAATAAAATGATAAAAAAGAGGGGTCTTTCTACTCCCAGAGTATGCTCAATGGCACTGGATTATACATGTAGAAGTTGTTGAATTGGAGAATGTTTTGTTGTGTATATTTTTGTCACAATTAAAAGAGTAACTACATGAATAACAATGATATATGGATGATGAAGTATTAATAAAACTGTTTTAGGTTTTGTTTTTTTAAAGAGTTACAGTCATGGAAACTCACAGTGACAGGTCTACCTTATCCTGCAGGGTTGCTAAGAGTCAGAATTGAGTCAATGGCAGTGAGGGCTTTGGGGTTGTTGTCGTTTTTAGTTAGTTTATTAATTATCCCAGAGCCCTAGTGGTTACCCATTGAGCTGCTAACATCCAGGTCATCAGTTTGAAGCCACAAGCAGCTCTAGGGGTGAAAGCCAATCTTTCTACATCAGTAAAGAGTTACAGTCTCAGAAACCCTCACGGGCAATTCTACCTTGTCCTATAGGGTTGCTATGAGTCAGAATCAACTCAAGGCCTATGAATTTGGCTTTGGGGGTCATTGTCATAGGCTGAGTTCTATATGGAACCAAAATCAGAAAAAGTGTGTGTGTGTGTGTGTGTGTGTACACGCAACTAATTTGCTCCTATACCTGATAACAAAATGGAGCATGTTTACATGATAGTACATCATGTAAGAGCCAAACCACCAAGAATCATATCCTAGCCAGTTGACTCAGAACATCCAATCTATCAACCTGATTCCTGTACACATCTCCTTAAAACCATACATTATTTCTAAATAAAAACAATCACAAAATCTTACTTGCACCTAACATGATACAACTAGCATGTGTACAACTGGAAAAGCATTAACCCTGTTTGTTTCTTTTATTTTTAAGTAATAAGGGGGAAATTTAAAATGCTCTATAAACACATATATATGTATAGTAAAACAAGGGAAAATATTCCTAACAATTACAGGTCTTATTTCTGCAGTTGGCCATGTGGTCAAGATGGTATTTAGAACTGCCATCTCCCACTACCCATTCCACGTTCCCTTTGCCCTCAGCAAGCACCTCAGTTGGTCATGGATATTTGCCTGGTGGGTTAGCCAAGCCTTCATTTATAAAGGGACTAGGCTACTAGTAATCACGTCAGATGATGGTCTATGCTGCTGAGGCCATAACATCCACCCCTGCCACCATGGCCACTTAGTTCATGAGCCCCTTTAGAGAAGTTAATCCATATGCCTCTTCACCATACTCCATATCACCAAGTTTAAAATCGTTTTCCTTCAAAGACACTGACCATCCTGCCAAGCCATTGCCCACAGCTGATAAATCAGTATCCAGTCACAAATTTGGCCATCTCTTCTTCCAAGCAAAATGAATAACTGTATGTACTGCTTGAAGTTTGCCCATTGGGAGGTTATGCTTCCACCACTGCCTTCCAGAGAGGTACCAAAAATGGATCACAGTGCTGCTCCAGTCCATTTTTAAGTGATCTCTGAATGTCCCACAGAACAATCTGTACACCAGGCATGGTTGTCTCAGATAAATGATTATTAGGAACTCCCCCATGAGGCCATAGGTGCAGAACAGTATAGAAAAGGAAATATGACAAGACCACAGGCACTTGGACCACTTCCCCATGTAAATTACTTGTGCCTTTATGGCCTGCTTGAGCCCATTCTTGTATATATCACTTCCATTTAATAATGGGATGCTAGCTGTGTACATCTGATCTTATGACTCTGTGAGTTCGATAACACTCTAGTCATGAGGGAAACTCAAGCCGCATTTAATCTCAACTAATTCCCAATAACAAGCTAAAAGCTGTTTCTCAAAAATAGAGCAGTTATCTGCATAGGATAGCAGGGCTTTGCTCCAAAATCCTAAGAGTCTGTACTTTGAGTGCAAAAGGCTCTAAAAACATGCCAAAGGCTCTAAAAACCATCTCTGTCACTGACATTTGCAATATCATTGGATCCGTTGGATCATATGGCCTAAGTGGCTGAGTGGCTTGCATGGCAGCCTGAACCTGCTACATACAGTACCTTCCCTCCTTCTAGGTCTACTCAAAACTAGCAGCTCTTTGAGTCACTTGTCAAATCAGCTGGAGTAGCACACGCATTCCTCTAAAATCACTCTTGGTACCAAGGGTCTTCAACTGGGTTCGCTAGAAGGAGCAAAACCAGTGAAAGATATAAAATTTGTGTAAAATGGAATTAAGAGATAGCGGAATTTTCCAAGAATCTTTTTGAAGACCCCCTCATAGAGAATGAGATTTATATCAAGAAAATGTCTCACAGAGTTGTTAAGGCTGGCAAGTCCCAAATCCAATAATAGGCTTCAGGCTGGAAGCATCTCCTTCCTCATGTTTGCAGGGGCTGATGAATCCAAAATCTGCAGGTCAGATGGCAGGCTCTGAGCTCACATCGAGCCAAGAAATGGCAGCCAGCGATGTTGTGTCAGAGGCAGGATCCAGAGAGAGAGCGTTGCCAGAACGTCTGCATAGAGTACCTGCAAGCTACATTCCCAAGGAAACAAACTGACCTTCAACTGATTCATTTTCAGTTAATTACTTGTTTTTGTTTTGTTTGAAATCAACCTAGATGAAATTCAATGAGAAAGTTTGAGCTTCAAATGGAATTTTGGTTTAAATTGTTTAGATTAGTCGTATAATGAGTTTTCATTTGTTTCTTTCTTATAGTCACACCACCATGTTTTGAATCTAAGTACACACTGTGTGTGCCATTTCATATGTTCTTTGTGTACACTTGCATTCGTGCTCCTCAGCAAAACAGCACACCTCTAGTTACTGAAACTCAATTTCCTATGTAAGATTACTGAAGAATTGTCCACCACTAGTCCCACATAAACCTGTAAAGAACTTCTTCCTAATGGAAGTAGGATAGCATTATCCTATTATTCTCATATTTAGAGATAATTACCCTTGGCCTAAACATTGTTATAATATTAGGTTGTCTATGTGATCAAAGAAAGCCTGGACTTTCTACTTCCATGGAAGTCACAATTTGGAAAACTCACAGGGGCAGTTCCACCCTATCCTACAGGGTCACTCTGAGTCAGCAGTGACTCACTGGCAGTGAGACAGGATCAGAGGTAAAGGGTTTCTGGCTCAGTTCCTATTATTTGACTGTTTTGGAAAATCAAGCACAAAAATTCAAGTTCCTGCCATAATTTTCTTTCCTAAACTGGTAGAATCCACTTTGCTTCACTTTGTGTTAAGCAGATTCTCCTTTCCACAGAAAGATTAGAGACATTTGTGAAATCATTTCTAAGGGTCAAGAGGTTGTAGCCCATATTTACCATCCACGTTTACAATGTGCAGGATCACAGTTTCTCCTACAGAATATCTGAAGAGGTAGATTTAAAGGTTAACAATTTGATATAAAGATGTGCCTACTAATCTTATATTAAAGGAGCACATGCCAAAGAAATCTATTTTTACTTTGATTATGTGATTACTTGCGTTGGCTTGAGAACCTGTCATAGGTCAGATTCCTGAGTCAGAGATTTGCATCCAGGTGATTTATTGTGTTCTCAGGAATAATACCTGAAAGAAATGAGGACTTGGACAGCAATGAAGTTAGAGCAAAAGCCTCAGCCAACCCCAGAGGCTCTTCCGAAACAGGAGCAGCCATTAGAGCCACACTGAATCAAAAAATGCTGCTCTCAAGAAAAGGATGCAGTGTTGGGCTGTTATAAAATAAAAATAAGAAAAGCAACCTCAACCTAAAGACAAATTGTGAAAGTAAACATTCAATCTATAAAACTTTACGGAGTTTAGAGTCCCTGGGTGGTGCAAATGGCTGAGCGGTGCCTCCAGAGACAGTCCTAGGGATCTACTACCAAGATATCAGTCACTGAAATTCCCTATGGAGCAAAGCTCAACTCAAAAACACGTAGGGCCTCCATGAATCAGAATTGGGTTTTTGCTTAGGGACTTTAGATGCCTAGTAGATTATCAATATGTATCCCTTGAAATGACTTTTTAACATTTTAAAATGGAAAAATTTGGATATACAACATGTACCCTCAGAAATGAATTAACAGTGAAAGTATAAAGATATTAAGACAGGATTTCCATCTTTATGAAGCTGTTAAAAGTGGGTGGGGAGCAACATGTAAAAAAATATGTAAAATAGAATAATAGAGTACATGAGGTACTCAGGGAAGCATCTAACTAACTCTGATTAGAAGGGCCAACAGGGATTTCGACATCTTTTTAATCAATAGCAAAGCAACATCAGTTTGTAAGCAGAGGGTGACATTATTTGACTGTTATTTCAGAAAAGTTGTTCACTCATCACATTTTGAAAAGTGTTTTCATTGAGTGACTGCGGTTTCTCGGTCCTATCCTGGTGAGTCACTGCAGTTCTAATGCACCAGTCTGAGGACGCACTGAAGGCAGGTGATTCTGGGGCCCCGCACGCCATCTAGACCACTGCTGGACCGATCCTGTGTGAAAATGATGAACAGAAGACCACACATTCAAGAGATGATCCTGAGGTCTTAGCAGAACTCAGAATTGTATCCCATCCATCCCCCATCCATGCTCTGCGATTCTAATTCTAAAGCCTTGGATTTTGTGACTGTCAGCTGAATCAAAAGGTCAGTCCCTTGATGCTGTGTCCTCTCTTCTTCCCACTGTCTTTTCTGGAGCATAAACAGCCACGCTCCCTCCATTCCCATCAGATAGGAAATTGTGATTCTAGAGAAACGGGCCAAAATTAGCCAGCTTCTTCCTTATGATAATCTTCTTGAAAAAAAATTATATTTATTATGAAACCAGAAACGTTGCTTAGTGTTCAATATCAGTATCAAAAAACAATCGTGTTCCTTTTCTTAAAATGGCCAAATCCAGATACAAAAGCAAACACTTTTTTCAGACAAGAGTTTGGGGACCTCCCTATGAGTCGGAATCAACTCTACGTCAATGGCTTTTTTTCTCAGTCAGAATCTGCCTGATAAAAATGACTTTTCCAGTTTACTATTTTTAGCTTGCCTCTTTTTCCTTCCAAAATATGTTCTCCCTAGTACAAAATGTCAGCTTATATGTAATATGTGTCATTTCTTAGTCATTTTGTTATTAGTAAAAATAATTCCACCCAAATAAAGCAAATGATATCTGAGTGTTTAAAATTGTGTCAATTAAAGAATATTTCATAGTACTCTAAAGGAGCATTATGTCAAATAACTGTGATAGAGGTTTACTACTTGAGCTATTGTTTACTATATTTATAAATGTAATTGAATTTTGATGGAGCTCTCTTGGTCCATCAGTTAAAGCAGTGAGTTGCTAACCGACAGTAAGTTTTTGACCTATACCTATCAGCTGCTTTGCAGAACAATGATGCGGCAGTCAGCTTCTGAAGTGCGTATAGCTTTGGAAGCCCTAGAAACCAAACCACACCCACTGCCATCAAGCGATACTGACTCATAGTAGCCCCAGAGGACAGGGTAGAACTGCCCCTGTGAGTGCCTGAGACTGTAATTTCTTTTTTTTTAAAACACTTTTTATGGTGGGTTGGGCAACAATCTATATACCACATAAACAATTTCACAGTCAATTATTCATATACATTTTATTTCAACTTATCTATTGAAGCCCCCTCAATGTATTCCATATCCTCCTGTGTTTGCAATTTCCATTCCTCATATCCTAACTCTGTCATGGGACAAATGTTGCCCTTTGATCTTAAGTGGATGATTATTCTAACACAGGGTTGAGTTCAGTTCCAGATCTGAAGGCTGTCTAGGACCGTAGTCTCCGGACTTTTCTTTTTTAAACTCATTTTATTGGGGGCTCTTACAGCTCTTACAACACTCCATACATCAATTGTATCAAGCATATATGTGAGTTAAAAACTCGATATTCCCTCTGAGAAGCAACTAGTAGTTTCCAACTGGTGACCTTGAAGTTAGCAACCCAACCCGTAACCACTATACCACCAGGACTCATTTGGAAACCCCATAGGGCAGTCCTACTCTGTCCTATAGGAGTGTTATGAGTGGAAAACTACTGATGGTTTCAGTTTGTTTATAATTAAACCATTTGAGCAAATGAGACTCATTGTCTCCTCCCAGGCAAGCCATCCTGGGAAAGAAAACATGCCTGCTAACCTCCTCCCAACCTTACCAGCTTGTCCAAATCAGCAGATATTGTAGTTCACTACAGAGGAAGATATTTTCACAGATTTGAATGACTGACCAAGAAGACAAACTACAGGTGTATTTGTAACATAATTACCCAATTTCCTTCATCTGAGCCTGTCTCTCTGACCATTTTCTTGTCTTGGACCAGTTTCCTAACCTGCAACTTGATGTTCTCAGTACTTGATAAATAGAGGGCTGCACTCTACTCCCTTTAACAAAGAAAAACCAAACCAATTGCTATCAAATTCATTCTGATTCATGTTGGACCAACACGTGTCAACATAGGACTGTGTTCCCTAGGATTTTCCGGGGTTGGTTTTCCAGAGTAAACCACTGAGCCTTTCTCCCAAGGTGCCTCTGGGTTGGCCTCCTGTCTTTCAGCTATCAAATAAGCATGTTAACCGTTTGTACCACAGAGAAATCCCAGAGAAACACAGAAGGAGTTTCCCAGGAAGGGAAGCTTAAAAAGTAGTTTTGAGAATAAGGGCAAGTACAGACCTCTAGTGAAACTCAATAACAAGTCAGAAATTCCTACAGGAAGTGAGGAAAACAATAAGAGCAAGAGTACTGACCTGGCTTCCGGAAGGTAATTTTAAAGATGCACTTTGAGGGCAGGGAGATGTTTTGAAAAATAACAGTCATAAGAAGGACATTTTAGATCGAAGAAACAATATGAGCAAAGAATAAAATCAGAAAGGTAGAGTATGTGCATAGAGAAACCTGTGAAATCCAGTTTAGCTACAAATCTAGTACAAGGGTGTGAGTAACAAGAACCAGAGACTTAGAGCAGGTTTAATTAAGGTGTAAATTGTTCTGAATCCAAAAAGGGAAAAAAAATATTTTAGTAGACTCTTGAGAGCAGTTGATGGTTTAAAAAATAATATAGTGGTTCTGGTCAAGATGGCACCAAGTTAAGTGGCCCATACAAGAGCTACAGTGAGTCTGGTGTCCAGGAGGTCAAGTGGAAGTGTTCTGGTAAAGGGAAAAGTCCCCACGAGGGATCCTCCTTGTCCAGGAGAGGGCCCTGCCCCACATCTGCTTTATTTCAAGCCCCGGAGTTCTGAGTCCATGTATCAGGGATTTCCTGCCGGCTGTGCGACCCTTGTGCACCCGCCACCAGCCAGTGCCTGCCCCCATCCACCCCCTGGCCTGGTCGCTGCCTCAGGAACAGGAAGAGCTCCCCAGGCCAGACCTGACCACAACATAGCAGCTGTCCACTCATGGATCCTACCTGGGGGAGCTGCGCCTCTCCCACGGTTCTCCTCCCTGCACGAGGCTAGCAGCAATTCTGCCTGCAAACTCTGGTCCCTCCCGGGCAGCCGCCCGGGGCCCGAGGGCCTAACCGGGAGCAAGTCTGATGGTCTGCAGCTGGGTATACTCAGCACCAGTTCTTGGGTCACCTCCAACCCCCATGCAGTCACGCCTGCCCGGCACCAGCATTTCCTGCCCACCATTGCCCCTGCTTGGTGGCTTCTGGGAGCCCTCGCAACTCCCTGCCCCTGCTTCTCCCAGCCAGGAGAACTGTGCCACACTCTGCCTCCACCCGAGAGGTGGGAAGTCCAAGTAGAGCACCACGCAAACTTCCCCAGAACTGCGGGCAGCCACCGCACCCGAAACCACAGGGAAGAGGAGACACAGACCAGGGCTTGCAGGCCCTCCATGCGCCACCTCTGCCTTGCAGCAGGAGTCCAAGTCACAGACGGGGACCTTACAGGCCCACAGCACAAACTCACCTGGAGCCACGTGGAAGCAGAGACGCAGACAGGGCTTTGCAAGTCCGCCACCTACTGCTGCTAAGCCTGGTGCTGTGGGGCATGGGAAAAGCAGACCGGAGCCTTGCAGGCCCACTGCGCCCCCACCCCCGTCCCGCTCAGAGCCGGGGAAGCAGATCCAAGGGCCAGGGCTTTACAAGCCTGCCGCCTGCTGCCACCGCACCCGGATCCACAGGGAAGGGGAGACGCGGACCAAGCCTTGCAGTCCTGTGGTGCACCACCTCTGCCTTAGCAGTGGGAGTCCGAGTCACAGACCAAGGACTTACAGGCCCGTCGTGTAAACTCGCCTGGAGCCGCATGGGAGCAAAGACATGGACAGAGCCCTGCAGCCCCACAGCCCGCTATGGAAAAGGGGAGACCTGGCCATAGAGGGAAAAGATGGCAATAAAGAAGCCCCCCACAAAGTCACAACACAGCGATAAGAAGGGTGTTAGGAAAACACCCAAATCAAAAGGCACAAGATGTCAGCAGTGAATTCACAGATTGTGATAATAACTATAAATGTCAATGGCCTTAACTCCTACATTAAAATAAAAAGGTTTGCAGACTGGCTTGGAAAACAACCCATCAATCTGTTGCCTGCAGGAAACACAACTTAACCTTGCAAACAAGAATAAACTAAGAATAAAAGGCTGGCAGAAGATATACCAGGCAAACAGTGACGCAAAAAAAGCAGGAGTCGCAATCCTAGTCTCAGATAAAACTGATTTCAAGATTCAAACCATAAAAAGAGATAAGAAGGGGCACTTTATAATGCTCAAAGGATCACTGTACCAGGGAACTTGTGAGCATAATAAATATATATGAGCCAAATGAGAGACCCGCAAAATTTGTTAAACAAACTATTCAGAACATGAAGAAAGATATCACAGATTCAACAATTATAATAGGGAACATTAATACACTACATTCAGAGAAAGATCATTGGGAAGGAAGCTCGGGAAAGAGACTATAGAGCTAAACACTGCAATTAGGCAACTAGATCTGATAGACATATTTAGAGCTTTCCATCCAAATGCAAAAAAAATACACATTCTTCTCAAGCACACATGGCACATTTTCGAAAATAAACCACATGCTGGGACACAAGTCAAGCCTGAGTAAATTCAAGCACATAGAGATTATACAGACGTCCATCTCTGATCACCATTCCATAAAGCTGGAGATCAATAAAAGGATGACCAGGGAAACAAGGACAAACAATTAGAGGATGAATAATGATCTTCTGTGACATGAGTGGGTGGGTACTGACCCAGATTAAAGGGGAGAGCAAAAAGTTTCTAAAAGCTAATGAGAATGAGAATATTTAGTATCGAAACCTATGGGATGTGGTGAAAGCAGTCATTAGAGGTAGCTTGATTGCAATAGGAGCATATATGAAAAAGGCAGAGACTTATGACAGATACTCTCACAAAACCTTCAGCAAGTAGAACAGAGTCAACAGAACAATCCCTCCAACAGCAAAAGAAAAGAAATAATAAAAATCAAGGCAGAGTTGAACCACTGGGAAGACAAAAGATCAATGCAGAAGATTAATGCAGCAAAAAGCTGGTTCTTTGAAAGGCTCAACAGAATCGACAGACCACTGGAAAACCTAACCAAAGAAAGAGCAAACAACAATAGACAAGATTGAGAGGCCAACACTGAGACACTGAACGGAGATAGGATAGAGACAAAGAACGTGAGGTTAAGAGTGGCTTTATTAGGGTAGGTAAAGAGCTCCCAGGAGGGAAGGGAGATCAGAGAAAGGGACAGGAGCATCTTGAGCTCCTGGGTGGGTTCTGAGACCCAATGAGTTAGGTCAGGGAAATCATGCCAGTCAGTGGGGCAGTGGGATATTTATAGGATTTGGTTCAAGGAAATATACATATGAGGTGAAGAGAGCTGCTGGTGCTTGTGCTGATAGGGAGAAGGGAGGCTTTCTCGTGTGCAGCTGCAGGGCCTGAGTCCTTCACAGAGCAGCTTCTTGGAATGTGGGGGATGAGGCTGCACAGTCCAGCTCTGGCCTTGAGAGGTGGGGGGAAGGGGCTGTGTGGACCCTGCCCGAAGAGATAAGTTCCTTGGGGTGCTAGAGGAAGGGACTGTAAAGTCCTGCAGATCACCCATCTTTCTGAGAGGCTGGGGGAAGGGGCTGCATGGTCCAGACCCAGGCCAAACAAAGATGAGGAATTAAACAGGGGTAATCACAACAGACCCTAATGAGATTAAAAGGGTAATCACAAAGTCTGTACTCTATTGAGTTCAACAATGTGGAAGATATGGACAAATACTTGGGAAAACAATCTCACCTTAGACTATCCCAGATAGAGGTCAAGAACCTAAACAAACTCATAGCAAAAGAAGAAATAGATATGGTTATCAAGAAGCTACCAACAAAAAAAGCTCCCAGACCAGATGGTTTTACTGGAGAATTCTACAAAGCATTCAGGGAAGAGCCAACACCTATCCTCCACAAAGTATTTCAGAGAGTAGAAAAGGATGGCAAACTCCAAAACTCATTTTACAAAGCCAGTATAACTTTGAAAACCAAACAGGGCAATGATCCCACAGGAATAGAGAACTATAGACCAATATCACTAATGAACATAGATGCAAAAATCTTCAATAAGATATTGGCCAATAGAATACAAAAGTATATAAAACTCATCATCCATCAGGATTAGGTAGGATTTATCCCAGGGATGCAGGTAAAATTTAACATGTGAAAATCCATCAATATTAAACACCACATTGATAAGAAAAAGTATAAGAACCACATGGTAGTATCCATAGATGCATAAAAAGCATTTGACAGCATCCAGCACCCATTCTTAATTAAGATGCTCAGGGGGATAGGAATGGAAGGGCAATTCCTCAAGTTAATATAAGCTATCTAAGAAAAGCCAACAGCTAATATCATGGTCAATGGAGAAAAGATGAAATCAATCCCACTGAAAAAGAGGACTAAACAAGGATGGCCATGTCCCCACTTCTATTCAGTATCGTACTGGAGGTCCTAGCTAATAACATAAGACAATGGAAGGACATTGAAGGTATCCGACTGGGAGAAGAGGAGGTGAAATTATCATTATTTGCAGATGACATGATTTTGTACATTGAAAATCCTAAAAGCTCCACAACCAGAGTACTAACAGATACTCTGGAAGAGTGGCAGGATACAGATTAACAAACAGAAGTCGACTTGTTTGATGTACACATTGGACAAGACCATGGAAGATCAAGAAGTCAGTACCATTCACAATAGCCAAGAACAAACCGAAATATCCAGCGAAATGTCTAACCAAAAAAACAAAAGACCTACACAAGGAAAACCACAAAACCCTACTACAGGAAACCAAAAGTGACCTCCACAAATGGAGGAAAATCCCATGCTCATGGATCTAAAGACTCAATATAGTAAAGATGTCTATCCTACCCAGGAGACTTTATAAGTTTCATGCTATCCTGATCCAAATACCAACAACCTTCTTCAAAGAATTGGAAAAACTGACAACCAATTTTATATGGAGAGGGAAGAAGCCCAGAATTACCAGAGAACTCCTCAAGAAGAAGGACATAGTCAGAGGGCTCACTTTACCTGACTTTCACAGCTACTACAAAGCCACAGTGGTCAAAACAGCATGGTAGTGGCATAATGACAAATACACAGACCAATGGAAAAGAACAGAAAACCCAGAAATAAAGCCATCAGCATATAGACAACTGATCTTCGACTAGGGCCTCAAAATCATCAAGTGGGAGGTTGACACCCTATTTAACAATTGGTGCTGGAAACAATGGAAATCCACAAGTAGAAAAATGAAGCATGATGTCTACCTCACCCCATGCACAAGAACAAACTCAAGGTGGATCATGGACCTAGAAGCAAAACCCAAAATCATCAGGACCATTAGCAAAGGAATGGGGACAAACCTAAGAACCTTGGCCCAGGGAATACAAAGGCTAACTGCAATAGGGCAGGGTACACACACAGGGGAATCTGAAATTGACAAATAGGATTTACTAAAGATAAAACACCTGTGTGCATCAAAACACTTTATTAAGAGGGTAACAAGGCAACCCACAGACTGGGAGAGGATTTTCAGCGACACAAGAGACAACGGGCTTATTACAAAAATCTAAAATACCCTCCTTGCCTGCAAAAATTGGAAAACGGTTAACCCTTTGAAGAAGTTGGAAAGAAGTTTCACTTAGGAGGAGACCCATATGGCCAATAAACATATGAGAAAATGCTCCCAATCATTAGTCATCAGAGAAATGCAAATCAAAACAACCATGAGATACCATCTAACACCTTTGAAGCTAACCCAAATTGGAAAATCAGAGTGCAACAATGTTGCAGGGAATGTGGTGAGATAGGAACTCTCCTACATTGCTAGGTATGTATAGCCACTATGCAAAGCAATCTGGCAATACTTAAAAAAGATGGAACTGAGCTACCTTATGACCCAGCTATCCCTCTACTGGGTATAGACCCAGAAAAGGTAAGAAATTAACCACAACCAGTTGTAGGCACTCCAATGTTTATCGCGGTGCAATTCACAATCACAAAGAGTTGGAAACAATCTAAATTTCCATTGGTAGACAAGTGGATCAGTAAACTCTGGCACATGCAAACAACGGAGTACTATGCATCACTAAAAAGCACTGATTAGCACATGAAACACGTCTTTTCATGGGAAGAGTTGGAGTAAATTAAGCTAAGTGAAGTCAGCCAATCACAAAATGAGGTAAATGTAATCAGGACAGTAGGTATAGAAGAAAAGCCACCTATAGCATAACATTTGGGTTGAGATACAGGGAATGGGGAGGAGGTTGGACCAAACCCAATGAGGTATATGTTGGTCCAAAAAGGGTGAAAGGAGGGAGGGTGGGGGAGGGAGAAAAGAGGTGAATGAAAGTGAAATGATGATGGAGGGAGCAGGGCATAATCCACCTGGGGGAGAGTACTTATCTTGTCTCCACAGAATGGGGAGTGGGCATGCAGACCATACCATGATGCAGCAAACCATGAGGACAGCGTGGCCACATGGAAGGATGCATGAAAAGCGAGAGCTACAGGGCTCACCCCAACCAGAGCCAAACTGACCCCCTCCCTGGGAGAGAGTGTGGCAGAGAGCAGACCTGAACCTAAAGGTTGGGGAGAGGAGCCAGGATGTCACACCCGCACAGAGGCAGACCAGGAAGGAGGAAGAGAAAGAGAGCCTGACTGGACCCCAAGCTGGCACACCAAGCTCGGAGGATGATATCCTTGCAGGGAGCTAATGGGACACAGAGGGGACTGGGCAACCAATGACAGCACGTCACGCTGTCCCTTACTGGAGCACACTGTGACAGAGGACATTTCTGGGGTCACATGGGGGTGGGGGGAAGCAGCGTGATCTGAACCCCCCAAAATGGAGCAAAAGCAAGAAGGGAGCATACCTGGAAAAACAATCTGGAGGAGAAAACAATGGACCAACGTTTCCAGGGGAACATGGGAGAGGGGGAGGTTGGGCAAAGGAAGTGGTGTTAACAAACTCAGGAACAAGGGAACAACAAGTGATCCAAAATCGGTGGCAAGGAGGGTATAAGAGGCCTAGTAGGGCTTGAGCAAGGGTAATGTAACCAAGAGGAAATACTAAAACCCAAATGAAGGCTGAGCATGATAGTAGGACAAGAGGAAAGTAAAGGGAAATAGAGGAAAGAACTAGGAGGTAAAGAGCATTTATAGAGGTCTAGATACAGGTATATACATATGAAAATATACTTATTTATGATGGGGAAATAGATCTATGAGCATATATTTATAGGTTTAGTATTAAGGTAGCAGATGGACATTGGGCCTCCAGTCAAATATTCCTTCAATGCAAGAACACTCTGTTCTATTAAACTGGCATTCCATGATGCTCACCTTCCCAACATGATCACTGAAGACAAAAAGGTGCTTAAGCAAATGTAGTGAAGAAAGCTGATGGTGCCAGCTATCAAAAGATATAGCATCTGGGGCTTAAAGGCTTGAAGGTAAACAAGCGGCCATCTAGCTGAGAAGCAACAAAGCCTACATGGAAGAAGCACACCAGCCTGTGTGATCATGTGGTGTTGAAGGGATCAGGTATTAGGTATCAAGGGGGAAATAATCATATCATTTTGAATGAGGGGGAATGCAGATTGGGGACCCAAAGCCCATCTGTTAGCAACTGGACATCCCCTTATAGAAGGGTCGTGGGGAGGAGATGAGCCAGTCAGGGTGCAGTGTAGCAACGAAGAAACATACAACTTTCCTCTATTTCTTTTTTTTAAAGCACATTTGTACATTCATTGCCTATTTCTTAAATGCTTTCTTCCTCCCCAACCTCCGCTCCCTCCCCCACTGTCATGATCCCAATTCTACCTTACAAATCAGGCTAGACCAGAGAATGTACACTGGTACAGATAGGAACTGGAAACACAGGGAATCCAGGACAGATAAACCCCTCAGGACCAGTGGTGAGAATGGCGATGCTGGAGTGTGGAGCGAAGGTGAGGTAAAAAGGGAGAATGGATAACAAGGATTTACCTATAACCTCCTCTCTGGGGGACATGCAACAGTAAAGTGGGTGAAGGGAGACTTTGGGCAGTGTAAGATATGACAAAATAATAATAATTTCTAAATTATCAAGGGTTTGTGAAGGAGGAGGGAGTGGGGAGGGAGGGGGAAATGAGGAGCTGATACCAAGGGCTCAAGTAGAAAGCAAATGTGTTGCAAATGATGATGGCAATCATCATTGCCATCATGTGCAAATATGCTGGACACAATGGATGTATGTATAGATTGTGAGAAGCGTTCTAAGAGCCCCCAATAAAATGATTTTTTAAAAAGATTAAATAAATAAAAACTTTTGATCAAGGATTATTTGGTTTGAAAAGTGGCCCAGAAAAGGGAGAGGAAGAGGGTAAAAATAATAATTGGTGAGTACTTCAGGCAAAAATCACCCCAGACCTGAATTAAAGTGATGGCATTAGTAATGGGAAAGACGTAAAGAACTCAAAAGTCATTGTGCACCTATGCTTTTCATGACTAGGGTTCTTCCAATTGTTATTTCACAATAAGAAGAAAGGGTTGAAGATAATTCTAAGATCTAGTTAATAGACTAATTCAGATATCATTAATTGAAAAAGTAAAGTAAGAAATATTAGTTTAGGGAAGATCTGTTGAGTTCTATTTTTTTTTAAAATCATTTTATTGGGGGCTCTTAACAGCTCTTATCACAATCCATAGATACATCCATTGTGTCAAGTACTTTTGTACATGTGTTGCCATCATCATTTTCAAAATATTTTCTTTTACTTTGAGACCTTGCTATCAGCTCTTCAATTTTTCCCTTACTCCCTCATAAACACGTAATAAATTATAAATAATTATTTTCATATCTTACATCATCTACTGACTCCCTTCACTGGCTTTTCTATTGTTTGTCCCCCTGGGGTATGGGTTATATGTTGATCACTGTGATCAGTTCACCCTTTCTTACCACCACTCCCTTTTTCCCCCTACACTCCTGATATTGCTCCTCTCATTATTGGTCCTGAGGGTTTATCTTTTATGGATTCCCTGTGTTGCAAGCTCTCATCTGTACCAGTGTACATGCTCTGGTCTGGCCAGATTTATAAGATAGAATTAGGGTCATGATAGTGGGGGGAGGAAGCACTAAAGAACTAATAAATGAATAAGGAAAGCTTGTATTAGGAATCTCCTAATATAATAATTGATGCAATTAAGAATCATGAAAGTTTGTTACTATATAGTATATTCACACATTTTCAAAATTTTACCCATGTAGATTGCTTTAGATTATAAAAAGGGAAAATTTACCTAACTTACCACAAAATTCTAGCCAATGGCATTTTAGCCAAGTGCTCAAATTTAACATTCCTACTTATTGAAAAAACTGATAAAATATAGATATCCTAGTGTGATTCAAAGTGCTTGAATCCTTTGTGTTAAGAAAACTGGATATGTATTTCTCTTACTTGCCACCTTGGGCTTGGTAAAGAAGAGGGAGAGAGGGCAAACGTGCACACATATATTCACACACAATTGTTCAGGCTAATAAATTGAATCATTGTAACAAACAAATGATGTAATGTGTTTGAAAGGGAAGCAAGTCAATATACCAGAAATCACATTTCCTAAAGCCAGCTCCTGCAAAATCAATTAGTTAAATGATAGTTTTTTTAAGTCCATATGCCAACTTTGCAATGTGATTGAAGCTTTTCTACCATGGAGAGGAAAGTGTCCCTACTCCTTGAATCTGGCTGGCTTCATGATTAGCTTTGGCCAATAGAATTTGGCAGAAATAATATGGCCCAATTTTGTGCCTAGGCACTAAGACATTACTTTTTTAATTAGAGCATTGTCTACCATGAGAACAAACCTGGCCTAGCCTGCAGGCATGATGTAAGAACTCATGCAAAGTGGTCGCCATTGTGCTAGCCATTTTAATACAGGCCATTGTATAAACACAATAATACCACCATCACATGCAAAATATGCCCACATTCTAATCCCTGGAAACGATTAATAAATTGTTTGACACAGCCTAGAATAATTAAGATTATAGAAGGAACTAATTTGCTTATCAGCTTAATTTAAAATAAAGAGATTATCCTAGTCTATCTTGGTCAACACAATGTAATCACTAGGAATAGAAATTGATGGAGGAGGCAGGAAAGTCATAATTTGCTTCAGGGTGATGCATATGAGATTTGGCTGGCCATTAGTGGTTCTGAAGATGGAAGAGAAACAGAAGCCATAGAATGAAGACAATCTCTATAAACTGGAAAATACAAGACATTTTATTATCTCTTAAATTCACAAGAAAAAATGTATTCATGATGACATTTCTGATAATTCAGAATTGTAAAATCAAAAATTTGTGTTGCTATATGTTGTTAAATATGGGATAATTTGTTGGAAACTAATACAGTCACTCTGTACTGATCTCCCCCAACCCCAGCCAGGCTGCCAGCTGACCCGAGACACCTAAGCAAACCCAGCCAGGCTCAGCCACCTTGGTACAAATTGGCAAAATTGCACAAATGACTCATAAACTCATTAGAATTAACACATCACTGTTGTTTGGGTACTAAATTATAAGATGTTTGTTATGCAGAAATAGCTAATTAGGACAAATAAGGTCAGCACTTGTCTGTCAGTTTATCAGACAGTGGCGGCTTGTGTGTTGCTATGGTCCTGGAAGTGATGTCACCAGTATTTCAAATGCCAGCGGGTCAACCAAAGTTAAGAGGTTTCAGCAAAACTTCCAGACTAAGAACAGACTGTGAAGAAGGGATAGGGTGTCTATTTCTGAGCAATTAGCCACTGAAAAAACCTTATTGATAGCATCAAAGCACTGTCGGATACTGAAGAGCAATGAATAGAAGCAGAACACTGTCAGAAACAGTGTCAGAAGACAAGCCCCTCGAGTCAGTGAGAAGGCTCTTCAAATAGAGGGAAAGCTGCTTCTCAAAGTAGAATTGACCACGGTGACAGTAAAGGCATAAAGCCTGTGGGAGTAAAGACTTCAGGATCTTCGTTAGCTGATGGGGAACAACTCAAAATGAGAACAAACAGTTGCAAAAAAATCTACTCATAAGCAAAAATTGGAGTGTACTAAGCACGAATCTAGGAAAGATTCTATAGGCAAAATATTGAATGATGTAGGAAGCATCAAAAGTAGATGGAAAGAATCCACAGTCATTGTACCAAAACAACTAGTCGACATCCCACCATTTCAAGAAGTAGCATATGACCAAGAGCCAATAGTACTGAAAGAAGTCTAAGCTGAAATTTAAGCTGCACTGAAAGCAATAGCCAAAGGCAAGACTTCAGGAATTGAAGGTGTGTTGTATTCAAAACAGTACTTAGGATATGAGATATCATTGCTGATGTTAAATGAATCTTGGCTCAAAACAGGGAATACCAGACAAGTCCTTGATTTTGCTTCATTGGCTATGCCAAGGCATACAACTGTGTGGTTCATTAAAAACTTATGAATTACCTTGAGAAGAATGGGAATTCCAGAACATTTAAGTTTTCTAATGCAGAGCCAGTACATGGATTTGGAAGCAGTTGTGTAAACTGGACATACTGCATGGTTTAAAATCAGGAAAGGTGTGTGTCATGGTGGTATTCTCTCATCATACTTATTCAATCTGTAAGCTGAGCAAATCATTAGAGAAGCCAGATAATATGAAGAAGAATGTGACATTAGGACTGGAGGAACCTTATGAACAACCTGTGATAAGCAGAGGATATAACAATGTTCACAGAGTATGAGGAAGACTGGAAGCACTTGCTGATGAAGATAAAGAACTACAGTCGACAGTATGGATTACAATTCAATGTAAGGGTCAAAAAATCCTGACAAACAAACGAAATGCTTTTGTTTCTCTAGAGAACCCTGTCAAACACATTTGGTACCAAGAGTGCTTCTAGGGAAATAATATCATAAATATGGGCTTCTTTAATTGGCTCCCCAGCCTGATTAGTCTTAATACTAATAATGCTACTTCAATGCCCCAAAGCATGGATAAGTCTGCTACTCTTACTAATCCATGGTGTGAAATAGCAAAGCTAATGCCTACAGAAGCACCAACGATAGATGAAGTGCTGATTAAAGGAGAGGCTCTGAGTGATCATACCTTCCATATTTTCCAGGAGTTTTGTCAGGATGACAAGTATAAGGATGCTGGTTGGCTGGTCCTTCTTACAATGGAAAGTGTGATGGTCTCAGAGCCTCAGAAGTACGCCTTAGGTGCAGACTAACAGATTTGAAAACTTCCGTCTGTGTTACAAAGGAGAGCCTTCTCTCCTCTAGTAATAGAGCTGACACTGCTGAGAACCAGGTTCAGAGTCTCATTATGCAAGTGGCTGAATTACAACGTCAGCTGAATGGCAGATCTAGAGCAGTATCTGATACCAAAATGAAGGCATTGATCAGAAAAAGTTGGGACCCTGAAACATGGGTTGGGAAAATAATGTATAGTCGGGGTACTTTAGAGAAACAAATCCACAGAAACTCATGTATACAGAGAGTTTTATATAAAGGTTAAGTGCACATCAAGAAAACATCCCAACCCAGTGC
>NW_022103898.1:51023402-51025435 GCF_000313985.2 Echinops telfairi
AGTTTTTTACCAAGTTAGACCTTCCATAGTGTATTGCTATGAAGACAATTAAAATTAGAAAACATAAATTTGAGTAAAAATTTCCCACTCTCCTAAATAATTCTGCCCAATATTAATTATTATAAATTTGATAATAGTTAAGAGACATATAGACTGTTAAATTGAAACATTTGGAAAATTCAACAAGATTTTTAGAAAATTCACCAAGATAAGAGAAAATGATTCAAAAGTGTAAATCATAGTTTTCCTTCTAGTATTAATATTGTCACACATATATTTTAATGCAAAAATGGCAAATCAAATAGGCAGTAGGATAGGCAAAAATATACAAAAATGTCAAGTGTTATATTGCCAAAAAACTCCTTTCCATTGAGTCAGTGATGACTCATAGCAATCTTTTAGGACAAAGTATAACTGCTCCTGTGAGTTTCCCAAACAGTAACCCTTTATAAGAGTAGATAGTCCCATCTTTCACCCAATATAATCAAAGCAATGATAAATTTTTGGTTAATTAAAACCAAAGCCTCATACATAATGAGTATTCCTGAAGCGTAGAGTATAGAATTGTGTGTGTATTTGTGTGTGCTTGTGTTTCAGAAGATGGCTGATCAAAAAAAACTTTAATCATTTTTATTGGGGGCTCTTACAGCTCTTATCACAATCCACACATTGTGTTAAGCACACTTGTATGTATGTTGCCATCATTTTCAAAACATTTTCTTTCTACTTGAGTTCTTGGTATGAGCTCATTTTCTCCCTCCCCCACACTCCCTCCTCCCTCACAAACCCTTGATAGCTTATCTATATTTTTCATGTCTTACAACGACCACTGTCTCCCTTCACCCACTTTTCTGTTGTCCGTCCCCCTGAGAGGAAGTTATATGTCAATCATTATAATCAGTTCCCCCTTGCTCCTCCCACCTTCCCCCTAACCCCTGGTAACACTACCCTTATTATTGGTCCAGAGGGTTTTATCTGTCTTCTGTACCAGTGTAATGTTCTGGTCTAGGCAGATTTTTAAGGTAGAAATGGGGTCCTGATAGTGGATGGGGGATGGGGAGCATTAAAGAAGTAGAGGAAAGTTGTATGTTTCATCAGTGCTATACTGCACCCTGACTGGCTCCTCATGTCCTTGTGACCCTTCTGTGGGGGATGTCCAACTGCCTCCAGATGGGCTTTGGGTCTCTACTCCGCCTTCCCCCTCATTCACATCTATATAATTTTTTGTTCTGTCTCTTTGAGGCCTGATACTTGATCGATGGCTGATCAAATTTGCAAACAACTTTATCTCCTGGAGAACACCTGCCAGTTGGCTGACATTTTTAAGAATCTGCATCGCTGAGAAAATACATGGATACGGAAAGGAAATTATTTCTAAACAAATGGAGAAAAGAAGAAAACAAAGTAGTCTCTCAATTTCTGGAGATATAGGACAGGGGCAAAGGTTAGAGATTGGGAGATGTGACATAAACCAGATTACCAGTCTAATAACATGAAGCCAGGCACGTAATCAGTGGCACCAAGATGAAAGAGGGGCCGCATGAGGTGGATTCTGATCATGTAAAGTCCACTCTGTCCCAGACAAGAGACTGGGAAAAACGATAATGACGCCAGGAGCAAGTGAAGCTGTTAAGAATGGAAGAATCTCCCTTCATCACCTCATACGTAATTTGGCCACACACAGGCAGTGAGTGGCAATAACTATGTGTAACATCTGAAAGAGGCTCCATGGCCTTCAAGAAAACAAATGTTTGAGTCAGAGCTCCCTAGCAGTTGTGATGTGTCCATTCACCCTTGTAGATTTTGGAATATTCTCCTTAATGCTAGGATAGGATGTTTGGGCTTACAATTAACTCTGAACAAATCCAAAAAAAAAATGTTGCTCATGCTTTAAAAATATTTTTTTGGTCTGGAACCTGCCATACTACCTGGACCTTACCCCTAGACCAAATCCAGGGGTACATAGGGTAGCCAAACACAAAAGGGGGGGGGGCGGGGAAAGGAACGGGGAAAGGGAAAAAAAGGGGATATGT
>NW_022103898.1:51027560-51038194 GCF_000313985.2 Echinops telfairi
CAACAAATGTACATATGTGCTTGACTCAATGGATGGATGTATGGACTGTGATAAGAATTGTACGAGCCCTCAATAAAATAATTTTTTTTAATTAAACAAAAATAAAAATATTTTTTTTATCTGAAAATGCTTAATGTTCTATTTTCCAGGACATTTTGAAACCAAGCCATTCTGATTTGTAGTAACTATATACTCATATGTTGAAAGCAAAGTTTTAGTACTTTGTAAATGTTTATATAACCTACCTTTTGAAACAATTATTTAATTGCAGTCAGGCCAGCGATATCAACTTAACACTTTTACCTAGCATCATAAAGTCTATGCAAAGAGGTAGATGGGATAAAGAAATATGAGATACGTGGAATAAAAATGGAAAATGTTATTTACAATAATTACTTTCTACATTCTCAAGGTACATGATTTTTGCAATCCTTTATATACTCTCTATGCTAGACTAAAAGCCTTATTTTTTCAATACCCTTTACTTAAAAGAGGTCTTAATAATAGCAATGTGAATACTATTCAACATAGTGATAACGTACAAAGATATTCCTCTACAGATTATTCTTGAAATAATATCTTTTGAATTGGTATCACAATGTCCTTTTCCTTTAGGACTTGAGTTATTATATGAGACACTTCTGCCAATAATTTGCTGTATGACTTAGAGAAATAGACTAGACCCTCTAGGTCTTAACTTAAAAAAAATTATAATTCTTTAACTCTATTATTTTTGATTGATGGATGAATAAATTTATTTGGATATGACTGTCTCTCCAGATATTTTAACCCATATTTACCTCTACTGTATATGTTCTTAAAATAGTTCTAAATTATTTTATCCAAATATAGAAAGTTTATATTGTAATCATAAATATTTTTCTTAGCATGTTTTCTTAATTTTTGCTTTTATTTTCTAACATTTTAGGTTCATAAAAAATGTAAAAATTCATCAGATTAAAATAACAATAGGCAATCATTATTAACCTTTTATGCAACATCATATATGTTGCTGTTATTTGCCACTGAGTTAATTCATACACATGAAACTGCCCCCTAAGTTCTCTTGGGCCATAATCTTTAGAGGAGCAGAGCACCAAGTCCTTTCTCTGGTGCGAAATAACCACTGACCTTTCAGTTAGTGCTGAGTGCTTAATTCACCATTGGGCCACCAGGGTTCCTTGACGTTATATATTTTAAATTAAAAAAAAAAAACCTGCCATCAACTACGGAAGCAGACAGGCTCTCCTTTCCCCTGATGATCAGCTGCTGAGTTTGAACTAATCTTGAGTTAGCAACCCAACGCATATCCCACAGTTCCTGACCATGCAGCTCCACAGACTCGGACCCCTGGTCTCATCTCCCCAGCCTATGGAATGCCTCTCTTAAGTAAGCCATAAAGTTGCACTGAAAAGTTGAGTGCCATGTTCACTTTAATAGCAAATGTACACTTGAACCTAACTATCCAAGTATACTGGGTTATTTCCCTGTTAAGTTTTTACTTGCAAGACAGCACAAAAGAAGCTATTCTTGACATATCTAATCTAATTGACCTAAGGTGGAGACCAAAGTATCAAATTTTTAAAACTCCTAACGTTCTCTCTTTTTTTTACATCATTTTATTGGGGGCTCATACAACTCTTACCACAATCCATACATCCATCCATTGTTTCAAGCACATTTGTACATTTGTTGCCCTCATCATTCTCAAAACATTTGCTCTCCACTTAAGCCTTTTGTATCAGCTCCTCATTTTCCCCCTCCCTCTCCGCTCCTCCCTCCCTCATGAACCCTTGATAATTTATAAATTATTATTATTTTTTAATGTGTTACACTGTCCAACATCACCCTCCCTTCACCCAATTTTCTGTTTTCCATCCCCCAGGAAGGAGATTATATATAGATCCTTATAATCAGTTCCCCCTTTCTACCCCACCTTTTCTCCACCCTCCAGGCATCGCCACTCTCACCACTGGTCCTGAAGGGATCATCTGTCCTGGATTCCCTGTGTTTCCAGCTCTGATCTGTACCAGTGTACATCCTCTAGTCTAGCCAGATTTCTAAGGTAGAATTGGGATCATGATAGTGGCGGGGGCGGGGGGAGCATTTAAGAATTAGAGGAAAGTTATATGTTTCATTGTTGCAATACTGCACCCTGACTGGCTCATCTCCTCCCCACGACCCGTCCGTAAGGAAATATCCAGTTACCTACAGATGGGCATTGTGTCCCCAATCTACACTCCCCCTCATTTACAATTATATGATTTTTTTTTCTTTGATTCCTGATACCTGATCCCTTCAACACCTCATGGCCACACAGGCTGGTGTGCTTCTTCCATGTAGGTTTTGCTGCTTCTCAGCTAGATGAGTTGTTTGTTTCTCAGCTAGATGAGCTCAGCTTGTTTACCTTCAAGTCTTTAAGACCCCAGACACTGTATCTTTTGATAACCAGGCATGACCATTAATTGTTGAAAAAGTGAAAACACTTCAGCATCTTGTTTTCTCTATGCACTCTATGTCCAACACTGCTATGGGGTTGGGAATTTCATACTGAAAGGGGGGTAGCTTTGAATTTCTGCATGGTAGATCTTTAATGTGTCCCATAGAAAGGAGGTTAGTTATAACTATATAAAAGCAATTGAATTGTAAGCATTCAACGGATATTTATTGCATACACACTTAATAACAGGAACTGCTTTGTTTTTAAGAAAAACTTCCCACTTAATGATGATGTTAGATATAAGATTCAGAGTATTGTTTTTGTCAGCCATATAGAATTTATCCCCCCCCAAAAAAAAATAATTAAAAAAAAAAAGAATTTATCCCCAATCCAATTGGGTAATCATCAATTCACATCAAAAGTGTTAACAACAATAGAATCCTGACCCCACCCAAATCTACTGAATTTAGATATTCATCTGCTTTTATGTCTCTTCTACTGAATAGTGAGCTACCTATAGAGTGGGTTCCTTGAAACATACATATCTGTATCACAGTGTCTAGACATAATGCTTCACATCCAATAAGATCATTAACAAGTTACTGCTGATGCGGAATCATGTTGGCTGTGAATGATGTTGACCCATGTTTGTCAAATTAGAACTGTGCTCCCTAAGATTTTCAATGGCCAAGTTTTTGGAATTAGATCACCAGGCCTTTATTCTGCAACATCTTTGGGTGATATTAAACTTCCATTATTTCAGTTAGTTGAAAGGTTAGCTAATAACATTCAGTATAGATTACTGAGAAGTATGACCTTTCAATGCACCTTCAGTAGGTGGTTAGAATAAGTCAGTAGAGAAAATATTAAGTTATTTCCTATATAAATTAACTTTACTAATATTTTAAAGCTTTAGCCAGAAAATGTCAACTATATTTAAAATAATATGAATCTTCAAAAGGTAAAGTTATCAGTCATCGAGTGCCTAAAATATATTATCTTAAAACCAGTTGAATAAATATCATATATGCCCATTTTTCCTTTGCAAAATGTTGTAAAAATGCCCACAAAGGTATATGTACTTCTAAAATACTTTTAGTATTTTCTATTTAAGCAGCTATTAAAGCTCCAAAAGAGGTCCAATGCTGAAAAAGAAAGATGATAAGGCCCTCTTGGTTATAATCAAGTAGATAGCAATCACTTGTGCCCAATACTGCTCAAGCTATTGTACCTATACTAGTTTCCCAAAGCTTCATAACAAGTCTGTGAAATAAATTCCATATGTCCTCCACTTTACAAAAGAGGAGACAAGAGACATGGGTACATTGCTCATGCACACAATTATGTTACCTGAGACCCTCAATTACTGTAGTCTATAGCCTGCTTGAGTTAAGTTTGAGGTGTCTAGGAGGCATTTGATTGGGTATGTCAAATAATTTCCACAAGCCTGGAGATAATGAAGAAGTCTTAGTTGGAAAAAAGGTTGAATAAGTGAACTTAAGATTGTGATTCAGAATGAAGACATTATTTTATTTGAATTGAGTGTTGGTGCCCTGGTAGTTTAGGGTTGAGCAACAGGCTTCTGATCTCAAAGTCACCACCAGCTGCTACATCGGAGAAAGATGAGGCTTGCTCCTCCTGTAACGAATTACAGTCTTGGAAAGCCACAGGTGTAGTTCTACCCTGTCCCATAAGGTCAGCCTGAGTTAGAATAGACTCAATGTCAGGGAGTTTGGTATTTGGTTGATGACCTAACACCTTTTCTGCAGAATAAAGAATTTGAAATGAAGTAGATTAATCTTAGAACCCTTCACAAAGATTTTTGTTGTGGTGGTGGTGGTTGTTATTGTTATTGTTTAATTACCATAAGGAAATCAATGGTTTCCCACCTTTACATGTTCACTGTGTGAATTTGGGGCTTAAACATGGATTCCAACTCATATTTCTCCTGCAATACATTTTGTGTTCTTGAATAACGTTGCTTTACCACTTGATTTCTTCAGTATGGATTCTTTTGAAAGACTTAGGTGACATATATAGGATTCACCACCCATGGAGTCAATTCCCACTCAAAGTGACTCTATACAGGGTTTCCTAGACTCTAACTCTTTACAGGGACAGCCTCATTTTTCTCCACAGAGCAGCTTGTAAGTTTGAACTGCTGGCCTTCTGCTTCACAGTGTAATGCTTAGCCCACAATGCCACCAGGGTTCTTTATACATAGGACCAGGGACAATTTATCAGAACTTTCCTCCATTACCTTATCCTTCCACATAGCCTCCTTATAAAGTGTAATATAACAAAACTGTAATGTGACAGCTCTCTTTAATCTATTTAATTTTAGTGTGACATGAGCTGTAAGAGAACACAATTCATAGGTTGAAAAAAAAGAGAAAACAATTTCCAAGTAGCTTATATTTTTGGCCAGCACCTAAGAGCCTTGACATTGGACTGGAGGGTGTTGGGGAGGAAGAGCGAACAGGAGCGCTCCAGAATGAGGAGGTGTGTGCGTAGAATTCCTTGTGTTAAGAAAACTGGGCATGTATTCCACCCACTTGTCACCACAAGAAGAACTTAGAGGCACGCGGCCTGTACTAACTTGTGTGGCACCATTTGATTTCAACTCTGTGCAGTAATATCAACTTCTCATGTGGGAGAAGCAACGGGATTTTTTTTTTTTTTTTGAGAGACTGGGAGAGAAAGAGATTCTGCAGGAACTGCTTAAGTGCCTTTAAAACAAACATTTGCATCACAGCAAGAGACACTCACTTTTTTAAATTGGGGCTTTCCATTTTACATTTCACTAAATGTTTATCTGGCAGCAGGCTAAAATTACTGAATTTTTGTCAAGCGCTCATTTAAATACTGTTCAATGCCAATTTTTGACCCAGTCCATAAGAATATGAGTTTTAAAAAAAAAGAACAACAACAATTTTTGAATGTTAAAGTGTTCCCAAGCAAGAGAGGGGCTTTTAAAAAAATGTCTGGTTAATTGTAAAGAGGTGAACGATGGGTAAACATAACACTGGGATAGGAAGAAAGAAAAAAGGAAAGAAAACATATATACATATAAAAACAAATGCATGCTATGTCTGTGTTTGTTTATACATATATGCAAATGCAACATGGAAGCAGATGGACTATGGGCCTCTACTTAAATCTTACCTCAGTACAAACACAGTTTGTCCTAAGAATGCAGCATTGTATTACACTCACCTTCCTGACAATATCACTGAAGACAAAATGGGCACATAAGCAACTATGGTGAAGAAAGCTGATGATGCCCAGCTATCAAAAGATATAGCATCTGGGATCTTAAAGGCTTGTAATTAAGCAAGGAGTCATCAAGCAAGGAAGTAGCAAACATGGATGAAGCACACCATCCTGTGTGATCATAAGGTATAAACAGGAAGAGGTATCTGAATCTCAAAAATAAGCAACCAAATCAATGTGAAGGGGTGTGGATGTAGTGGAGACCCAAAACCCACTTGTAAGATAATTAGATACTACCTCTCAGAAGGGCCACACAGAGGGATGATAAATCCAGGGTGCAGTATGGCACTGATAAACCACATAACTATCATCCTATAGTTCTCTAATATTTCCTCCCCTTTATATTATGACTTTTATTTGTTTTACCTCATTAAGCATGTTAGATTTGCATATGTTCATCTGTATATTTGAGATCATTCAGTACATGAAAGTCAAGAGGGATAACCCTTCAGAAACAGTAAAAGGAGTAATGGTTCCCTGAGGGTGAGAAAAAGGGCGAGGGGATGGGGAGCTGATAGCACTGATGTCTGCATTACCCGGAAAAATGGGATAGCAAAAAAAAGAAAAAGAATCAGGGGGTATGGTGGGAGAGGGAGGGGACAAAGGCAGAGCTGATATCAAGGAGTTCAAGAAGAAAGAAAATGTTTTGAAACTGATTGTGGTAGCAATTGTATCATATGGCTTGATGAGATTGAACGGTGGAATGTTATGCTATCTGTAAGAGCTTTCAATAAAAAAATTTTTTAAGAGTAAAATAAAATAAAAAAGGTTTCACTGTTTCTCTGTTTGAAATGGGAAACCACCTCTAAGGAGGAAAAGTAAAAGCAGAGGAAATGGAGAAACAAAAGCAGGAAAGGGCTTACTCAGGTTAGCGCAATGACTGCAGCCCGGTTGGACCGTTCTTTCTTTGCATGCTAGAATTGTAAGAATGATTCGTGCCTCCAACCCAAGCTTGAAGGGCAAAAGGGGGAAGGGGTGTTAATTTCTTTAAAATAATGAGCTTGTCACTAGTTTGTCATAACACCCTACATACCAGTTATCCGTGAATTCAAATACTCTCTAGTAGTTTGAAAAATAATGTGATTTAAAAGTTGAAATCAGCTATCGGAATAGATACAGGTCTTACCTATGTAAACACTTTGCAGGAAATTGCTCCCAATAAGGTGGGTAAAAGTTCTGAATTCGGGTAACAAAGCTTTTCGAGGCTGTTCCTTTAGCTTGTGTCAATTGCACATTCAACATCTCCTTGCCTTCTGGGGAACTTCCAAAACATAGCAAAACAAACTACCTCACCTGCAGGAAGTGGATTTACAGAGCAGAAACCTCAACTTTCTCCCACCTGAGACCAGGTAAGTTAGAACTGGCGACCTTGCACTTAGAAAACTAAAGCATTTGCCATTACACCACCTGAACTCTTTTATAGGGCCGCTTAAGTAAAGGGGGTGGGGAGGGAATTGGCAGGAACCATATGAATAACTGACACTTTCATGTCAATGGATCTTCTTATAAATGTGGGAATAACACCAGCAAAAGCCGCAGGGAGTGCCCACAGATAACCTCGCCCCAATATACAATTCCTTCTATGCCAGGTGTTTGTAATCAAACCACTGTCCTTCCAACCCAGCCAAATGAACTTCCAAGCATTCTTGGATGTGTCAAGGAAGAAATAACTACAGACGGAAAAATAAAGGTCATTCTTGAACTTTCCAATCTTAATAATAGATATATTTAAAGTTATCTACCCTAAATGGATTTTTTCAGGACATATTGTAAGTACGTCATAATTGTCCCATTTTGATCGGGCTATTTTGAGAAAGGACAGCTACTGTGATCTCTAGTATCATTCTCTATGGCCCATTCAGGTTCTGTCCCCATGACTTATCAGGGAGGTACTTACTAGCTGTGTGTGTACACCTTAAAGATTATATGTCCACAGCTCCTTTATCTGACAGCCTGAGAGCCCTACAAGAAAAATACCCTCATACACTTTCTACAGAAAAGGAAAAGAGCAGTGGTGAATCACTTAAAATATCAAACAGTGGGTATAAATCACTCAGTACCTCATCCCCTTTTTGCTGATGTAAAGTCCATTTCCATGGCAACAGGGATTAGAAATAGCAGCCTCTGAGAAACACTAGGTTTATTGGTGCACATGGAGGTTTGGTTTTCAGCCAAAGCTTGAAAAAGCAAATCTTTGACTAATACCTACATGCTATTTTTATCACTTTTGAGAAGTAATGTTTGAATTATGGATTACAGGAAGATAATTTTTTCCACTTTAACAAAGACAATAAAAATAGATTTGAAAAGTTCATGTGTGGAGTGGGAAGCATGAGGAGGTTGAGAGGCTCTTCTTGGTTGTCCTAATTTTCTGTCTGCTCTGACTAACAGAGGTGCATGCATACAAAATAAGGATAATCTGTAGTGACCTGCATATTTGGCTTCAGGTTAAGCCTCGATTTCTAAAATTAGTATCTTCAAAAGTGAAATCTCCAGATTGTTTCTATTCACAGACAAAAGAAGTTTATTCTACATACGGAGAGGGATATAGTGAGATGCTTCTCTCTGTAAATTAGATGCCTCCTTGTGTTTGGTTATTACACTGCTTCCTTAATAACCAGTAAATTGTACAATTCAAAATTCATCTTACAGAAGAGCACAATATACTAGAGGAAGCAAGCACAGGCAGGATCTCTAGTCAGGAAGACAGGTAAGAATGTGATTGAGATAAGACATCATTCGAAACTAATATCGCTCTCCAACCAGCTCTCTCATCTTTATCTTATTCATACTTCAAGATGTACTCAAAACTCACCTGTTCTATGAAGTCAACCTTCCTGGTTTCCATTATGACTTACATTCATATTGTTCTCATTTGAATCTCATGTTGATGAAATCATGTTGGTGAAATAATTTTATAGTGGTGTAAACTTTTTATATGAGGAATAAAACAATAACATCAACTCTCAGTCACAGAGCTCCTACTTTGCACACCAGGTTCTGGGAGCTTCACAAATATTCTCCTGTCTGTGGGTGACTCACCTCCCAGAGATGAGAGCGAGTTCCTTTACATCCGAAATGCATCTTTCTTATAATGGATAGCATTGGCTACCACAGAGAGAGGCCCATAAACCTTAATGAAAATGTATGATGAGTTTGCTGCTTTCATTCTTGTTGGATATTACATTGAATAGATTTGAAAAGTGACATAATTTAAATAAATGTTCAATGCTTGTTAATGAGTAAACCCTGGTGCTGTGGGCTAGGTATTTGGATGCTCACAGAAAGGACGGCAGTTCAAACACGCCGGTCACTCTGAAGGGTAAAGACAAGGCTCACATAAAGTTTTCCAGTCTCAGAAACCCCCTACGGCCACTATGAGTTTGAATTGACTCACTGGCAGTGGGTTAGTTAGTTGGGTATAAGGATACTGGTATAGAAAAAAAATTGAAGTATCTTCCCCAAATAACAGATCGTGAGCAGTAGAATTAGATTTAAAGGCAGGAATCCCTGCCCGTTTCAAGCATAGTCCCCTTTTAAAACCAGAAAGTATCTTGGGTTTCTTATCAAAGACAAGTTATAATAATTGCTGAAATCTACAGCACTTAGTATGGGACTGACTCAAATGCTGACTAAACAATTTGCATAAATTAACTCATTTAATCCTTGCAACAATCTTGTGAAATTCATACTTTTATCTTCCTTTTACAGATAAAGAAACTTGACCCTGAGAAAATGAAGTAATTTGTCCAAGGTCACACAAGAAAGTACAAAGCTTGTATTTAAAAACTAATGTTCTGACTCCAAGACTTAACAATTTCACAATATTGCTTTCAGCTCATGAATATACTTTCTCAATTTGTTGCTTCATAGTGACAAATGGCAACTCTAAATTTATGAAATATGGAAGTACATGTATCCTGATAAAGAAAGTACCCTTTATGTTTGAAAAATATGTTTGAGTACATGAATATGAGAGATGACTTGTTTATTCTACAGGTTATGTAGGGCACACATGTAATTAATCATAGTGCCAGTCATTTCCCTACTAGTTGAGATATGCTTCAAATTGAACAGTACCTCAAGAACTAGAAAGTCTGACCAGTTATTGCTACTGTACATGTCTGGGGTCAGGCAGACCCAAATTTGATCTCAGCTTTATTATTTGTTATGCAACTAGCTCACCTTCCTGGCTTTCATTTTTTTCATCCTGAAATAATTGCTATTTATAATTCAGCTCACAGAGTTGTGAGAAATAAATATGATTAAATATTCATAGTCAAACACAACAAATAACAACAGCAAAAAGAAAACCAAACCAGTTGTCTTCTAGTTAATTCTGACTTTTAGCAAGCCTTGGACTGGTATTGGCCAATTAGAATCAGATTGACCATGCTGAAAATGACAGATTTATGAAAGATTGCATTGCATTCATTTTCTAAAAAAAAAAAAAAAGATATTTCAAGATCTATCTGAAGTAAAATGCTGTCTGAGATAGGATTATATCTACCCCCATACAAGGAAAGTCAGTCAATACAACTATTTTACAAATGTATGCACCAAACACTAAAACTAATGAATGAGAAGTTGAAGGATTCTACCAAACTCTTCACTGTGAAAATGATCAAACATGCAATCAAGAACATTGAAAATTATTTTTTAAGATAAACGTAAATTTTAATAAAGAAAAATTCAACATTGAAGGCTCAGACAATCTTGGGGTACTGGGAAGGGAATTCCTTGCTTCTCTCCCCCACCTCCCTGGTATCATTGGGGACAGAGGAAGAAGTTTTTCCTCTGATCTCGAAAGGAATGAACAGTGAGACCGTTGCTCTGTCTGAATGTCTTTCCTCTGGGGCTGCCTGGCTGCCAGGTGATTTCTCTGTGTGCCTCTCACCTATGTTCGGCACCCTTGCCAAGT
>NW_022103898.1:51038465-51039600 GCF_000313985.2 Echinops telfairi
GTGGTGGGGTTGGGAGACGGCCTCCAGTCCCTGGGTCTCCACATCAACTGTTGTCTGGGGGCGGGTCTCTGAGCACTTTGTTTTTCTTCATACTGTCTAGGTATTCCTGTTGGGACACTGCCAGCCCCGATGCTAGGATCTCATCATCATCCCAGTCATTCAGACCAAAGGCGGAGGGGGACATCAGATGAATGAGAGCCCAGCACTCCAGAGCAGGGTAGAGGGACACAAGAGGAGAGTTGGCCGGATCGGCCCCGATGATAACTGGCTGCTTGTACCTGGTGCACAGGGTGAAGGAGGTTTGGCAAGAGCTAGGACGGTGTCTGGGGAAGGGGGCTTAATGCCCAGCTCAGCATGCAGCTCAGGGTTCTCAGGAGATGAGGCTGAACTCCGCTGCCATGGGGACCGGTTGGTCCACTCCTCCAGGCCACTGGAGGCTGCAGCTGTGACCGAACTGCACGTGGCGCTGGCTTTCCGGGTCTGGGTGGGGCCACGGACCTGGCGGGCCTGTTTCTCCTGATCCCGGAGCCACTGCAAGTAGGATTCCCGAGCGACCTGCTCTTCAATGGCCTCATTGGTGGCCTCCCAGTCTGTGACCCGCTTCTTGTCTCCAACATCTGCTGCTCAATCCATGATTCCTCTGATGCTTTTATGGCATTTTTCATGAGGGATTGCTCTGCAAACCCCGGTTTGAATGATGATGGGCCCAACCCCACACCAATCGTGGCCTTATTGGGATTCACCACCGAGTTGTAGTGGATATTCCGATGGTAGCTGACATGGATGGGTTCATCCTCGTTTTGATGGATCCCATGGAATTCGTTGATAGGTTCTGTGCTGTATTGATACACCTCTATAAGGCGATTGTACATCTCTGCCATGGCCTGCATCTCAATGTGGTTGCAATGGCAGTTATTTTTTCGCTTCCGGTTTATATAGGTGGTGAAGTCCTCTGTGACGTGGTTGGAGAAGTAGTCTGCATTCTTCATCAGATAGCCCATGCAGTGCTTTCGCACAACCTCGTGCAGGTCCTGGTCACCATATCCTTGGTCGGCTACAGCCCGGAAGAGACAGGCGCCGTCCTCCTTCATCTGCTTGACGATGAAACCCTTCTTGTCTCGCAGTGCCTTTTCAA
>NW_022103898.1:51040208-51041706 GCF_000313985.2 Echinops telfairi
GGGGAGAATAGTCATGCCATTGAAAATTATTGGCATTTGGATTGCAAAAGTTGGAAATAAAGAGGAAGAACAGAAGTTGGAAAATATGGCCTTGGTGATAAAACAAAGCAGGATATGGAATGACAGAATTTTGGAAGACCAATGACTTCTTCGTCACAAATAGGTTTTCAACAACACTAACAGTGACTATATTCATGGACTTCTCCAGATGGAATACATATTAATCAACCTGACTAAATCTATAGCTCAGAATCAGCAGTTAAAATTAAACCAGGGGTTGACTGTGGAGGAGACCATCCATTGTTCATACAGAAGTTCATGTTCAAGCTGAAGAAAATGAAAACATCTCCACGAGAGACAAAATTTGGCCTTGAGTCTAGCCCACTTGAATTTCAGGGACATCTCAAGATCGTACACTAATGACAGAAGATCTGATAAACTGTGGGATGACATCAGAGCATCATACATTAATAAAGCACAAAGTCATTAAAAAGACAGGAAAAAATATATTAAAGTGACTGTCAGAAGAAATTCTAAAACTTGCTCTTAATCATAGAGTACCTAAGGAAATTGGAAGAATTGATGAAGTTGAACTAGAGAAAAATGTCAAAGGATAGCTCTAGAAGACAAAGTAAAATATAATAATAAACTGTGCAAAGACCTAGGGTTAGAAATCCAAAAAGGTAGAACATGCTCAACATATCCTAAAGTGAAATAACTCAAGAAAGAATTGAAACTTTGAGGTTAAATACTGAAAAAGTCTATGGACAAAATATTGAATGATGAATATGAATGATTCATCAACAACAACAAATAAAGGATGGAAAGAAAATGAATCATTGTAGATAAAGAACTAGTCAATATTCAACCATCTCAAGAGGCTGCATATGATCAAGAACCAATGATACTGAAAGAAGTCCAAACTGCACTGAAAACACAACCAAAAATAAGGCTCTAAGAATTAGTGGAATACCAATGAAAATGGATCAACAAGCTGATGAAACACTGGAAGCACTTACCCAGCTATGCATAGAAATGTAAAAGACAGTTACTTGGTAAATTGACTGAAAGGGGTTTGTGTTTGTACTAATTCCAAAGAAAGGTAACCCAACAGACTGGGCAAATTATAATGAAATATCATTGATATCACATGCAAGTAATTTTTTGCTGAATATTGGGAAAATTAGGAAGCTAGTTACTTGACCAACCAACTTAAAGGAACCCATGTTTGTACTCATTCCAAAGAAAGGTGACCCAACAGAATGGGCACATTCTAAATCTTCTTCTGAATTTGGCCTCAATTTCCAGCACCTCTCTGTCAATGTACTGACACAACCATTGTTGGATTATCTTTAGCAAAATTTTACTTGCCTGTGGTTTCAATGATATTGCTCTGTAATGTGCCCATTCTGTTGGGTCACCTTTCTTTGGAATGAGTACAAACATGGGTTCCTTAAAGTTAGTTGGTCAAGTAATTAGCTTCCTAATTTTTTGGCAT
>NW_022103898.1:51042959-51056048 GCF_000313985.2 Echinops telfairi
TCATTCATCTTTGTTTCCAACTTTTGCATTTCAAATACCAATAATTCTTAATGTTTCTTGATTACGTGATTAATCAATTTCAGACTAAAGACATTGGTAGCGTTCTTTCAATTTCAGCATTACCAGCTTTAGCGATTGTTGCATGCAGTTGAATAATAATTGTATTGGTCGGATTTCTTTGTATGAGGATATATATTTCCCTATCACAGACAGCATTGCATTTCAAGACAGAATTTTAAATGTCCTTTTTTATGATGAATGGCATGCCATTCCTCTGGATTCTGTCACTCCCAGAATAGTAAACCATAAGATTTGCTTATTCAAAATGGCCAAAACCCATGTATTTCAGCTTACTACCACTTAGGATGTGAATCATTATACATCCATTTCATTTTTGGCAACTCAAATTTTCCTAGATTCATACATTCCAAGTTCTGATTATTAATTGATATTTGCAGCTGTTTCTTCTTATTTGAGTTTCTTCTCATGACCCATCACTGAATGAAGGTCCTAAAGGCTTTAGTCCATTAACATCATCATAGTCAACTCTACTCTGTCAAGGCAGCTTTTCCTCAGCCATATTTTGAGTGCCTTTCAACCTTAGAAACCTCATCTTCTGACTCTATTTCTAGAAGGTTCTTGTTCTAGTCATGAGGTTTTCGGTATCTGAAATGATTCAATGTTATCTGGAAGGTTTTCAGTGGCTAATTCCTCAGAAATGGACAACCTATTCCTTCTTCATAGACCCCTCTTATTCTGGAAACTTTGCTGAAACTTGTTCACTTTTAGTGGACCTGCTGGTTTTTGAAAGACCAGTGACATAGCTTCCAGCATCACAGCAACACACAGTTGCTTCCAGCCATCATAGCATAACAAACACCCAAACAATTGAAGACAAGTGATGGTACAGGGATAAAATATGATGATGTTCACATTTCTCCTCTAAAATAAATAATGGTAGTTAATATTTATGTAATATCAAATAAAGTTCTAGGCAGTTTTTAAGTGTATTACACATATTCACTAATTTAATCTTCACAATAACTCTGAAGTAAGGGTACCATTCTTCCCTGTTTATAAATGAATGATGAACAGAAAAATATTGGCTCAGGGCCATATTACTAGATAATGGCATAGACAAGAATGTAATCCAACTAGTTTGATTTGAGTCTACCCTAACAGCCATTCTGTATATGATCACTCGCAATGTAAGCGATTTTTGAGTACGTGCACGCACACACACACACACACACACACAAACACCTGGGTAAGTCAAAAGGATAGCTACTGGAGTTCGTACATACATGGGCTTATTCCTGACAAAGCAGGCTCATTTCAAGCATGTCTCTGCAATCAGTGTATGACTGCAAACAAGTTCTCTCCGTAACGCTCACCATAGTCTTATTGGGTGACTCCAGAAAGAAGGTCCACCGGGAACTGGCTTCCAAGGGTGATGTGCTAACCAGTTCAATTCAAGGCAGAGGGCTCAGCTCCAAGGCTGTGACCACCCTCAATGATCCCAAAGGGGTAATTCACATAGCTTATCTTGAAAGACAGGATCATCATGGGAGTTTATTAGGATGAAGTTTTTAAGAAGATTAGAAACTATATTGGTGAGAAAAAGGCAAGGAAATTTTTACCAGGGATTGTTTTCCATCATGACAATGCACTTACTCATTCTTCAAGGGTAGCAAAGGGTGTCTTGTGAAAATTTCATTGGGAAACCTTACCCCACCCACCCTGCAGCTCAGATCTTGACTCTTCAGACAGACCCTTTGGTTCACAAAACCCAAATAATATGTACAAGGAATATAAATTGAGGCCTCTGAAGATGTAAAAAATTGCCATCTGACCTGGTGTAAATCAAAGAATGCAGAATTCAACTGGAAATGTAATAAGAAGATAAAAACAATGCCTTAGATGGAGCTATTGAGGAACAATAGCTCCATATTTTGATATTTTGTTTAAGAAAGGTTCCTATGACTTCATAACAAAACATTTTTTATTTATCCTCAGTTCTGTGTAGCTATATATGTATATATATGTATATATATATATATACACGTGTGTGTATATACATACACACACACATATGTGACAGAGTCTAAAAGTTCATAGAAAATGGAATGAGAGCTAATGGAGTTTTTGAAGTCCCTGATATGTATGTATTGTTGTTTCTCTTAGGTGCTATGTTAGACAGAGTTCTTTAGAGAAACAAAACCGGGACACAAATAATTTTATATATATTTATATAGATAGATAGCATAAGAAATAAAGTTAATTAATCTATAAAACAATACAAATGGCTCAGTGCAACTCACTTCCGTGAGACAGCTAATACACTGGCAGTCCTTCAAGTCTTGAGGACCACTGGGAAGTCCTCTGTAGAGCAATTCAGGCTATCCAGCCACAGGCAGCAAGCAGCAAGGCAGGTCACCAACAGTCACCCAGATGACAGGGTCTGACAGTCCCCAGCTCAAGAGATGTATATTCCAGTAGCATGGCGAAGAAAGTCTTGAAGGAACCTCAAGTTACAGTGACACAGTCCATGGGTTAGGTGTCCTATAGGTAGTGTAGCTAGAAAATGGAGGCAGAGAACAAGCAAGGCAGCCACACATTGTTCCAATCATCAAAGAGCAAGAGACAAAAAAGGCAAGGCTCGCCAAGCCATTTATCTCTCCATCCTTAAATTAATCCCACATGTGTTCATTGGCCATGTTGGCACAATAAATCTTAACTATCTCAGGTAGCGTGGAGTTGATTCTGACCCATAGCAAACCCAGTGTGCATCAAAACCATCCACTGCCCAGTCCTCATAATTTTTCCTATGCTTGAGCCCATTGTTGCAACCACTATATAAATCCATCTCATTAAGAGCCTTCCTCTTTTTTGATGCCTCTATACTTTACAAAACATGACATACTTCTCCAGAAACTGGTCTCCCCTGACAACATGTCCAAAGTACGTAAGACAAAGTCTCACTATCCTTGCTTCTAAGGAACATTCTGGCCGTACTTCCTTCAAGGCAGATTTGTTTGTTCTTTTGGTAGTCCGTGTATGAAGAGGAAGTTTCACGTCCTTACATCTAAGGAGCACTCTAGCCATACTTCTTCCAAGACAGATTTTAGTAGTCCATAGTACTTTCAATATTCTTCGCCAGCACCACAATTCAAATGCATCAATTCTTCTTCAGTCTTCCTTATTTGATGTACCAATTTTCACATGCAGATGAAATAATTGAAAACACCATGGCTTGGGCCAGGCACACCTTAGTCCTTAAAGTAACCTCCCTGCTTTTCAACACTCTAAAGAGACTTGTGTGGCATATTTACCCAATACAATGTGTCTTTTGATCTCTTGACAGCTGCTTCCATGAGCATTGATTATGGATCCAAGCAAAACTAAATCCTTGACAACTTCAACCTTTTCTCAATTTATCTTAATCCAATTGGTCCAGATGTGAGGATTTTTGTCTTCTTAATATTGAGTTGTCATCCTTACTGAAGGCTTCAAATCTTAATTTTCATCAGCAAGTGCTTCAACCTGTTTGCACTTTCAGCAAGCAAGGTCACCTGCATAACACAGACTTTTAAAAAGTCTCCCTCCATTTCTGATGCCACATCCTTTGTCATATAATCCAGCTTCTCTGATTATTTACTCAACATACAGATTGGGAAAATATGGTGAGAGCACACAGCCCTGATTGGGTGGGATGATGCATACAGGGAATGTATAACACTAATAGAGGAGTTTGGTCAGTCTTCATCACAACCTCCATGACGATAAGAATGCGTCACCTTTGAAGCAGCAGTAGAGAGAGAAGCCCCAAGGCCACCCCAGACCAGACCCCTCAGAGACTGGTCAGACTCAGGAGCAGTGCAGGGACTCTGGGGTATCTTCTCCTCATCTGGCCTGGGACTGTGGAACTGTGAAACAGAGTGACAGGCAAGCTGGCTTGTTAGACCCTTGAAGCAAAGGCCAAGGTATCAAATGGTTAAGAGACTGAAAACTGGAGAGGGAGAGCTGGCTCCTGGCTGAGAAGACCAGTGACAGTCTTCTTACTGTTTGCTGATCCTGTCTTATGGTTACCTACTTACCCACCCCCATAAAGCTCCTTAACTGTGGGGATTGTCTGTGATTTCTGAGTGACCATAGCAAGGAATTACCAAACCCAGTGTAGACAGAGCAACACAAGAAGAAGAGGCCTGGGCGATGCAGGTAACAAAGGATGGAGCAGGGAGACGTGTTTGACTTTTAGCTTGTAGCAACAGGGAAACAAAGGAGGTCAGCTATGCTTGCCTCAATTGCAGTTTACTACAGTGTCTGTCTTATGGCTCCAGGCATCAATCTATTCAGTATTACACAACTTGCTTTTTGTTGAAAATAAAAAATATGAGAAACGGGTTAACATCAAGTTAATACCTAAGAAAAATCATTGATTTCCTATAATATACAGGGTATTTCCTTATAGATTGATTCTACTAACATTAGCTGAGTACTGAACATGCTCTAAGCACTGATAGATGTGTTAGATATAACAGTGAGCAAAAGCAGAAACAGACCCTGTCTATTAGACTGTATAGTGGATGAGGCAGACATTAAGCCAATAATATCATCATAATTGTGCCAAGGGCTTTAAAGAAGAGATATGCAAGTATGATATCATGCAATGAGAGCAATAAATCAAGGGTTAGGAAAGAACTTTCTAATTCACTCTTGCCTTGTCACAGTGATCATAAAAGTACTTCTTAATTTGGGAAGTGTCAAACAATCAAAGTGTCCTGGAATTCTTAGCCAATATACACTGTCCTGAAAAGTCTCTAAAATTTAAACAGAAACAAGAAATACATCTCTGCTGTCTTAAAGCATCCGAGTCCTTAGGGTTTCTGGTTGATGAAGATACTGTTCCAAACTGCATATTCTTTAGTTAAGATATACAAATGTACTTATTGCAGCTCTGGGTGCTGGTGGAAAAGAAGAAATAATCTCATTATTTTCAGCACAGGATTAAACAAATTATGCTACAGTATAATAGCACACAGCCACTGGGAAAATGGTAGTGAAAGATGCCCACATTACACATACTTTCAAGATGAAAATAAACACCAGTTATGAAGCAGCAAATATAATGTGATTCCATTTATGTCTAAAAAATGTACAGATAAACACAACGTCCACATGCAAGCATGCATATAGAATATATTCTAGTCCTTTTGGTACCGGGTGCATGGAAAGGCTTATATTTTATAAACTTTTGCTGCTGTGAAACATCCAATGAATTCTGACTAACAGCAGCTGTGTGTAATGGAGCAGAACTGTCCCATGTGGTTTCCTTGGCTGTCTCTTTGGTGGGAGCGATCCCTGGATCTCGTCTCCCCCAGAGCTGCGAATGGGTTCAAACAGCCTGCCGTTCAGTCCACAGCCTAGCATTTATAACCACTATGCAACCGGGTCTGCTTTACAGACCACCCATAGCAGTTACTCCAAGTGAGTGAAGCTACAGAACATTTTGCTCTTTAAATATCATGTTTCTGCACTGTTGTAATGTGTTTTCATAAAGAGCACATTTTATTTTTATAAACAGAAATAAATAATATTTTTAATATGACTTTCATGTGTCATGCTCCTTTTTACCTCTTGACCTTCAAAACTTAACACATCTCCCATAGGCTTATAAAAAAGAAAAGAAAAACTAAGGAAGGGTATACAACTTTTAAATTATTATTTCATTTGCTTAGAAATACATACCCATGAGCAGAGATGGGACATGATGTTCCACTTATTTATTTCCACTCCAAATTCTGTGAGACAATTCAAAATAACTTTGTTGATATATTATACCCAAGGCTCTCAGTGCCACCTTATTTAGTTGTTTGGATGGTCTTGTTGAGAATTCCTCTTTGCTAGATTATATGAAATATAAGCATTCCAATCTTGATTTTGGCCTCCAACATTGCAATGCTACTTGTTAATGTTTTAATCAGGCAGCAAATTTGGGCAAAGAAAGAATTAACCACACAACAAATAATTCAAATCCAAAGTTAGTAACAAAAATAACTGTTTAAGAAAAAATAGAATAACATTTTAGTGAGCAGTAATTCCTTGAATTATCCATGTAATTCTGATTGACTACCATGTTTATATAGTGGTTCTCCTTTATTAAGAATTAGTATACTAAATAACTGTAATTTGAGTAAACATGAGAAATGAATGTTACTGTATATCTTTTCTCATTGCTGTTTTCAGTATATCAATCTAACATATGATATAGGGAGGTATTTTGGCTTTATTTATTGTTTAAATTTCTAGCCCTATAAGAAGTCCAAATGGCAAGGGAGCTATAATGTGATAGAATGTTTTTCCCCTCTGTCCATCTGGTCAAACCAGTAACTATTTTAGTAAGCTTAGCAGCCTGAAGTCAAAAGGGCAGGTCCAGCATCAGAATGTCTACTTCAAATTCTGGCTCTACTATTCACTGACCCTATCACCTTGGGCAAGCGACTCAACCTCCATATTTGCAAAAAAAGAGAATAAGAAGGTCATGGTGAAGACTAGACCAGGGAATCTGGATCAAGCAACTACCCTGGAGCCAATTACTCGACACTTAGTAAATGTTAGGGGCTGTTATGGTTCGTGTTGGCAGTGCCACCATTGAAGTTACTGCTGCTTTGTTTCATATGTATATGAAACAATAATATATATTGTGCATATATAGTTATACAATAACGTTTCATATATTATGTATATCTAAAATTATACAGGTGTATATATTATTGAACTTCTAAGAAATAGTTTTGCTGAAGATGGCATCCAGCAGGTAGCAATAATGTAAATACAAAATTAAGTTAAATGTCTAAATTTCTGATAAATTATTTTCATTTTTCCCCATTTATGTTAATAAGATCTCATTGGAAAGGAAACACTTTAATATCTTGCTAAATGTTTCAGAAATAGGACTAAAGATTTATTTTACATAAAAAATTTGAGTTTACTTTCAGTTTACCAGAGAAATACCATACCGTAACATGGTACTAAAACTCAACAAGGTAAATATGAAACTTGAGAATTTTTAAAAAATAAATTATTATTAGTTATTATGGTGCTTGTGTTATCCTGATTTAATCTAGTGAACATCTCACTTATAAATTATTATAATATTCTATGAGTAGTAATAATCCGGTATTTTTTCCAACAGTTTTATTGGCATATAATTCACATATCATACAATTCATTAGGTAAATGACACCAAGAGTTGTACGATCATCACCACCATCACTTTTGGAGCCGTTTCTTCATTCCTGTACTCATCATTATTAGCTCCTCATGTCCCCCCAACCTCCCCTGCTCTATCCCCATTAATCCAATTACTCTCTCTATAGACTTATCTATCCTGGATTTCATATGCAGATAAATATTTTTTAAATTAAAAAAAAACAGATAAAAAACTCAACTGAAAATAAAGCAGAAAATATTAAAAACTAGAGCAAATAGGTGCTAAATTTTAAAGAGCTGCGTTTGCAACAATCCTGTTTCCGAAGCATTCTGCATGATAACAAGGCTCTACACATCCCTGATTCATGCTGAGAGGTTGTTCACCAGGGGGTTAATCCATGTGTATTTCTCTTTCACTTAAAAAAAAAAATGAAACAGCTTTAAAATGGGTCAAAAGAGAGATCAAATAATATTATTACATTAGAACATAACTACGTTTGCCATAATTACTTTACAATGTTCTCTGTCTGATAACAGAGCTATTCATACCCCTCAACTATGACCAGAGGAGATTCATCAAAGCATTACTCCATATGGGACCTTCAAAATGGATTTGGGGCTTCCAGTGCCATCCATAGACTTCGGTAAGGCAGGTGATCATAATTTAAACTCTGACACCATTCCCTTCTTCAGATTTGTATTAAATTATTTACAATCCCTAGATCACACAGGTGGTGTGCTTCTCCCATGTGGGCTTAGTTGGTGCCTCACTTAGATGGCTACTTGTTTGAAAACAAGCCTTTAAGACCCCAGATAGTATTCTTTCTGATAGCTGAGCATCAACAAGTTTATTCACAACACTTTGTTATAGCACCCATATCTTCACTGATCTGCTCATGAAGGCAAGCATCGAGCAGTGCCCTGTCATCAAGAACTAATTGTTCTCAGATTGGTACTAGAATTAAGTGCAAGCCTAAAATCTATTCATGCATCGATGGTTTACATATGTCTCTGGTTAACCTGAGAAATAACACTGTCCTTTTATGTTAGAGAGTATTATCAATAATTTCCTGTGGAATCACTTCCACTACCTTCAAGTCAATGCTGCCTCAGCACTGCCATCCAGGGCTGGGTGGAACTGCCCCTGTGAGTCTCCAAACCTGTACATTTTCATAGGACTAGAAAGCCTCATCCTTTCCCTGTGGAGCTAGCTAGTGGATTAACCTGCTGACATTGCGGATAACAGCCCAATGCACAACCACTATGCATCGATAGTGTCAGTAGTTTAGCCAATGGTACAGACTTTTAAACAGTTGAGAATGGGAAATTATACTAGTATAGGCCAGGTATGAACTGCAAGACATGAATTGTTGACTTGTACAGATCAAATGCTTAAGTGACTGGACACTATTTAAAAAGCAACAGGGTTGGTGATAGGGCAAATTTTACAAGAATATTCACAAAAGCAAAGCCATACCTACCAAATTAATACATGGCATCACGAAGCAAGGAGGGTATTAAAATAGTAAATATGTGACAAGATATTTAATCCAGCGTCTGCCAGTTCTATGCTCTGGGGCTAGCAGTCATCTGCTTCTTCTCACACTAGAGAGTTTCAGCCTTAAGTCCAATGGCTACAGCTGAGTTTGAGGTGAAGCCCAGTTCACTTAGTGGGGTTGAATTTCAGGTAAGAAAATCATATCATCTATATAAGGTGTTCATAATCAGTAACACATATCTTCTTCAAAGAGTGTATTCTTTAGCTTCCCCATTACATCGAATGACTCTGTTAGAAATTTTTTCACAATATTTTAATACAATAATTGTAAAGGTCATCTATAGTCTATGAGGGTAAAATTTCATAAATTGTTGCTTGTAAAATTGATCCTTAGAAGTTTTGAGGGGGATCTAAGAATGTTTTTTAATATTCTGTGTTCACTTTAATGATAAAATAATGTAGTTAATAGATTGTGGAATGTTTGGATGATTTTATAACTACATACAACCACTCAATTTAGTGCTTATGCTTACACTTGTGTTTATAATTACATTGTTGGCAGGAATCCTTGTTTTAATTGTCACTGGTTAATGAGAAAAGACAAGTTGGCTTGATGACTAAGTGATGAATCTGTGTCAGGGGAAGTCCAAAGAACACTATGGCAAGCTGTAGAATGATTTCTTTATAATTCAGGCTTTAAATGATGCTGGTAAAATGAATTCATCATCAAAATATCATTTTGGAACCATATCACATTCTAAAAGTTCTCTGTTATAATAATATTATAACAAATTCCATCAGTAAGACAATATAACATTAAATTAGTGTCACTAATTTATATTTATTGGTTTTATGGTTTTTGTTTTTAGCTCATTGTACCATTATAAACATATAATTCACATATTATAAAATTCAATAGCTCAGTCATATTTTTAAAACTTGTACAAACATCATGTCAATCAATTTCTGAATCTTTCCTTCTTTCTTGTACTTAGTTTTATTAGTGCTCCACTTTCCCCCAAACCCCGCACCACACTCCAAGAAACCATTAATCTAGTTGCTGTATCTATAAATTTGCCTAGCCTTGATTTCACGTACAGAAAAACATACCCCCCAAAAAAAGTAAAACAGAGAAAAGCCTCAATTGAAAAATAGCAGAAAATATGAAAAATTAGTGCAATTTAAAAATAGGTCAAAAAGAAGTTCAAATGATTAGGTGTTAAGTTTTAACTTACTGTAAATGCCTTGTATAAGCCGAGTGTTTCAGCACATTTTTATACAGTTTTTGTAGTAAAATTAGGGTGATTTTGGGGTCGATTTATATTCGAGTATATACGATAACTGTAATAGGAACCCCAGTAACATAGGGCTTACGTATTGGGTTGCTAACCCCAACGTCAGAATTTCAAAACCATCAGCCAATCCTCAGAAGAAATATTAGGCTTCCTACTCCCATAAAGAGTTGCAATCTCAGAAACCCATAGGGAGAGTTCTATCCTGTTCTGTAGGTTCAGTGTGAGTCAGCATGGACTCAATGACAGTGAGTTTGGTTTGTTTTTCATCTGTAATAATCCACTTTCCAATGCACTTGGCACTAGTTCATTGTGCATTGTGTAAGTTTTATTGTCATAAAAAAGCAAGCATTGGGAGTTTAATCCTACTTAAAGTCTGTATATATTCAAATAATATCATATTATAGTCAATATCATTATATCATTAATAATAATCTTTAAAATACTATTATAAAGAATGTTATTCCTGTAGCTAGATACATTTTCACTATTTTTATGAGTATTGATCATTTTATTTTTAATCATTTTATTGGGAGCCCTTAAAGATATTGTAACAATTCATAATTCAATTAGCTTAAGTATAATTGCGCAGTTGCTACCACTATCAGTTTTTAAACTTTTTTTCTTGAACTCTTTGATATCTGCTCCCCTTTACCCCCTCCTTCTCCCACCCTATCTCCCCCAGAAACCCTTATTATTATATTCTAAATTATTGTGATTGTTGTTACTGCCATATCTTACATCGTCCAATGTATCCATTCACCTGCAATTCTGTTGTTCATTCCCCTCTCATGGGGTGAAGTGGGCTGAAGTTCCCCATTCCCCACCTTCCCTCTCACGCCACCCATCTCTCTTCCCATACCCTCAGGGAATCATTACTCCCATGACTATTTCTGAAAGGGTTATCTATCTTGGTTTTCATGCATTGAACAATCTTAATTATACAAATGGACATACACAGATCTAACAATATTAATGAGGTAAAAGTAAGATCATAATCATAAGGGGAGGAAAAATAGTAAAGAACTAGAGGATAGTTATGTGTTTCATGAGTGCTATACTACATGCTGGATATATCATCCCTTCTGTGTGGCCCTTCTGCCAGGGAGTGTCCAATTACCTTACAGATGGGTTTTTGGACTCCACCTTGCCCACGTTTCTTCATGTCAATTTTATTGCTTGTATTTGAATTTCTGATACCTACTCCCATTGATACCTCATGAGCACACAGGCTGGTGTGTTTCTTCCATGAGAGCTTTGTTGCTTCCTTGCTAGATGGCTGGTTGTTTAATTTCAAGATTTTAAGGCTCCAGATGCTATATCTTTTAATAGTCAGGTATCATAAGCTTTCTTCACCACATTTGCTTATGCACTTAGTTTGTCTTCAGTGATTGTGTTGGGAAGGTGACTATCATACAGTGCCATATTATCAGAACAAACCATTCTTGTACTGAAGTAAGATCTGAGTAGAGACCCAAAGTTCATATGCTACCTTGTGTAGATAGATAGATAGATAGATAGATAGATAGATAGATAGATATGCTACTTCATAACTCTGCCCACATGTTGGCACAATAGACATCACTATCACATACTAGTTGGCACAACAGACATAACTATCACATCCCATAAAGAGTTAAATTCTCAGAAACCCACAGAGATAGTTCTGCTTTTTCCTAGAGATGCTATGAATCAGAAATGACTTGATGGCAGTGGGTTTGGGATTATAATTAAAATATACCAAGGATAATTTAAAAAATGGCTTAGAAGTGCACTGACAGAGAATGGGCAGAAATTCAGGTGGGACTCATAAGAGGACATGGAATAAGAGATATCAATACTGATGTCAGATGTATCTTGGCTGAAAGCAGACAATTTCAGAAAAATATTTATCTATGCAAAAGAATAAGCATTTGACTGTGTGAATCACAGCAAATTATTGATAACATTACAAAGAAGAGAATTCCAGAACAGTTCATCGTGGTCATGCAAAATCTGTAAATATCTAAACAAGAGTATACTGAGCAATTTAAAATGAGGAAAGTAGTGCATCAAAGTTAAATCCTTTCACTATACTTATCCATCCTGTGTTTAATGTGTTTATCTTATTATCTTCTGTACGTCCCATGAGAACGGACAACAGAAAGTATCAGCTGTTTAATGCACTACTTTATCCTTATTGCTTAAGATAGTGTTTGGCATGAAGAAATTCCCGCAAATGATTGAGTATTTAAATGTTTACTAGCCATATGACCTTGAATAAGCTACTTATCCTCTAGCTGTATCAATTTTGCAGGAAGATGAGAATAATAGAAACATGTACAATAATGGCTGTTTCACTCACTGCCATCAAGTCGATTCTGTCTCACAGCAACCCAACAGGACAGAATAGAACTGCCCCTGTGTATTTCCAAGAGTGTGACTCTTTTCAGGAGTAGAAAACCTCTTTCTCCCTTGAAGTGGCTGGTGATTTTGAACCGCTGAGCTTTTGGTAGACCAATGCATAATCCATTGTGCCACCCTGTATGATCCATCAATACCTCTGCTGGGTATATACACTAAAGAAGTCCCATCTACATTGCAGCACTGTTCACAATAATTAGCAATTGGAAATAACCCAAAAGCACATCAATAGAACAATGGATAAAGAAACTTTGGTGCATATATACATAGTACTACGCATCGCTAAAACCCAATGACACCACAAAGCACCTCACAACATGGTCATCGCTGGGGAACATTATCCTGGACAAAGTTTGTCAACTACAAAGATACAAATATTGTGTGATATCACTGCTATAAATAAACACCAAAACAACTATAGACAGTGACTCTCAAGTCATGCAGACATTCAATATGTTCTCCCAGTCCGTGAGGTGGGTGAAAAGCTAACATTATAATTCATTGATCACTCCCTTATTTGTACATCATAACGACCACTTCTCATTAGGAGGGGTATGTAAAAGGACTGAATAGTCCATATCAAGTGGAAGACAGCTATCTGGCCAACTGACCTGAAGAGATCCATATTTGCGTCCATTTCAAAAAAGGGTGACCCAACAGAATGCTCAAACTATAGAACCATAT
>NW_022103898.1:51056986-51060091 GCF_000313985.2 Echinops telfairi
GAGAATACCAGAAAGATGTTTATTTGTGTTTCATTGACTATACAAAGGCATTTGATTCTGTGGACCATGATAAACTTTGGATAACTTTAAGAAGAATGGAAATTCTAGAAAATTTCATTGTACTCATTTGGAACAAGGATCAAGAGGTGGTCATGTGAACAGAACAAGGTAACACTACATGGTTTAAAATCAATAAGGTGTGTGTCTAGGTCAAATCCTCTCACCATACTTGTTCAATCTATGGCCAGCTGAGGTGCTGGTTGAAGGCAAATGTGGTAAGGAATGGGTATAAGGTGGCAGTGCTACCTATTAGTTATGGCCACGTGATCAATTGCAAAAACCAGGTTTGTGATTGTCAGTTTATTTTCTTTATATGTGCTTATTGAATATCTTTCCTTTGCTCATGTCTGATGTACCAGATACAATTCAATTCAGTGTGTTTTCATTAATATGTATGATAGATGTCTGAGTGTGCTAAGTGTGATTTCTTTAATGTCTGGAAATATATGGCTAAAGAATTGTGTATAGGTGCCAAGTTGGCAAGGGGTGGACTGTGGTAGGTAGGTTTATTGTGCCAACCTAGCCAATAGGAACATGTGGGATTAATAAGTTCGCAGTTTGGTTGGAGAGTAAAATGATAAATGGCTCAGAAAGCCCCAACTCTTTCTCTCTTGCTCTCTGGTGATCAGACCAGTGTTCAGCTGTGTTCCTTGGACAAGTCTTCTGACCTCCCTAGACTTCCATTTCCTTATCTGTAAAATGGGAATCAGTAGAGCACTTTCCCTTTATGTGTAAAATAAGGATAATAGTATCTAGCATAAGGGATTCTTGTGAATATTAAATCAGTGTATGCAATATATTGAGAATCATACTTAACTCAATAAATATGTTTGTAGTATAGTTATCATCTTATGTACGGCAGAAGAAAGCACTGCCTGGCCCTGTGCAGGACACGGATAGATTTAGTAACTTGGCAACGATGACACCGTCACAAAGACTGAGTCAGAATCTCTAAACCCTGGTCTGATTCCATGAGCATCCACATGAGACTTTAACTGTATCAACCACCAGTTTGTAACAGATTTTGCCCTTTCAGAAAAATAAGAATCTAAAAATAAGAAAAGGTTGCCTGCTGGATGAAGCTAAAGAAGTCCTTCAAGATGATGTGGCTCATTTGAATACACTAATTTAGAAAAGTGAGGGGAAATTTATGAAAGTGCATAGTGGTAAGAAATGTCCTTTTGGGGGTGGGGGGAGGCGCTATTTACTCATCCTCAGACACAGGCAAGATTCCACATCTCAAGATGCAAAAGATCAATCATAACTTCATTAAAGTTATCACCAAACAAATGTATCATTACACAAATAGTTTAATCCAAAGTAAAACAAGTATAGTCAAAGCATAACTCATGCCTTTTGCTGGTATGTCTGCCTTGAACCAATACCTTAGCCTTGAAAAAAAAGAATCAAAATCTTAAATCCACTTATAAAGTGTTCTTTTTTACAATAGTACTTGGAGTTATTTTCTATAGATTAACATTTTACAGAATCCAGTGCAAATATGGATAATAACTTCATCATTAAAAGCAGGAAAGAGGAAAAACAATTCCAGATAGTTATGTTTATATGCAAGAGTAATCAATAGAACTCTGGAAATTGGCTGCCACCTGCTACACTCTAAAACCTCTGGGGTAGAATAAAGCGTTCTCAGAACATGATTTTTTTTTAATGATTTGAAGACAACCTCCCTTTTTTATAAGAATATTTATCTAGAAGAATTGTAATGGAGAAGGGCAATATACTTAGTAAAGTAGAAGTTCAGCAAAAAAAAAAAAGGAATATCATTAGCAAGATGGATTGACACAGTGGTTGCAAAAATAGGCTCAAACATAGCAGTTATTATGAAGATAGTTCAGGATCAGGCAATGTTTTGTTCCACTGTGCATGAGATCCTGTTGAGTTGGAACGAATTCCACAGCACCAACACTTAGGCCCTGTTTAGTATATCTATTCATTTTTTTATTTTTAAGGAGTCTCGTGGAATAAAAATAAAATGTAGATGATCTTGTTCTCTTACTTACAGTAAATGGGTGCACGGGCCACTGTGGTCCTCAATTGATAAAATGGATACAAGAGACAGCTGGAACATATGAGCTAGACAAACAAAAGATAAGTATAAGTCAGCCAAACAGATGAGGATAATATTTGGAGCATTTTTGCTTGCACATGTTCACATAGCATTTCAGTCGGGTAATGCTTGACTTTGACTTACGCATATCTGTAGGCTAGAAGAAGCCCCAAGGATGAAGAAAGACTTTATTCAAAAGTGTACAGTGGAAAATTAGTCCTCACAATGAGTTTCCTTAGAGAAAACTACTGGCTTAGCAGTATGTATTCATCACACATGGTTTTCTAGGGTTTTGATTCAGCTGGTACAAGGAGGAATAACAATTGGAGCACTGTGTAACAATAAGTGCTTGCTGTGGCAATAATTGAAGCAAAGCTTTCACCCAGGATAATATTTGAAGCAAAAGGGTGCTTCTACAATATCTTTGGATACCAAGCGATATCCATGAACAGTGTTTCAGCATGAGCTAACGAAAGACAGTCCATTTTGAGGCCCATAAAAATGTAGTAACTTCTATTTGTGCCCAAGAAGTTAAATAAAGAGGGGGAAAAAGGCACAATTTAAACAATTTACTCAAGCCCAGATTGCATTTTTGAGGTGAATAAAAACTTTTGACAAATAATGTGTTTTGAGCTTGGAATAAAGTAAAATCATGCATGGGGCTTAAGTGACATTGATTGGTATGACTTTCATGCCACGTGTCATCCATAGTTTGTAACACCCGTCCAGTGGCTGGATGAGAGCATGCGAAACAGACGCTAACACAGAGGTTTGGGAGTCACGGTGTTCCACTGGGTAAGAGGATGAGCTGTTTCAGAAGCAGAAACAGGAACCCTGAGCCATCAAGAAAGAAGAGCCACCAGCAGGGCACACGTGAGATCCCTGCCTGATCCTGAGGAAAGCCACCACGCTGAGACCATGAGAACGAACAGTGGACCTCTATCAATGCCCTTTGCCTCCTAGTTCCTTCCTCTATT
>NW_022103898.1:51061638-51076777 GCF_000313985.2 Echinops telfairi
AGGGGGAGGGGGGGAATGAGCTGATACCAAGGGCTCAAATAGAAAGAAAATGTTTTGAGAATGATGATGGCAACAAATGTACAAATGTGCTTGACACATGGATGGATGGATGAATTATGAGAAGATTTGTACAAGCCCCCAATAAAATGATTTTTTTAAAAGAAAAGAGATAAAGAACAGTGGACTTCCAGTCCCAGAGACCGAGTAAAGCCGGGCACCTTTGTGCGGGAGGCTGGCTTGCAGAATGGGTGTTCTTCACCATTTCCCAGCACTAACGAGATTTGTAGCATGTGTCAATGCAAGGTAAAAGTCAAGGAACCATGTGGCTGAGCAGCTGAGGGTTGGACATTGAATAAGGAAAATGCAAGTAGAATCAATGCTTTGAATTATGGTGCTGGCAAAGGATATTATTGAAACTACCATAAACTACTTAAAAACAAACACATCTGTCTCAGAAGTGTACCCAGAATGATGCTTGGAGGCAAGAATGATAAAACTTCTTCTCATGCACTTCGGGCATGTTATCAGGAGAACCCAGTCCATGGAAAAGGATGTTGTACTTGATAAAGTACAGGGGCAGCAAAAAAGAGGAAGATCTTTGACGAAATGAATGGACACAGTGTCTACAACAATGGGCTCTGAGAGCAATTATGAGGATGGTGCAGGATGAGGTGTTGTTTGGGCCTTTGTACATAAGGTTGCTATGAGTCAAACCAATTGTGGGCACCTAACAACAATAAACCCCCCAAAATCGTTACCTTCTATAGAGAGGATAATGGATTTATTTTGTATACTATAGGATCTACAGTAGTATAACAGTGGGCTAAAATCGGTTGGAAAAATTTTGTGGTGACTTCCACAGCCAGCACCAGTAAATATGCTGACCATGCAATTCCACTCTTGGGTGTACAGCCAATGCATACAAATGTTCATCAAAAGTTATGTACGGGAGTATTACTAGCAGCACCATTCACAATAGAATATACTACAAGAACAGACCCAAAATCCATTAAGGAGCAGAACAGATAAACAAATTGTAATGTATCTACACAATAAAATATCGTAGAGTAAAAAAAATAAATGAGCTAATCTGAAACACCACTTAATGAAATTGATAAGATCACATGTGAGTCTAAGGTTCCATTTATACAAAATTGAAAGACAAGCAAAGATAATCTATGTCTGCAAAGTGCTTGACCTTTTTCAAAGTGTAATGATGATATGAGGTGTTTTTTAGGGTGCTAGGAAAACTCTGCTTATAATCTGTACATCGGAATACACAGGTGGTATTCATTTTGTGAAAGTTCAAGCTATTAATTAGTACTTGTCCACTTTTCAATGTCTCTAAATAAAGCATTTAAAACATTGTAAATAGTAAAATCTAAATCTGAAGGAGAGGATGGTGTCAGCACTTAAATTGTGAACAAAAGTTTGCTATGGATGACGATGGAAGCCCAAAACCCAATTTCATGATCAAATGCAGGTAGATCACTCTTCTGTTAATTTCCTCTGAACAAAGTTGAAGGTTGTGAATAGCCTTGCAATCAGGCAGAAAACATTGGAAAGTCTATTATGGCAGATGGACTTAGGTTAAACTGTCATACTTTACCCTTTGATCTCCCTTTTGGCCCATTTTAGAGTTATTTCAGTTTTTATTATTTTTTCTTTTCTTTTCTTTTTCTTTCTTCTTGATTGAGGTGGGGTTTTTTTGTTTTGTCTAGTCATTGTTGGTGGGGTTTTGTTTGTTTAATTAATTCCTGCTTGTCTTTTTTGTGGTTTTCTGAATATGAAATCCAGGATAGGTAAAGCTATACAGGGAGTAACTGGATTAATAATTATCTAGGGGCATGGCCAGCCCTGATGGCATAGTGGTTACCGCTAGGTTGGTGATCTACAAGTTCAGCAGTTTGAAACCACCAGCCACTCTGAAGGAAAAGGACAGAGATTTATTTCTACTCCCATAAGGATTTATCGTCTCAAAAACTCTCATGAACATTTCTACCCTGCCCTTTAGGATCACTATGAGTGGTCATGCACTCAATTACTTGGCAGTAAGTTTGAGTTTTTGTTTGTTTGTTTGTTTGTTTGTTTGAGGGGCATGACAGGGGAGGGTGAAGAAAATAGGGAGCTAACCATAATGAATGTGAGAAGAAAATGATCTGAAATTGATTGTGGTGATAATGCACAACTCTTCTTAATATTATTGAATGATTAAATTGTATGATATGTCAAGTATTTGCCAATAATATTATTCTTTCTTTTAAAGTTTATGTAAAAAGCAGACTCCAGATTCAAATCCTGATTCTATATCCAATAAGTTGCATGCCCTTGAGCAAGTTACATAACCTCGCGAAGATTCAGTTCTCCTGTTTATAAACTAAAGGTAGTTTATAAATTTATAGCAAAATAAATTAATGAACCTGGCTCAAAATAAGTGTTCAATAAATATGAGGGTTTATTACTAGTCTGTGCATGTGAAGGGGCAGGCTGAAGAAACTAATCTGAAGGTTAGAAGGAACATCAAGAGAGAGAGGACTCCTCCAGATACTGGAGAATATTTCAAAGCAGGAGTCATCAGCAATCTCAAATGTTGCAGATCAATCAAAGAAGATGAAGAGAGAAGAAATCTGGCAAGGCAGAGGTCATTAGAAACTTTACCTGAAGACATCAAGCTGAGAGTTAGAACAGAAACCTAACTGTTGTGTGTCCGACCGTGAACGAGAGGCGAAGAACCGGAGATATCTCAATGCCTGTGCCATAAAAGATGACTTTGAAGGGGAAAAAATTTTTAAATAACCAGTAGGTAGAGGAGAATAGAGAAATTTGAGAGGTTTTTTTGAGAGAAAAGACAACATACACAGAATAAATCAAAAGCGTGAGACAAGAATATTGACAGAACAAGGTTTAGAAGGAAGTGAGAAAATGGAATCGAAAGTGCAAGATAGATGGGTCATGACAAGAAAGACCTCTCTTTTGAGAGACAGGAAGGAGAAAAGGAAAGATAATGCAGACCATTGGCAGACAGGGAGGGAGGAAAGAGGCAGCAATCTCACCAAATGGTTTCCATTTTCCCAGTGAACTATATGGCAATATCTTCTGTTAAGAACAAAGAAATGGTAGCCGATGGGTTGAAAGCAATCAACAATTGCTAAAGAGAATAAAAAGACCATCACCAGCAGCACAGCAGTGCTGAGGCCACAATTGCGTGGTGAGCCACCAGCACTGTGGCATCTGGCTACAAACCAAAGTGATTTCTTTAATGTGCACATGGCTCCAGGAGGATAACAAACGTTATGGCAATATTTTTCTTCATTTCTTGACTCTGCTTTTTCCTCTCGGATGACCTCTTTTTGAATAGTAAATTTGTTGATAGTAAGGAAGAACACTTGAATCTTTTTTTTAATTATTGTTCTGACTCATAGCAAATCTATAGAACAGAGTAGAGCTGCCCCCATAGGATTTCTTTCTTTCTTTTTCAATGAACCATTTTACTGGGGTCTCTTACAGCTCTTATAACAATCCATACATCAATGTATCAAGTACGCTTACACATATGTTGCCATCATCATTTTCAAAACATTCCCTTTCTGCTTGAGCCCTTGGTATCAGCTCCTCTTTTTTTCCCCTCCCTCCCCAGCCTTCCCACCCTCATGAACCCATGATAAATTATATATCATTATTTTCCTATCTTACACCATGTGTTGTCTCCCTTCTCCCATGTTGCTGCTGTTCTTAATTCATTTTTACAGGAGCCTCTCACTACTATCGAGGAGACTGGTGGGTAGTGACCCTATAGGACAGAGTAGAACTACTCCTGTGGGTTTCCGAGACTGTCAGTCTTTACGGGAGCAAGCAACCTCATCTTTCTCCCGATAACTGGCTAGTAGGCTTGCACCACTGACCTTATGATTAGCAGCTCGATGAATAACCCAGTACACCACAGTAGACACTTCCTCCCACACACATGCACACACACCCCAAAATGACAGTACATTTTTTCCATTAACTTTGAGAATTATTACAGGAATTATTCCTACTGTGATTTGGCCCACCTCTAAATAAATCACTGTTGCCTAGGAAACAGAATTCTTTGATTCTCCACCCCAGGAGTTTGTGAGTGGGATCAGTCCTACAGAATCTGCAGGGACTAACAATGGAGAAGGGGAAGAGCCCTTCTCCCAAAGGAAGAAATACAGGGATGGCAAAAAAAGAAAAAAGAAATGAGAAAAACTCAAAACCATAACATTTATTCACATTCAGTTTATCTTCCAAATGTCAACCTTTTCTTCCAGACTAAACATTGTGTTTTAATACTCACACCTAACCTTATACTTTTTATATGTTTGAATACCCAAATTTAACCTTCTGTTTTTCACTTTCTCCTCTACACAACACATTCTACTATTTAAGAACTCAAACCCTCTACTCATCTATATTCAAGTTGCTTATTAATCCTCACCTTTCTTAAATCCTTCGATGACCAACATTGTTTCAACACATACAAAGCAAATCAATTACAGTTAGTTTGGTGAGGTTTTGTTTTTCTTTTCTTTTTTTTAGTTAATTCAATTTAATTAATATGTGAATCATTTTGAAAATATTAGTAAGGAAGTATCAAGTTTTGTTCTTTTAAAATATCTCAAATAAAAGGGCATGGAATGAAGTTAAAATGCTCAGACATCTTTTATTGTTCAGCACATATTTCTGTGAGCACATATTAGCAAATTAATATTATGTATCAATTAATTTATAATCTATTTAGAACTTAATATAAATTGGCTCTTATCTTTTAGTGTTTTTCATTGCTCTGAAGGTAAAGATTAAATATCCAATGTAGCATTTAGAACCCTGCATGGCTCAGCCCCTGATACCTCTACGTATGCTGTCTGCACTGCAGCCATATTAAGATTCCTTTGGTCCTTGCCAAATACCAAGCCACCTCCCACCCTAGAGCTGCCACCTAGGAAGGTTTGGAGTCTTGATAGAGAAGGTATGTGTAGGAGCCCTGATGGGCTATTGGGTTATGTGTTGCGCTGCTAACCACAGGGTCAGCAATTTGAAACCATCAGCCTCTCAGAGGGAGAAAGATGAGACTATCTACTTCCATGCAGTCTCATAATTCTGGAGTCTAGAAGTCTAAAATCAATATTCTCTCTCTAAAGGCGCTAGGGGAGAATACTTCTTTGCTTTTTCTAGTATTTGGTGGTTTTCAACAACTGTTGGCGTTCTTTGGCCGTTTTTTTTACTTGTAGAGGCATCACTCGCTCTGCCTCTGTCTTCATATGACTCTCTCCCCGTGTGTCTTTTTGGTCAAGTGGCTTTCTCCTCTAAGTCTGTATCCAAATATTACTCTTCTTATAAAGACATAGTCAGTGGATTAGGACCTACCCTAATCCAGTATGACCTCATCTTTGTATCTGCACAGGCCTATTTCCAAATAAGAACATATTCTTAGGTTCCAAATGTGCATGGAAACATCGGTATTTTTGAGGAAACACTATTCAGCCCAATACAGTGTATTTTACTCATTGTACTATGAACTCCAACAATATAGGTACTATGTTTATTTTTTTCCCCGCTCATGTCTAATTCCTTTCACATTATTGGTATTCTTTAAAATAAGTACTTGGTGAATGAATCAATCAGTGGATTTATTTATTCTTCATATTAAAAAATTAACTATTTTCACTTGTGTTGCTGGCAACCCAAGAAAGAAAGAAAAGACAGTGTTAATTGAAAGATTTTTCAATATTTTAAGGATTTCATTTTAAGAGTTTTTTGTTCCTATCCATTCACTTAGATTTTTCTTCTAAAGTGAATTAGTTTTTTAAAGCTGCCATAACAAAATATCACAATCTCGGTGGCTTCCAGTACAGAAATTTAATGTCTCACATCTCTAGAGGTTAAGAGTACAAAATCAACATGTCAACTGAGCCATGATCCCTCTAACATCTGTAGGGGAAGAGCCTTTCTTATCTCTCTCAGCTTCTAGTAACCCAATTATCTTTTGGCTTCTAGCCATATCTTCATATGGCTGTCTTGCTTCTGCCTGCATTTCTGTGTCTCTTTTCCTTTTTATACTTAAAACCTACCCATATGGAATCAGAGTCTATCCAACTCCAGTGTGACTTCATATTACTGTGTTAAGCAGGGTTCTTTAGAGAAACAATATCAGGATACTTATGATTAGATAGATAGATGATAGATGATAGATAGATATAGATAGATAGATAGATAGATAGATAGATAGATAGATAGATAGATAGATAGATAGATAGATAGATAGATAGATAGATAGATTTATACAACATGAATATAACAGCTAATTACTCCACACAGCAGTACAGTGGACTCAGTTCAAATCACTTCCATGGAACAGTTAATATACTGAAAGTCCTTCAGTTTACAAGGGCTGCTGGGTCCAAGGTGAAGGAAACAGACAGCTGAGTCTGCCCTTGGGCAGTGCAGGCAGAGTCCACCCACGGGGAGCAAACAGCAGGGAGGGTCATCAATAGTCAGCAGTTCAAGAGCTTAGCAAAGCAGCCCAGATGGGATGTCAAACTCAAGCAATGCACCAGGATCCACCAGCCTCAAACTCAAGCATTGTATACACCAGCAGTGTGGTGAAGCAGGTCTCAAAGGAACCTCAAATTCTAGTGACACAATCCATGAGTTGGCTTGTCCCACAGGTAATGTAACTCACAAGTTGAGGCACAGAACTAGCTAAAGCAGCTGCACACTGGTCCGATCACCAAAGAGCAAGAAATAGAGGGATGAGCCTTGCCTAGCCATTTATCTCTTTGCTCTCCAATCAAACTGTGACCTGGTTAATAGCACATGTTCCTATTGTATCTGGTACATCATACATGAACAAAGGAAAGATATTCAATAAGCACATATAAAGAAGATAAACTGACAATCATAAACCTCGCTTTTGCAATTGATCACATGGCCATAACTGATAGATAGGTAGAACTACCTTCTTTCACTTCCTATTCTGTATTACCTTTGCCTTTGGCTAGTAACTCAGCTGGCCGTGGTCCTTTGCCTGATGGGATGACCAAGACCTTCATCCCTGAGGGGTCTGAGTCATTAGACTTCCTGTCAAAGATTGGGTTGCTGTAGTTTACCATTTACTTTAATCACAGGGCATGGTAATTTTAAGAGACGACCTATGGGATCTCCTGGATTCCAGACATATTCTTCTTTACCTCCATTACGTAGCACCAGTCCAAGTTTTCCTTGGTTATCGGGATCAGTCACACCTCTCGTAACAGTGACACACTTCCTGACCTGTTGATCCAAATGCAGAGGAGCCCAAAGTAGCCAGGAGGAATTCTCACCTGCCACTTCAGTGGAATCAGTGCTGTGTTTCCAGGTGGGAGGATTTCTTTCTTCAGGAATGGACCTCCAAGCCTGAAGCACAAAAATGCCGCAAGTGGATCACTAGGATTAATAGTGAGTGGTGCCATTCCAGCTTCCACCCTTGGCTCTTGGACCCATTGATCCTGGCTATTGGAGACCTGGGGCCATATATTGGCCACTGGTTTAAAGCATATACAGCTTCCTAGAAAACATTGCCCCAGCCCCGCAAGTTGTTGCCACCTAGTTGGCGCTGTAATTGTGTCTTTAGGAAGCCATTCCATCATTCTATCAAGCCAGCTGCTTCAGCGTGATGAGGAACATGATACGACCAGTGGATTCCATGGGTAAGGGCCCACTGCTGCACTTCATTTTCTGTGGAGTTCCTTGATCTGAAGCATTGCTGTGTGGAATGCCATGGCAGTAGATAAGGCATTCTGTAAGTCCACAAATGGTAGTTTTGGCAGAAGCATTGTGTGCAGTGAAGGGAAATCCATATCCAGAGTAGCTGTCTATTCCAGTAAGAACCAAATGCTGCCCCCTCCATGAGAGAAGTGGTCCTATGTAATCAACCTGCCACCAAGTTGCTGGTTGATCACCCTGAAAAATGGCCCCGTGTCTTAGACTCATGTTGGCTTCTGCTGCTGGCAGATGGGGCACTCAGCAGTGGCAGTGGCCAAGTCATCCTTGGTGAGTGGAAGCCCATGTTGCTGCACCCATGCAAAACCTCCATCTCTGCCACCATGTCCACTTTGTTCATGTGACCATTGGGAAATGACAGAAGTGGCAGAGGAAAGGGGAGGACTAGTCTCCACAGTGTGTGTCATCCACTTGATTGTTAAAGTCCTCCTCTTCAGGGAACCCTTTGGTGAGTGTTCACATGAGATTCAATTATTGTTAGTTTCTTGGCGCATTCAGAGAGGTCTGTCCACAAACCTCTTATGCACATGTCCTTGTCACCAATTTTCCAATCATGTTCTTTCCAATCCCCTGACCATCCAGCCAAGCCATTAGCCACAGCCCATGAATCAGTATACAATCTCATATTTGACCATTTCTCCTTCCAGGAAAACTGAACAGCCAGGTAGGTCACTGCTCAAAGTTCTCCACATTGGGAGGATTTCCCTTCACCACAGTCCTTAGTGCTACTGTTGTCCTCTTATGAATGGCACCTGAATATCATGCAGATCCATCAGTAAACCAAGAATGACTTTTCGGTTCTTAAGTTAACTTATAAGGAATTTCCCAGGAGGCCATAGGTACATACTGGAAGAAGGAAGGTACTATGAGAAGAGTGGAGATTGTGGGCATTTGGACCACTTCTTCATGCAGCATACTTGGAACTTCAGGTCCTGCTCTACCCCAATCTCATATATACCACTTCCATTTAACAATGGAGTGTTCCTGTGCACATCCAAATTTATGACTCTGTGGGACAGGCAATACCCCATTCATGATGGGCAGCTCAGGCCTCATAGTGACTTGGTGGCCCGTGCTGAGGTGTTCAGTCTCCACTAAGGCCCAGTGTCAGGCCAACAACTGTTTTTCAAAAGGGGAGTAGTTGTCTGCAGAGGATGTCAGGACTTTACTCCAAAATCCCAAGGGTCTACATTGTGATTCACCAATAGGGGCCTGCCAAAGACCCCACCCTGCATCTCTATCTAGGACTGACACCTCTAGCACCAGTGGGTCAGCTGGATCATATGATCCCAGTGGCACAGCAGCCTGCATGGCAGCCTGAACCTGTTGCAGGACCTTTTCCTGTTCTGGGCCCCACTGAAAATTGGAGGCTGATACATAGGTCAAATGTAGAACACCCAAATGAGGGATATGTTTCCTCCAAAATCCAAAGAGGTCCAGTAGGAATTTTGCCTCCTGTTTAATTATTGGGGATGGGGGTGGGGGCAGATGCAATAGCTTATTCTTCACTTTAGTAGGAGTGTCTCAACATGCCCCACACCACTAGACCCCTAGACATTTCACTGAGGTGGAGGGTGCCTGAATCTTTGTTGGGTTGATTTCCCACCCTCTTGCACACAGCTGTTGTACCAATGAATCTAATGTCTTTGATATATCCTCCTTAGTGGGTACAATCAGCATAATGTCATCAATATAATTGACTAGTGTAACATTTTGTGGAATAGACAGGCAAGCAAGGTCCCTTCAGACTAAATTATGGCACAGGGCAGAAGAGTTGATACACCCCTGAGAGCGAGTTGTGAAAGTGTATTGTTCCTGCCAGCTGAAGGCAAACTGCTTCTGGTGGTCCTTTGAGACTGGAATTGAGAAGAAGGCATTGGCCAGATCAATACCAAGTACCAGCAGAAGAATTAATTTGCTCAAGAAATAAAATCACTTCTGAAACTGCAGCTGCAATTGGAGTTACCGCCTGGTTAAGTTTATGATCTCCAAGATCCATCTGTCGTTTGTTTGTTTTTTACAAGCCAAATAGTTGAGTTAAATGGGGATGAGATAGGAATCACCACCCCTGCATCCTTCAAGTCTTTGATGGTGGCACTAATCCATGCAATGGCTCCAGGAATGCGGTACTGCTTTTGGTTTACTATTTTCCTAGGCAATGGCAGTTCTAATGGTGTCCACTTGGCCTTTCCTACCATGATAGCCCTTATTCCACATTTCAGGGATCTAATAGAGGGGTCTGCCAGTTACTAAGTATGTCTATTCCAATGATGCCTTCTAGAACTGGGGGAATAATGACAGAATGGATTTGGGGGCCCACTGGACCCACAGCAATGCATACCTTAGCTAAAACTCCATCAATAACTTGACCTCCATATGCGTCCACTCTTGACTGGCAGACCTTTGAAACATTTTTGGTCTTCTGGAATTAGTGTCAGTTCAGAGCCACTGTCCAATAATCTCTGAAAAGTTTGATTATTTCCTTACCCCAATGAACAGTCACTCTTGTGAAACCTACCTGTCCCATTCCCTAATGACATATTTTCTAACAAGGATATTAACAAGCACAAGTAGTTATGATTTCAACACATCTTTTGTTGGGGGGAGAAACAAAATTCAATCTATAACACAAGTCATATTTTGAGAGACAAAATGCGAAGTGCTATGTTTATCCTCTTTGACTAGTAGGAAATAATCTATACACAAAATCATGCACAGTGAAGTTTTTAGACATTAGCTTAATATTGTCCAGCTATATGTAGTATAGTTATATATTTGACCATAGACTCTGTATGTGTCTTAGCATCAATATATGTCTTAGCATCAATTGTTTATATATTCGTGATTCTAAATGAAGAATATATTTTCACTTTGTACCCCAAAGTACTCATTATTTCTCCAGGTGCAGATGGAGACACATATAAAATTTGATAATGGTCTTTTTAAGAATTTTTTTGCAAACTTCAAGATGTTGGCCAACTTCAATGGCAGCTGTCCAATTTACATAATTGCATTCACCTTTCTCAATTTCTCCTGATGCTTGAGTTGAATAAGGTGTTCCTTTGCATTTGCATTTTGAAAAGGCTTAATTGTTCTACATTAAGAAGCCAACCCTAGCTGCCACCTCAACTCTGGCTGGTATTAGTGAACTTTATAAGTGTTAGGAAATCACTTTGAGAATTTCCAATCAAAGGAAAGCCATTAGTATTCCTGGGCCTATATGAACAAAATGTTTTGATTTTGTGCCATGTCAGTTTGTTGCAGTGAGCATTCCTAAAGTAACTTTCCCACAACTCTACTCAGAAAACATTCATATTACATGGTATGGGGCTTGCTCGCTTGCTTCCTAAGGATTGCACTTGTAATGGCATCACACTTGGGAGTCAGTGGAGCAGACCATTAGGTACATTTTAACCCTCTGCTGTCCTACCAACACTGCTCGAATGTCATCTAATTTGCAAAGAAATTAGAAATTTGAACTGGAGATTCTCTCATTTTCCAAAGTCCACTATGACCACAGATGAGAAAACTGACTCACCAAATAATCGCATCTCTTTAGGAAATTCAGGTTGAAAGAAAGGGAAAGTTATCAAGGCATTAGAGAAAGTCAAGAAAAAGTTATTGCATTTAAGGTTGAAGAAAAGTGAATAGATTTAAATGCAGTTAAAATAATTTAATTTATTAAATAATTGAGAAGGATATGTTGAATGAAGATAAGGCATTAGGAGACAGATTCCAAAGATTTGGAAGAGAATGAGAAGAGGGATACTTGCTATATTAAAACAACAGGGGAAAAAAATAACATGAGTACAGATGTAACTGACTATGTGGAGCTGGTAGCAGGAAGCTGAAGGAGTTCCCATCTGATGCCTTCTATTTTCTTCAGAAAGTAGGAGGAGAAGTCATCTGCTGAGAATGAAGAGGAGTTCAGAATATTTGAGTTTCGGATAGATTGTAGGATGTAGAAAACATTTGCAGAAAGAGAGAATGAGTGTATGGGGGAAGTACAGAAGAATTGACAGGATTAGAACTAGTCCCATGTTAGGCAAGTCAGGTGTTGGCACAGAGATGGATATGAGAATATATTCAAAGCAGGAACTTCGACAGGTAGCTTTTAAAAGACAGAATATGTGATAGAATTATTCAAATAATGGACTATGGGATACCAACCAATTAATAAGAATTCAAAACCACCGCAGGAGAAAGATAGGGTTTTCTCCTCCAGAGTCGGCATCACTCGATGGCAGTGAGTTTGGATTTTTGAGATTTTATCTCTATGAACCAAAATTATAATTTGTTTTCTCTGTTCTGAGTAAGTACTAAAGTTTCTTTTTTAGAGAGAGAGGGATTAATGCTGTGTGAAAACAACAACCTGAGCTTGTTCTCAACCAATAACAAAATAACAAAAAAAGTATTTTAGTAAAACAGTATTTCTTTTAAAGTATTCAGAAAGTAGCAAGGAGCATTATTCAAAGTGTCCTTATAAATATTAAAACTAGGACAACTGAATAGTTATATGTAAAAGAAGGAAATATGTCAAAGTTATTCCCATCTTCTTGCTACTGTGAACAGCGCTGCTATAAACATGGGTGTGTATGTCTGTTTATGCTGTCATTAATTCTTTAGCAAAGAGATGGGTGGATCTCATGGAATTTCTTTTCCCCATTGTTTGAGCTAACTCCATATAGCTTTTCACAGCCTTTGTACATTCTGATAGTCCAACCAGCAGGGTATGAGACTTCCAATCTCTCCACACTTTCTCCAGGATTGTTGTCTTCTACTTTTTGTTTTTCTTTTTGTTAATTTAGCTGTGATTGTTAGTGTAAAATGGTGTCTAACTGTTGCTTTGATTTGTATTTTCTTATGGTTAATGATTGTAAACATTTCTTATGTTTGTTGGCCATATATGTATCATCTTTGATGAACTCTCTGTTAATGTTCTTTGCCCATTTTTTAATTCATATTTTTCTTATTAAGGTGTTGAGGTGTTGCAGTTTTCTACATATTTTAGAGATTCACCTCCTGTCTATTGTATGATTGCAAAAACGTTTTCTCATGGAATGATCTTTTGACTCTTTTAGTGAAGTCTTTAGAAACACATAATTGTCGTATTTTTAGTAAGCCCCAGTCAACTATTCTGTCTTCTACTGTGTGAGTTTCCTTTGTTATATTTGATAGTGTGCCTATGCTCTATAATAGGACCCTTAAGTTTGTTCTTAATTTCACGGAGATGATACTTCTAGCGCTGGGATGTACATTTAGGTGTGTGATCCATCTTGAGTTCATTTTTGTATATGGGATAAAGTATGGGTCCTATTTCATTCTTCTGCAGATGGAGATTCACTTCTGCCAGCACCGTTCATTGAAGACCTCTCATTTAATGTTTTCTGGCCCTCTGTCTCTGATCAGTTATCTGTAGGTGAATGAATTGATTTCTGGATTCTCTATTCTGTTCCATTTATCTATGTAGCTATCATTGGACCAGTAACAGGATATTTAAACAATGGTGGCTGGGTAATAGGTGCTGAAGTCAGGATGTGAGAGGCCTCCTATTTTGTTCTTCTTAAGAAGTTGTTTGATTATCCTTGGTCTCTGCCAAAAATAAGCAGTGGAAGCCTACGGGCGTGCAGTGGGAGTGGGAGCCTGTGGGAGGGGAGCATGCAGTGGTGGATTCCAGGAGCTGAGAATAGTTTGGGGTGCCTCATTGATGGTGTTGCTCCTGTCTCCTCTTGTTCTGTGTATAACCACAGGCTCTGAGGTGTGGAGACCTTGGTCCATTTACTTTTGTTTTCCAAATTTCCAGGGCATTTTTCTATCATGTAGATTTTTCTCCTGATTGTTATAGAGTGATTTACTCGTGGGTGTCTAAGTAGCCATCTTGACCAGAAATTCTATGTCATATAAATTTTAGAATTTTAGCTAACAATTTTTGGGGGGAAATCAGAAACTGGGATTTTGACAGGAATTGCACTGACTACACAGAAATTTGTATGATATTGCTATTTTAGTAATATTAAGTCTTCAAATCCATGCTAATGAGTTATCTTTCCATTACAGTATATAGGTCTGCTTTAATTTAAAGAAATTAATTGTATCTTTGGAGCTTTGATGTACAGGTTTTATAATTTTTGGTTGCATTAGTTCCCATGTAGTTTATTATTCTTGATATTCTAAATGAATTCTAAATGTTATTCTAAATCAAATTGTTTTCTTAATTTAGTTTTCCAAATTTATTATTGCTATTGTATATAAATGTAAATGATGTTTCTATACTTAGCTTGCATCCAGCAAACTTGCTGTGCTTGTTAATTGGTGCTCGTAGTTTCTGTGAATGTAGATTCCTTAGGATTTCTATCTGCAAGATCATGTCACCTGTAAATTAAGATAATTTGAATTATTTCTTTTCCATATGAATTTTCTTTGTTTCTTTTTCTTTCCTAATTGCCCTGACTACAACTTCCAGCTAAGTAGACATTAACCATGAAGTTTTCAAAATCACAATTAAATATGGCATACCTTAGGAATTCAAAGACTATTCAGAATTTAAAAATCAATTCATTGATGACAATCAAATTGGACATTTTATATGTGCATCTCTTGGTTGTACTATAGAAATACATTAAATTCAGTGGAAACACCTTGGTAATACTTTGATAGTTTTAAATCTAACCATTCTCTTAGAAGCATTATACTTAGTGTCCTTTTGCTGTATATTTCAATTTAAGTTGAGTATTAAGGGAATGCAGTATTTTAAGTGTAACTTTGCCCATACTCTAAGCTAGAGGTGTGTTAACAATTTTTGTATCTTATCAAATTTTTCTCTCCAAGAGATTTTTTTGTTGGTTTCTTTTTTTTTTTATTGAGTCAGTATGCTACAGTCTTGGCTTTGGGACTTTGAAATGATAAATATTCATGATGTGTGGGGAAATCCAGACTGTGTGACTTAAACCATCTAAAATTGTATGCTCAGTCATTTATATACATACATAAGCTGTAGAAAAGCATGTCAAACTCTAACTATCAAATCAGCAAAATGATTCTGGATGGCTTTTGTGTTCTTTGCTTTCTGCTCTTTGCTCTTCTATAGTTTTCTATAATGCACAAAAAATCTTGACGGGCCGGGGGAGTGAGTTTTAAAACTTGCATGGTGTGCTCATTGCCTATAGAATAAAGTTAGCTTGCTTACACCCCAATATGTGTGTATGTGTATGTATTAAATGCGTAAACACAAATGATCATCTCAATGTATTGATATAAGAAACATTTGCTTGGCTTCTGCTATGTGTCAGATAATTTAAAGTATTTTTGCAAGTAGTAACTCATTTAGTCATTATAAGAGTCCTTTGAGATAAGACCT
>NW_022103898.1:51077699-51122216 GCF_000313985.2 Echinops telfairi
GTTAATGTTGGACTTGTGGGCTTGGGCAGCATTGAGTTGGGATGTTTTCGTGATGCACATTTTCTTTGCATAAAACTCTCTTTTATATATGAGTCGCCGTGGATTTGTTTCTCCAAAGTACCCAGACTAATACAAGACCTCCAAAGAAAAACAAAACCCACGGCCATTGAGTTGATGCCAATTCATAGTGACCCTATAGAACAGGGTAGAACTTCCCCTGTGAGTTTCCAAGACTGTAACTTTTTGCAGGAATAAAAAGCCACCTCTCTCTCAAACTGCAGCTGGTAGTTTAAACTGCTGACCTATGGTTCGCAACCCAAAGCATAACCACTATGCCAATAGAACTCCAGTAGGTCCTATCAACCCCAATAGTGCACATCAGGAAACCAAGCCAGAATTAACTGGTTCTAAGTGATAGGGAATTACATGAAAGGCCTGAACTCTGAACCCAGGTAGATTGATCCAGGTTCCTATCTCTTAACCATTCAGAATGCTAAATTATATAATGATCATACAGTGATTTGGCAAGTAGCTTAAAAATAATAATTAGGAAGCATTTTTTTAAACATCAGAAAAAGACAAAGATGCCAGATAACACTGCTTTTATTAAACATTTTAATGAAAGTTCTAATAAAGGCAGCCAATAATTATTTTCTTGTTTCATAATTGGACAGGAAGAAAAAAATTAGAATCAGAATGTTTGTAGACTAAAGAACCTCAAACCAAAAAAATCAGTGGCAAACAGTTAACAAATCCATTGAAAATATAACAGAAATAGAAGACACCATTCACAATAAAGATGATAAAACATCTAAATCTAGAATATTAGATTGAACAAATGAAGAAATGAGACATGCTTAAAATCTCCATGTCCTAAATAGTCATTTCTCAATATCTCAAAGTTCTCATTTTCTTCCAATTCATATATAGATAGCAATTTTATAAAGCTAATCCTAAAATTCACATAAAAAAATCAAAAGACTAAAAATAACCATGATACCTTTTGAGGAAGAATAAAATAGAAAATTCTACCTACAACTGCACATATATAAAACACATAGTAATTAGGTCACATCGTGGGCAGAGAGCAAACAGAACAGAAATTGAAAAGCCAGAAACAAAGACTTTCACACCAGAAAATCTAACATATAATAAAAGTAATATTAGAAGTTAGTGGGGAAAATAATACTGTGGCCTAATTAATAAAAGAGTTCATTGCTTATCATATGGTGGGGGGTAGGATGTTTTACCTGGCATCATTCCAAAAATAATCCATGATGACTCAAAATCTATTTTTAAAAAATAAAAATAATATACAGGAAGATCATTTTAATATCAAGCCAGACAAATATTTTTAAATAGGATACAAAAATGTTTGCTCTGGAGAAAATATGAATAAATTTGAACATAGCAATATATATAAATTTTGTTCAAAAACTTTAAAGAAACCATAAACAAATTTCAAAGATAAATCACAGAATAGGAAAAAGAGACTTTGTGATCAACAAATTAAACAAGCAGAATTTGATGGATATAATTCCACTGCACCCTTATTATTTTTGTTTTGTTTTTGCACTCTTATCATTTTCATCATCTTTTTACCCTTAAAATGTTATTCAGTAGGTAAAACGTGCCTCTTGGCCCTGAATGAAAACTTGACTTTCTTGGTGAAAATATAAATATGTATATATATATATGCCAAGTGATAATGAGTCCTATGTTCCCTTTAGCTCATAAAACGCAGGCTCAATTCAGTTCTTCAGGTGTTCTATCTTTTCAAAATTCTGAACTTCCTTCGAGGTTTTAGCTGTTGCCACAACTGCCAGCAAGGTTCTGTTGCAAAAAGACATCTTGACACCAAGGAGATGTAACTGGCTGCTTTTCTCTTATTCAATCACATCAGCTTCTTTTCATTAGCTACTCTTTCTGACTCATCCCCATTTGAAATGTGAGGGATGGAGGAAAAGTAAGAAGGAAACTATGACTTGAGAGATCATTTCACAAGCTGGCTTTTTTTATGATTCTGATCCATTATTAGAGAGAGCTGACACTTTCTCTTGGGATACATTTCCTTCAAACTCTTTAGTGATGATTTTCAAGTGTTGGGAACTGCTCTTGTATCAACTTTGACATGGGTAATGTGTTAGGCAGGGTTTTCTAGAGAAACAAAACCAGAACACGATATATATATATATATATATCGAAAAGGAATACAACAGCAAATTAGTCCACACAGCAGTACAGAGAGCTCAGTCCAGCTTACTTTTGTGGGACAGTTAATATACTGCAGGTCCTTCCCACTCACAAGGACAGTGGTGAGATGTAGCAGAGGCCAGCAGCGCAGCGTGGCAGTGCAGGGCCCAGTGGAGCCGCACAATGTAGCCTCACTATGTAGTGATGCCAAATGGTGGGCTGGAGGTCCCGCGTGGGCCTATAGGCAGCAGACGCAGCAGGGTGGGCCGATGTCTCAGAGCGGAGCAGTGTCTCCACTGCGGTTCGTGGTTTGCCTTGGCCAGGTGGCACTGGGCACAGCACAGCCCACAGGTAGCACAGCACATGATTGACGCCGAGCAGCTAGCTCAGACAGCGTGCTAGTCCAATCACCAAGGAGAGAGAGAGAGACGCCAGCCTCAAAGGGCCATTTCCTATGGTAGCATAGTTGGTACAGAAAACCTATCACAGATAACATATCTTTCATTCAGCTGATCATTTTATTCCTTTGCTATCTTTAGGAATCCGGTGGTACATTAGTTTCTGTCTTTTAAGGCTGCATTGCCTGTCAATGGAACCATAGTAAACAGAGCCAAAAATAACCTCCTTTGGCTCTCTCCCACTGCGCCCCATCTAGCACACCAAAAGCTGTATGCATCGTAACCGTCCCCCTTGGTTCGTGAGTCACAGCTATTCGTCCCATTGTTGCCAGGTCCGCTTTTGAACAGAGCATCAGCCACCATTCTTCGGCATCTGCCTAACTTCAGTGGGTGCACATCAAGCCCTCTGGATAGGCTTCCTGAGGTCCCTGTTCCTTGACTTGACACAAGAGAGAAAGCACCCCTGACTCTTCCCCTTTGGGTACAGTAAGCACAGGTCACACCTAATAAATGCTTTGTGAAAAGAATTTGTGTTTAATCACCAGCAACATGTTTTTTTTAATACCTTCTAGCTGGTAAAAGAGGAGCCCTGGTGCTGTAGCAGGCTCCTTGGTGGGCTACTAATGACCAGGTAAGAGGTTTGAGACCACCAGCCCCTCCTGAAATGAAAATGAAGCTTTCTAGTACTGTAAGGATTTTTAGTCTTGATAACTCACAGGGTCAGTCTCTGCATCAGAATCAAATTGATGGCAGTGTGTCTGGTTTGGAGGTTTGTGAAAGGTCTAAGAATTATGAAGTCATATTTAATATTGCCTTACAAATGTACATGTCCTCTATCTCATTATTTATTTATGAGCTTTTTATGTGAATTAGGTGAAAGTTTACAGAAGAGATCATCAGCCTTACATTGAAGAACTCTTGCATGTTTTTATCAACGAATGCATTGCAAACCCCTCGTGAACCATCACTTATTCTGATTTCTACTGTGTTTCCATTCCTGCTTCTTTCCTTGTCTTCTGTAGTTTGTTGTTGGGTAAATGCTGCCCTTTTCCATGTTAAATAACTGATTGTTCTACCACAGGGTTGAGCTCAATTCCTGACCTGAAGGTGGACTGAGGTCCGTAGTCTTGGGATCCCACCTGTTTCTATTAAAACAGTAGCGTAAGCCTGCTCTCTTTTATAATTTTAAGGTATTTTGATAACTTTTTATTGTGACAGTTTACAGAGAAGATCATCAGTTTTATGTTCCACAGCTCATCAATAAACCAGTGTCTTGCCCTATTTCTCTCATTTCCTCACCATCTCTCTTGTTGGATATTGTTTTTCCGTTCATCAAAATCACACCTGTCTTTCCCCGACAGGCTCCCAAACTTTTTTGGACTACCTCTCCCTATTCTGGAAAAAAAAAATACTCGGTGTCCTTGGCAATTAAAAACATTTATGCTATAACCCATAACCCAGGATAATGTGGATAATTCTAGCACACCACCCCCTAGGAGGTGGTACTGCCCTCTTTGGGAAACACTGTTAGCCTGTGTCTTTCCCTTCCTTCCCTCCCTCACCCTCATCCCTGGAAACAATTTATGCCTTTTTCAGTGCGAAAATCTTTTCTTGATTTTTTTATAATAGTGGTCTCCTATAATATTGGTCCTTTTGTGTTTGACTACTTTGATTCTGCATTATATCCTCCAGGTTTATCTGTGTCATGAGGTGTTTCACAAATTGCATCATTATTTTTCAGAATTGCATAGTATTTAATTGTGTGTGTGTACCAAAGTTCATTTATTCATTCTTCCACTTATGGACATTTATATTGTTTCTACCTTTTTGATACTGTGGACAGTGTTTCGATGGCCATGAGTGTACATAGATCTGTCTGTGCTACACCTCTTCTTCTTTAGGACATCTACCAAGTTGAGGACTCAAACAGCACACTACTGATGGTGCAGGGACAAAGCATTCTTATAGGTTGGAACCTACTTGACGGCACCTAGCAACAACCTAAAAAGTGCTCATAACAACCATGGGAGGTTGATAAGGTTACACGACCAATTTTCTAAGTGAGGCAGCCGAGACATAGACTGTCAAGAATGTGGGAGAACTAGAATTTGAACCAAAGTAGATCATGCCCTAAACCACTCTGCTATGCACATTCTCAAGACTTCAACCTATCATCTTCGGGCAGATATCTCCCTAACATAATCAGTCTGATATTTTCTAATGCCTACCAGACATGTGCACCTATATTTCCTACCAGCAGGTCAGAATCAATGTACTCAGTTTCTCAAATGTCTTTGTTTTTATGCTGTACAGTTTCTTGTTCAGGTCCTCCTCAATTCCCACTTATAGGAGTGCCCCCTAACAGATCTCTCTCTCTACGTCAAGAGTCTCAGAGGATGATTCGATAACCTCTAAGAGTTGGTGAGGCCCTTTCAGGAGTCCATAAGATCAAAATTATTTTCATATAAGAATATCTTTGATGAAGATATGTTGATATTTCAACTATTGAGCTCACATCTTTTAATATACCGTGAGACAAGATGGAAACCGTGGACGCATACACCTATCCCGATAGAGATAAATATGTATATTGTTTATCTCAAGAAAGTTTATTATGCACATTTTTAATTGCATGCTGAACTAGCTATTTCTAATCAACTATTTAAAAATTATAATATCTATTCTAATTATAATATTAGAATGTTATAAACCTTGTGTCTGGAACTGAGTTTGAATGCTTCCCAATTGTTGAATTCAGTGAGCACAATCAGAATATTAATTCTTTAAAATTGTATAATAAAATGTACTAATATTTAGGAGATAGGTATAACTCAAAGAACCAATATTTTTCAATATGATTTTGCATGGTGTTAAAAAATATTCAAAAGGTAAGCTAGACCAATAGATTTTATTATAAGAGTAATAGATATAGTTTTAAATTCTACATTGAAATGAACCTTTTTATAAGACTACCATTCACTAAGTTTTATAGGATCCCCCAAGTTTGAAGTTCCTCAGTCATGACATAAACACACATCAGTCATGGCATCCACCTGCCCCTCTCTACACACTCCCACCATGGGACTTGGTGAGCAAGGACAACCTCCGCGAGCACGAGGCTCATGCCGCTCACCGTACTGTGAGTAATGGCTGCGGAATCTCCAGTGCTCTGCCAGCAATCATGAAACACTAACAGGCTGCTTGTTAGCTTGGACACAGAATACAACCTCAGGCGCTTCACACTTCGTACCAGATTCTGTGATGAGAACATTTTCTTAATCAATATGAGGAGATTATGTGAGGTAATTCAGGCAATACATTGAATGAGGCAATACATTAGAATGATTAGGATAGAAGTGGCCCAACGAAGACCACTATCGACGGGCAAATGGGCAGCCATGGAAGATGTTTTACAGTGAATATAACACAATTAAAGTGTTACTTTAATCAAAGTAATCTGATAATGGTGTGTCAACTGCCAATACAGAGCTGGACTTAGCCCCAAATATCAACAGCTGCAGCAGTTAACATTGATTGAGTGCTTACCATGAGAAAGGTATTGTGATAAGGATTCTACTTAGTCCCTGCTGCCACTGACTGAAGGAATTAGAATAATTACTAAAATTTATATAGTGCTTGCTAAGTTAATGCTGTTAGGTATATTAAGTCATTAAACATGCATACATACCATATAAAGTATACACTGATACTATCCTCTATTTACAAATAAGAAAACGAAGGCATCCAAAGATTCATAATTTGACCAAGCTCATGAGCGAGTAAATGGTAGGTGTAGAATTTGAATGTAGGACGTTCCCTCCCAGACGCTACGTTCTTAGGCACCGATACGATCACTTGGTGATTGACTGGTGTCCCCCCAAAGTATATCCTCTGGACCAGCACATGATTTTCAGTGTTATCTAATTAGTGTCCACTGTGTGATCTGTTGCACTTATCCTGTGTGTTGTAAATCCTCACCTCTGTACTATTGATGAGGCAGGATTAGAGGCGATTATATTAATGAGGCAGGATGCAATCCATAGGACTAGCTGTATCTTAAGTCAGTTTCTTTTCAGATATAAAAGTGATTAAGCAAGCAAACAAAGATAAGAGGAACCGACTACCACCAAGAAAAAAAGACCTGGAAGTAGAATGTACCTTTTACAAGCAGAAAGCTGAGAAGTTCCTAGGCTAAGGAAATGACTGATGCCAAGACACATGGAAATATCCGATCAACACCAAGCCCACAAATGCTGAAAGGAGACCAAGACCCGCCGCCTAGACTGTGAGCAGACACAGAAAAGAAAAAGGGAATCAATAAGGGAGTAGAACTGCCCTGTGTGAGTTTTGAGTTTTGAGACAGTAACTCTTTACAGGAGTAGAAAGTTCCATCAGAGCAGCTGGTGGATCCCAACTGTTGACCTTACAGCTGGTAGCCTAATGCATAACCACTATACCACCAGGGATCTGACACTTCCCCTTGAGGAGGACACATACCACTATCATATCCAATTTAAGCAATGTAATCAAATATAGTACAATTAAGTCATTATAATTAAGCCAGTAAGTGCTGCTCTTATATACACTTATATACCTATGTAAAGAGAGAGTCTGTGTAGTAAGCTATATAAATTAAATTCATAGACTTGTTTTGGTTTTTCTTAAGGAATGCTCCTCTGGTTCTGTCTTAAAGAGCTTCCTTTGGAAATCATTAGGAGAAAGGCCTGACGTATCCTTGCGCGAGGCCGGAGTTGTTATTCTGGTGTCCCAAACAAGCCTCTTTGCAGAGAGTATCCGTTAATGGGGGTTGAGTGAGAGTGACAACTGAAGACTCAACGTCAGCAACAACACGAACCAAGGCCTCGCTCTTCCTCTTGGCTCAGTCTCTGGTGCCTCTACCTCTCTCTGGGAGTCAAAATCATTCTCAAGAACAGACTTCCTCCATGAAACGGAAATGCTCAAGGATCACATCACATCACTAGCTTTACCACCACAAGGAGAAAACGTCCCCAATTCTAACTCAAAATATTCTAAAATGAATTCTGTGTAGGCACTAAACTAAAATTCTGTTTAGTGACCACTGCCTCACTTGCTGACAATAAGCTGATATACTAGCATCACCCAGGCTCCTTGTCCATCTATGGATGCGAGTAGGATTATGCAAGGTGATAAAGAGCAAATTGGGAATTAATGACTGGTAATCCCTGAGAGGATGGTGTAGTTGAAATTAGAGATGAGCTATTCTCTAAAAGAAGTCAATAAGAATGATCCCTGGCAAACAGGTGCAATAAATCTTCACAACAATATATATTAGCTTATCCAGCAATAATTTTAGGGAAATTGTCATTGTTTTAAATTCTTCCACTTTGATTCATAGCTGGCCCAAAGCTTTTGATCCTAAGGAGATGCTCCCATTGTTAATGTATATTAACACACATATATATACCTTAACACACACTGTTTATATACATTCATATACATACATACACTAACATCCCACTGTCATTACATACTGACATTAAATGTCCTTTGAGTTCTAACTCTATAATAATACTTAACAGGTTTTTAATGTTTATGTTACACTCTTAGTATGGCCATTTTTTTAAACTTAAAATGATATCTATTAATTTTTAAGGACATGATTTATTATATCTTGGATAATTCAACAAGGTTAGCATTTATAAGAACATATTTACACAAATATGAGAGAACATCAAAAGTTTGTGATAAACAGAATTAAAATATAATAGATTTTTAAAAAATATTTTTCTCAATAGTATTTTAAATCTATACTCTCGCTAGATCAATGATGCTGTTATTATTCGTCATGTTGTATGGAGGTTACTTACATAATTTATCAGGAGACTTAAATACTGTCCATGTAGTGAATCACACACACACACACACACATATGATATATCATGTATATCACACAACTTCACACATACAAGGGGGTGCCAAAAAATGGGATTTTTTTTGAAAGCTATGTAATTAAATATTTTTACAAAACAACCTTATCACCTTCAAAGTAATCTACATTACACTGAATACATTTGTCAAATCTATGATTCCATTCTTGGAAACATTTTTCAAACTCATCTGTTTGGATGGGCCACAGAACCACCTTCGTTTTTTTCTTCACCGCTTCTAAGTAATCAAATTGCTGTCCTTTCATGTCTCTCTTCATTAGAGGAAACAAAAAGAAGTCACACTGAGAGGGGTCAGTAGAGTCAGGTGCATGGGGAAAGAGAGGCATGCTGGGGATTTGTTTTGTTTTTTGCCAAAATGTGGTGCACTAAGAGGGCTGTGTGAGCAGGTGCGTTGTTGTCATGGCAAAACAAGTCCCCCATCTGCCACAAATCAGGTCTTTTTTGCCGCACACTGTTCAGCAATCTTTTCAGCACCTCTAAGTAGGAAGGTTCTTGATTAACAGTCTGACCTGGTGGAATGACTCCAAATGCACTATGATTTGACATTTTCATCCGTTTGGGACATTAATAGACATCCATAACAAGGTCTATCATCAATCGACATTTCACCTTTTCTGAAATGAGAAAAACACTTGCACGCTTGAGTTGTTTCCATAGTGCTGACCTTGTAAGCTGTGTTCAACATCACAAGAGTTTCTACAGCATCTTTCCTGAGCAGGAAAGAAAACTTCACAGCCACCCGGTGTTCTCTTAAAAAACAAGGTTCAAGCGAAACTACTTTCACCAAAAAAGTTCAATGACCAGAGAGAACCTTCCCAGCCGACGCTACTGGGTGCACTAACTCAGAGTGAGCTGTTGGACGCTCTCCTAACAGGAAAAATGCATACAAGGAAAGCTCTGCTACACCTGGTGCAATTCCATTTCGGGGATTACCCCCCTGATATATACATACGCACAAATATATATATATCATGGATTTGAACTTCCACCTTAAGGAGTTACGCCTTATAAATTAAGTAGTTCTTATAACTTATACAAGTTATATAACTTGTATAAGAACTACTTATAAGGAGTAGTTCTTATAAAATTAAGTTAACCTTAAGGAGTTAAGCCTTATAAATTAACAAGTAATTCTTACAATATGGACCTACTTCATACCTACGCTCATAAAGTAATCAGTAAAGATTTTGTTATGAATTGGGCGACCCCTGAGAAAGGGCCATTTGACCCCCAAAGGAGTCATGACCCACAGGTCTTAAAGATTTGTCCTAAGACAAGGCACAATCTAAAAGTGCTGTCAACCCTGCAGAAGAAAGCACACGAACCAAAGTGTGATCAAAGGGTGTTTGCTACCCAGTCGTGATCCCTTCCCCACCCTATTGTCTTGCCTGCGACTGTGATGAATTTACTTACTGCCAATCTTAATTTTGTGGTGAATTTCCTTTGGTTTCTATGGTCCATAATTAGCAATGTGACCCGAACCCTTTGTACACCATTATGGTCTCAGCCTGACAATCTCCTTCATCTGGAGGACTTTTTCTTTAGCTTGTCCTTTTTCTATTTAAAAATTAATGCAACGGTCTGTATCGACACAGTGATGCAACTCAAGAGCTCAAACATCACAATTGTGAGGATGGTTCGGGGCCGGGCAATGTCTTGTTCTATTGAACATAGGGTCACTATGAGCCGGAACTGACTGGGTGGCACCTAAGACAACAACAATAACAACAAAAAAATCACTTACTACCATCGAGTCAATGCAGACTCATAGCGACCCTATAGGGTAGGATAGAACTGCCCCCGGTGAGTTTTCAAGACTGTAACTCTTCACAGGAGGAGAAAGCCCTGTCTTTCTCCCACAGAAAGGCTAGGAGTTTCGAACTGCCGACCTCTGGGTCACCGCTCAATATGTGATGACTGACCACCAGGGGGCCCCAACAACAACAGTTTTAAAAGAAGTAAATGTATATGTATGATTTTAAGACTCAATATATGCATACGTTTTAGATTTTTGTCCACAAACGTCTTGAAGCCCCCTCACAATTAAGATAGTTGAAGAAACTAGGACCCAGAGTCTTAAAGAATATACTCAAGCCCATGACCCTGGTATTTTAAAAAATCAGAGTTCTCATCCCACCGGTGTAGCATCCCAAGACTTTTGCATGCCACTATTTGGCTAGAAGAGCACATTATAATGGCATCCCTGGCTATTGCTTCCTTTGCAAGGCATTGGTGTACATTCAGTCTGAAAGGAAATGTTCACCTAGTAACACAGTGACACTTTCTCCTGCACTCATCCAACATGGGAAGTGCACACATTCATAATCGTCTTCATGCTAAGCTACTTGTTTATTCAAGTCCTCATCTGGAACACTTTGGGCTGTCAAGAGCCAGGGGGCAAATGTGTGTTCTCATGATTTTCTAAAATTATCTTCAGGAACAAAATCAAAATAAGAAAGGTTTTAGATGGGAGGAAACTTCTTTTGTTTTTTTTTCTTACCAAAGAGATTTTCCTTGCATATTATAAAACTTTCCTTTAGGGAAAGAGTCAAACACAGCCAACGTTAGGAGGAGGGCAGGAGGGGGCGTGGGAGAATGCACGTGAGGCGCTCCTGCCAGCTGATCGCCCTGTGCACGTCACCGATGTGGCAACAGCTCTCTTTCTGGTAGCAATGTCAACACAGTCACCAAGAAAGGCAAAGAGAAAACCAGAATCCAAGGGCAACCATGGGAGTCACTCAGGGGTAACTGAAGACAAGGGCAAAACACCATCAGTAAGCAGAATAATAGTGGATGCGAAGAGCTTCCCATGGTCTAAATACAGAGCTGCTTTGTACTTCACTGTAATGACTTCAGAATCATGTGAAGTCAAACACATTTTTTTCCTTTTCTTAATTATACAGTAAAGTGAATAAATATCATTTAAATCTGACAAGATTATATCACAGCTGGTAACTATTCCTTAAATCATCTTCTGAGACTAAAGGGACCAAAGGAGGTGAAACAATGCACTTTTTGTCTTGTTTCTTTTCTGGGTGACAACCGGCTGTAGTCACTGGCAGATCTGGATCTTTAGGAGGGAAAGGAGATAGAAACAGGAAGGAAGGAACCCAATTTAAGTTGTCATTCTCTAGACTGTATCAGCTGGCTGAAAGATGATTCTTCTGAATGAATTAGAGACCATTCACAACCTAGCTATAAATGGAAGGAAAGTTCTGTGGTAGTTTAGAGACCTACAAATAGTTTTCATAATGATTTTCCTGTTAGATCCTTATTTACTCTTAATTCGGGGTGTTTTCATGGCCATGCCCGTGAGCACCCACTGCCATTGAGTCAGCTCCAACTCATGACAAGCCCAATGGGGTTCCGAGTAGCACTGCCCCATGAAGTTTCCTTGACTATAATCTTGATGGAAGGAAGATGTCAGACCCCTTTTTCCTTTGGCACATAGACACCTCACACGTGTATCCTATGTGTAGCATTGTGACACAAAACAAGTTTCCAGAGGATAAATTATTAAAATGTATAAGGTAAAATATAAAAGTTATAGAAAAGTTACAGGTAGTTGGGTTTTTCCCAGTTTAATCTGAGTGTGTGAAACTCCGGAAACATGACCCGAGCTATAAAAGCATAGTAAGTAGACAGTTCCCCCAAGAAGACATCCCAGTGGCTAACAAACAGGAAGAAATGCTTCCAATCACTAACCATTGAAAGAAATGTAAATCAAAGCAATAAAGAGATACCACGTCACCCTAGAATTGATAGTAAATTTCAAAAACCAGAAAATTAGAATTAATAGAGAGGGAGACTGGAACCCTCGTTCACTGCTGGTGGGACTGTCAAACTATTCACGCACTGTGGAAAGCAGTGTGGCATTTCCCAAATCATTGGGCATAAGAATGCCATATAAACCAGCAATCCCTCTATTGGGTATATACCCTAAGGAAACAACACAGCAGGAGCAGATATATGCAATATCAGAGACCAGCACATCATTCACAATAGCAAGAAGATGGAGACAACCTAATTGTCCATCAGTGGGGAAATGGTTAAATAAATGCTTGTACATTCACATAATGGCATAATAATGAAACTGTGAAACACCTCTTGCCACGAATGGATTGGGAGACCTTTATGCTGAGTGAAATTAGTCAATCGTACACACCCCCAAAAAATTGTATGAGACTTTTGTTACAAAAAAATCAAGATAAAGATTTTCATTCCAAAATAAAGAGGCTTTGATGGTTACCAGGAGTGACAGGGGAAGAAAGAGAAGGGAAAGGCAGGACAGAGAGATGTTAACTTGGATGACAAGGAAGAGAATATACGCTAAGATGAAGGTTCAGGGGGAAAGAGAAAGGGAGAGAGGACAGGAAATAGTGCAAGCTATTAGAGGCTTGATTAGTTGTTGAACGCAAAGAAAGGATGATCTCATATGCAAACCCCACCTAATTCGCAATTTAAAGTTCTACTTAAACTATAAGAGAAAGGGTAAATTCAACTATAAAGAAGTAAAAATGTTTGCATACCAAAAAATTGCCATAAGCAAAAGGAAAAGTCAAATAGCAGATCTGAAGAAAACATTTTCAACATGAAGTTCATTTACCTGATATATCAAAAGCTCAAACAAACGAAATAGCAATGCTATCAACCCCAAACAGGAAAATACATGACTTTAAATAGTTCATATAAAATGAAATGCAAGTAAATTCTACTCTGATTTATCAGATAGGCAAAGATTCAAAAGTTATTGCATAGTCTCTTGGCAAGTGTATTGGGAACAGGCACTATCGTGTTGACAGGGTTGTGAAATCATAAATTTCTTTTGAGGACATTCACCCAGAGTCCACATAGGATGGTAACCGGTAAGTACTTTCTGTGTTACAATGTATAAACTCATTAGTAAAGTAAAAATTGTCCTACAGATGTACTTACATCTATGTGACTATATATACTTTGAAACTTTTTTTAATTTTGCTAATAGCAAATTATTGGAGCCAGAATAATTTCTTTCAATGAGTGCTGGTAAATCAAATTTGGTACACCCATTTCCAGGTGCTTACTTTCTGTACCTCCAAACTACAACAAAAATAGAGAAACATACCTATAGTGTATTTATGGTGACCCTATTTCCAGGTTTCCCAGGCAGTCTGGGCTTACGCTTATTGTCCTGCATTCCATTCAATTAACACCATCTTTTACCCTCAAAGTTTATCTGTCTGTACACAATAAATACTTCCATGGCAAAATGCATGCTTCTTGTGAAGGACAAAAAGAGCAATCAGAGTGAGATGTGAGGTTAGATGGCCGGAGGGGCAGGGAGCAGCAACTTGATGCTTCCCGACGAATTTGATACTGCTCAATTCTTTTCCGCTTGAGCCCTTGTGGTGTATTGGGTTATACACTGAGCTGCTAATCACAAGGTCAGCAGTTCGAAACTACCAGTTGTTCTGTGGGAGAAAGATGAGGCATTCTACCCCCTAAAAGATTTTCAGTCATGGAAGCTCAGAAGGCAGTCCCACTGTGGTCTTTAGCATCACTACGAGTCAGAAACAACTTGAGCTCACTGGTTACACCTCAAGCCTAATATCCTGTGTTCAAATCTTGATTCTATTCACAAGTTATCTGGCTTTAGCAAATGCCTGTCTGCGGCAGATTTCTCATCTATAAAATAGGGTTACTAGTATGAGTTCTCATAGGGTCCTCTGAGGATCAAATTATCCTTGGGACAAAACTCCGTCAGAAAAAAGAGCAGGCTTGCTGGTTGCTAGAGACTAGTGGATCTCTCAAAAATATGGCCCTTTAGACTTGGAACTCAACTCACCCATGTGGCTCCATTTTTAGTCAAACAATAGACAAGTTCATAAGGTGAACGGTTATACTCTTGAGGTACACGTTCCTTAAAGTAATCAACCATTTCAAATAAAAAGGACAGAATTTGCCCAAGGATAAATTTTAGAAGGCAAAAAGGGTGAGAAAAGCAGGAAAAATAGCAATGGTTAAAATGAAGGAGGTAACATGAGTGCTTTTCGTTACATTGTGGGAATTGCAATACGACACAAAATGTGTATGAACTGGTGACTAGAAAACTGATTTGCTCTGTAAATTGTCATGCAATTCACAATAAAAAGAAAACATTATCTAATGTATATAAAGCGCTTAAAACCGTGCTGTTGCTACAGAAGCAGTAGATATATTACTATGATTCATAATGCTGCTGAGTGGCTGCCATGTCTCGACCTCAACACATAACCAAAGAGGTACTGGCCAAAAGACATGGTGTTTACTTGGCCTGAGACTACGGGCCTGTGGAACAGAGGGACAGGCAGGCTGCCTTCCCAACCACGTAGGCAAAAACCAAGCAACTATGTGCATGGGGAACTGAGGACTGAAGAGAGATGTGTCTGCCACGAGGCTGAGAGGCTGAGAACCAGAGAGAGACGCTGACTGCTGGCTGAGGAAACCAGTGGCTGTACCCTACGGTTTGCTGAGTCTGACCATGGGGACCTATTGATTTCCTTAACTAAACCCTTTAATAGTGAAGACAAAAAGAAAGAAATTACATTTAAAATCTAAATATAGACAATGTGAGATATGAAAATAATAATCTATAACTTAACAAAGGTTCATATAGGAGGGAGGGTGGGAGAGGGAGGGGGAAGAAATGGGGAGCTGATATCAGGGGCTCAAGTGGAAAGAGAATGCTTTGAAAAGGATGATGGCAGCATATGTGCAAAGGTGCTTGACACACTGGATGAATGTATGGATTGTGATAAGAGATAAGATAAAAGTATTTAATAATTTTCATAAATGGCCACAATATAACTCTTGAACATTTCCTTATTAAAAAAAGGTAAACAGGAAGTGACAATTCATGCTCCAAATATTTAAAAATATATTTGAAAAAGATCTAAATATAAACTGGATACACTCATTCAACAATTTTCACTGAGCATTTACTATATTAGATTTATTCTCCTGACTTAAACATAATGGTAAATGAAGGTAAATTGATATAAAGCCTACATGTATAAGTTATACTATATTGTTATTATAAGATGTTTGGATTATAGCTTGTTTTAACTCTTAGCAAATTGCACAAAAGAGAAATGTGGTTTGAAGTAAATGTGTTATTTATTTCATAATCTGAATATCTTAGAATCTTCAATGCAGAATGACAAACTATTAATATAGATCAATTGACTAAAACTGACTGACAAGTGAGCACTGGAATGTGTTCTGCAGGTCAAGGACAAGCACTTCAGAACCAGTCTAGGCTCAGATTTGACACTAGTTCTTCCACTTTCATGTGTGACCTTGGGTGAGATATCAAAACTTTCTATCCATTAATTTCCTCATAGTGGGTAACTCCAGCTTCCTATATCATAATACGATGATTGCATGTAAGAAATGTATCTACTGCTTACGACATGATAAATTATCCATAAACATTTGATAGTATTATTCTTTTCTGAATGTAAAGAAATAGCACTTGTTCTCTATATGCACATCTTCCCCCACCCAATTGGTCGCCATTTGTCTCCAAGCAAATGAAGCTAAAGTTTATTATTTCTTGTTGAGATATTTCACTTTTTTTAATGTCTTTTCAGAAAACAGTGACAGGGTGCTATTTCTCATAACACGAGGATAAACTGAGCTCCCCTCCAAGGAGTCACATAACCATCTCTTTGTTTAGGTGATTTCTAGACTTCCTATTTAGGCAAGGCAGTGATCCAGAAGGCATGACTTCTTGTAAGCCTGCTCTGATGACACAGCATGAATGATGGAGCTATAAACAGACTCCCTCCCCCTCCTGCCCAAAACATGTATCGGAATGATGAGGGCCCCAATGAGTGGAAATTCTCTTGTCAAAGACAGCCTTAGACTGTTTCTCTCTTAAGCACATATCTGTAGCACCAATTTTTTCCAGATATACAACATGTCCTTTACAATTACATTCCAAGCCAGAAAAAGTTTTGTGGAGATATTTATAGATATTTGATTTTGTATTTCAGAATACTCAAACAGCCAAGCTCATTTAAGAAAGTAAAAAGCAATAAGAAAGTTGATGAGTCCCTGATAGAAGTACTAAAGTGCATCTTAGGGGATTGATGTCACATGTTCTAATGGAAAAGAAAACATGTTCAGGAATTGAAATGACTAAGAACTGAACCCTAACGCAGGTATTTTTAGGAATCTCTGGTACTGTTTCAACGTCAGCTACAGAAACGCAGGACTATGTTTAGTCCTCATAGTTGCTAGGAAACATATCAGATTGGATTTGGTTTCCAGTCATTTAAAAAAATAGTACCATGATGATAAGAACAATAAAACATTATCATATTTTTCTGAATTTAATATTAAAATACTTAAGAATAATTGGACTTGATGAAGTCATGCCTGCTTGACAGATTTTTATTCATTGTGTTCCATACTCCTATTGCAGAACTCTGGAACCACATACTAAACTTTAAAAAGCAACTTAAACTCCCATTGACATTAGTCTATATTTCCACTTGTGGTTAGAGAGTCACATAAAACTCAAGGCAATCAATTTTGTAAACTTTTTCTAAGTTTACAAACTGATCATCTGATCATCATATTCTTGAAACTTCAAGCTACTCTTTTTAAGAAGCAGCACGTACCTGAGAGCATTCTGCACTACATCATGAAACATCCCTGTTGGAGAAGGAGAGACTTCAGGTTTTATTTTAAGTCACTTAATACAAGAGCCAAATACCGTAGCCACATTAAAAATATTAGGTGTCACTATTTATGTATTTTTGTGAATTGTTAGCATATGTTTTTTGTTTTCTTGTAAAGTTTAATATAATTTTAATTTCTTTTCTTTCTCACTCAGATGCCACAAAAGGACATAAAATAAAATAAAAATTAATTAAAATAATTTCCTCTACTCTCTTCAAATTCCTTCAATCCTATTCCCCGGGAATCATCACTGCTAACACTTTCTTATGATTACTATAAAAACCAAACCTTTTACCACTGAGTTGCAAACTGTAGGTTTTACAAGGATAAAAATCGACACAGAACAACCCCACATCATTCTTTTGACTAGCAGTTCAGCACTTTAACCACAATGCCACCAGGGCTTCTTGTGAAACCATGTACACGTTATAATTTAACTTGAAAATTGAAATTTTAGAGTTTGACAAGTCCAAATTGTTAGAATTTTAGTCCACTCTTCATTACCACCCAACCAAGGGTGAAAAGAAAAACCAATTTTCCATGAAAAACGACCTCCCTGGACCCAAACCTTTTCCTTCTGGTTTTTCTCTTTCGATGCTTCTTTGTTCCAGTCTCATTTCTTGTCAATGGAAACACACAATCCAAGGACCCAGCTAGCTTATCCTATTCGATGGGAATTTCTTAATGGATCTAGTTTCCTAGGACTTTGCTTGGCCAAAATGTGAAGCACCAAGTAATCAATCTCTCTCTATTATTTTTTTAATTTTATTAATTTATTATCACTTTTACTCATTTGTGCTTCAAAAAAATTGGAGGGTTTGAATTACTTGGGATCCTTCCAGAAAAACCAAATCTGTTGTTGTCAAGTTGATTCCCACCCATGGTGACCCCACAGACAAAGAAAGTTCATAACTAAAGCTGCACTGAGTGATATCTGTCAAGAACCTTTGTCTCCTCTTTTCTTAAATCCAAGCTGTTATTTTCTGGTTAGTCAAGCAATCTCATGCTCTAGCACTAACAAACTACTGTGCTCAGTCCCATTTTTGGTATCTGGAAGATTACTTTCCTTGCTAATTAGGCCTGGTTTCTATATGGGATTTTTTTTCTCTCCTCCTTTCTTCTTTTCTTCCTCTCTTCTATTTTGCCTTCTCCTTCTCCTTTTCCTCTTCTCCTTCTCCTCTCTCACTTGGAAGCATTGTCATAGCTGTTTACACAAACTTTTCCTCAGCAACCACATGTTGAATGAAAAACATTTGGGGTATACTTTGTATAACATCATCAACACATTTCAGGGTGCCTGCCCCGCTCATGCCCTCTCTCTAAGAGCTGTCTCTTCTATCTACATAATAAACTGATTTATATCACACAACCCCATTTCTTCTTAGCTAACAGCTTATTGATCAGAAGTGAATGTGGTAAGAGCTGAAAACACAGGGAATCCAGTTCAGATAAACCCCTCAGGACCAATATTGAAAGTAGCCATACCATGAAGACAAGGAGAAGTTGGGAGGAGAAAGGGGAACCAATCACAATGATCTATTTATAACCCCCTCCCAGGGAGATGGAAAACAGAAAAGTGGGTGAAGGGAGACATTGGACAATGTAAGACATGAAAAAATAATGACAATAAAAAATATCAAGGGTTCATGAGGCTGGGAGAAGGGGGAAAATAAAGAGCTGATAACAAGGTCTCGAGTAAAAAGAAAATGATGATGGCCATAAATATACAAATGTGCTTGACACAATGGATGGATGGGTGGATTGTGATAAGAGCTGTATGAGCCCCCAATAAAATTATTTTTTTAAAAAATGAAAGATAATCAGTTAACATTAAAAGAAGAAGAAGCAGTGAATATCTGACCCTTGTGCCGGTCCAATCAAATCCTCTCATTTGAAGGGAATATCCCTGAAACTGGAAGTCAGCTGAAGCTAAAAATGTGCTATCCATCTACAGAATCAGAGTGGCCATTGGAGAATAATTGCAGTGATAGGGAGTCAGAGAGAAAACAAAATAATAGCTATCCAGAAACAAGTAGAAACATGAGACCCTGTGACAGTGAAAAGCAAAACAAAACCAAAAAGCATACTATGCAACAAATCCTTCTTTTTTAAAAAAACTGTTTCATTATCATTTCAGTGAAATTTTGCAAAGCACGTTGGTTTTCCCTATAACAGTCATACACATTTTGTTTTGGAACATTGATTGCATTCCCACAATGTAACAGCATTCTTTCCACTTCCTTCTTGTGTTTGCTATTTCCATTCTGTCTACTTACTATGCTATTCATTCCAGCCTTCTAAGCTTTATTTCTGAACAAGTGCTGCCCCTTTTATCTGCATGGTTAATTGTTCTAAGGAGTACTGTCTCCCTGGTGTTATTGCTCACCCCATAGGCACGTCCATTGTTTGCTTGAAAGGTGAGCCCAGAGGGAGAGTTCAGTTCGAGGTTTAAAGAGTGACTGACTAAAGGTCATAGTCTTAGGGTGCCCATCAGTCTCCATCAGAACAGGAAGTCTGGTCTTGTTTTAATGAAACAAATCTTTCTTGATAAAAGACACGACTCATTTTATTGCACTTCACTTTGTTGGGCTTCATAGATGCTGTAGTTTTACAAATTGAAGGTTTGTGGCAAGCCTGCATCAAGCAATCCTGCATGATGTACTTTTTCCAATAGCACGTGTTCACTTCATGTCTCTGTATTACATTTTCGTAATTCTCAAAATGTTTCAACATTTTTTCATAATGATATTGCACACTTAATAGACTACAGTGACAACATAACACTATATTGTATTTACTGGGAAAACAAAAAATGCATGACTTATTGTATAATATTTGCATTATTATGGAGATCTGTATGGAATCCATAGTATCTTCAGAGTATACCTGTATTGACAACTTTCTATTTCTTCATGAAATGCTTCCGTATTTTCTGACCCTGGGTGCTTTAAAAGAACCCTGAATTTTGCAAATAAATAAGCTCATTTTTATTTTTACTAGCTTAAATGGGATTTTATATTTTACAAAAACAATAACAATAAAATCCCTGACTACTGTCTCTTACTGAGATAGTTAAGGTTTATTGTGCCAACCTGGCCAGTAAACACATATGGGATTAACTGAAGGGCAGAGAGATAAATGGCTCAGTGAGCCTTGCCTTTCTAGTTCTCGGGTCTCTTGCTTTGTGATGGTCGGACCAGGGTGCAGCTGCCTTAGCCAGTTCCCTGCTTCAGCTAGCAAGAGTCACTTCCTGCAAGACATCCCTGAGGAGAGGCCACATGGACCTACTGTGATGCAACTTTGGGTGCTGGAGCAGCCTTGTGGAGACCCTGCCAGCGCTGAAATGCTCACATGCTCACTGATTCGGCTTTCCTCCTGCAGTTAGTGTCATTGTGTGTGTTTTGTGAGATTGAGGAGGACTTTGTAGATTGGTGTTGGACATATGGGCTAATGTTGGACTTATGGACTTGGACAGCACTGGGTTGGTGTGCTTTCTTAATGTACACTTACCTTTATATAAAACTCTCTCTTATAAATATGAGTTTCTGTGGATTTTTTCCCCTAGTTTACCCAGACTAACACACTTACTGTCCCATTTTCCTCCTATTTTCTTTTTCCCCTTTACTCTTGGTTTTCCTTGACCAAAAGGATTATGCTATATCAATATTTTCTCTACATCTCCAAACATTGCTCAGAAATTGCATAGTATATGGTCAATCGATGTTCATAACATTAGAACACAAATGAAAGGATAACTTGCACAAATACAACATTAACTGTCACTTTTCTGAATGCCAGACGTGGGACCCTGCACCAGAAACTTTACAATGACCAACTGTTTCTTACCATTGAAGGCCCCTTTTATAGATGAGAAAATAGACTGAGAGCTATACAGAAAAGCACTATCCAAGGACCAATGGCTATTAAATTAAAGATTTGGGTTTGTAGCCTCAGTTCATGTAGCTCCCAAATTAACTTTCTACTATGCCAAGTACAAATATGTCCATGTACTTCAGTATAAAGCAAAGGAGGGAGTGAAAAGTATGTTTTTACATTATAGGAATTGCTATTGATGTCACAGAACAAAATGTGTATGAATTGTTTGTGAAAAGCTGATTTTCTCTGTAAACATTTGCCCAAATCACAATTAAAAGTTAAAAAAATGGAATACATATGATCCTAAGAGAAGTCAGGATCTATCTTCTCACCTCAGTCTGTATGCTGAACAAAGCATCAGAGAAGCTGGATGGTATGAAGAGCGTGGCATCAGGATTGGAAGAAGTTTTTTTTATTTTTTTTTTATTTTTTTATTTTTGGAAGAAGTTTTATTAACAACGGTGATACGCAGATGACACAACCTTGCTTGCTGAAAGTGAGGAGGAATTGAAGCACTTGCCAATGGAGATAAAGGATTGTAACCATCAGTATGGTTACAATTCAATGTTGGGACGACCAAAATCCTTACAATTGGAACAATAGTAAGGCTAACAATTGCTAAATGGAGAGAAGATTGACATTGTCAAGGATTTTGTCTTGCTTGGACCCACAATCAAGGCTCATGGAAGAATCAGTGAAGAGACCAGAAGACATATTGCACTGGGTAAATCTGCTGCAGAAGACTTCTTCGGAATATTGAAGAACAAGGATTTATTTGCAGGACTAAGGCACATCTGACCTAAGCCCTGTTATTCTCCATTGCCTCCTATGCATGTAAAGGTTGAATAAGGATGGCGTTGAATATGGAAGACCAAGGAAGAATTAATGCATTTTAATCATGGTGCTGGAGAAGAATATTGAAAGTACCGTGGACTGTTAAAAGGGCAAACTGCTCTGTGCTGGAAGAAGTCAGGCCAGCGTGCTCCTTAGAGGCCAGGATGACGAGACATTGTCTTATAAACTTTGGACATATTGTCAGGAGAGACCAATCCCTGGAGGATATCATGAGTGATAAAGTGGAGGGACAGTGAAGGAGGGGAAGGCCCTCAAAGAGACGGATTGACAAAAGGCTCAGGCTTAGGAAAAATTGTGAGGATGGCGCAGGACCATTTAGTGTTTTGATCTATTGTGATAGGGTCACTATAGGTCATGGCCTGCTCAATGGCACTTAGCAACACCAACAAAGAGAAATCCAACTGGAACACTCACAAAAAATAGACACAAAAAGACTAAGGTAAAAAGCCATCCATTCTCCTGGAACCAAGGAGATAATTTTATTAAAAAGCAACAAATTTTCTACAATCAGTGAGCTTCATGCAGTGAAGAAGCTGACAGACATTTCTTTATTCCCACCTTAATGCCAAAGCTGGGTAGAACTCTCCCACTTCAACAGCATATCAAGAAATGTCCAGAACAAGAAAACTGGGCAAGGCTAAATGTAATTCTAGAGAAACAGTCCTCAGAGGAAGGAGCAATTTTAACAGATGTTGTAAAGATCCTGTTCTAATCCTAAAGCTCCATGAAGGGAGAAATTCTATACATGGTACGTAGAAGGAACTCAATAAGGTTGAATGCTGAACTCAGAGCCGCTAGAAGTCTCAGCATCCTCTACAGAATGGCATTAGCAGAGATACAAATGGTGATGACTAAAATCAAAAGGGTGAAACCTGATCATGTGAGGATCGAAGAACTGATCAATAATCCTCTGTCAGTGGGAGGAAGGTGAATATGACCCTGAGAGTGATGAGTAACCGTTTGAACATAAACAGTGATGGAGAATGAACGAGCGAGGAGCACAGAAGAGAATAATTGAACAACAGAATTCGTGGAAAAACTAGAAAAGGATATGAGGGGAAATTATGAACTTATTTTCCCTAGTTTTACTTCCATAAAAGTTTGCCATTATTATACTGAGATAGGTTTAAAGTTAATATTGTGAATATATAACATATAATGATAATTATAAAATAGCACTTAGTAATCATGATAATATAAACTATTGTAGTTAAATTTTAAGCAAATTCATTCATTCCTACTTTGAATCCTGACAACAAGCCTGTTTGGTGGCTACAGTTATACCCATTTATACAAATAAATAAATAGAAATTCAATGAGGACAAGCAATTTCCTCAAAATGAAAGAGTTAATACTAAAGTCAGATTTTAAGCTCAAGTTATTGGACTTTAGGGTCCCTGGTCATAATCACTGCCCATGTGCAGTGTCGGTCATTCTAAACCATTTTTGTCATTGTCATAAAGTTCTGAGTTTAAAAGAGAGAACCCCTTTTGGGTATTGATATAAATCATATCCTGGATCCCTGGTGCCCCACAGGATAATTGTAGACAACATTTCAGCCTACTTTCTGCCTTTAACTACACAACACGTGTTCCCCTCCATGACCACCAGGTCTGCTGTAAAACAGAGATCATTGGTGAGCTTTACAATTATGCTCAACTGGCTTCTGGTTCCCTCTCATCACTGATGGCTTCACTTCATTTTCAATTCGGATTTGTTTTGGGTCTTTATGAATTATGAGTCTTTAAAAATGGAGAAAAACAGGTAGGCAAATAGAAAAAAGGAAAGAAGACAAAGTAGGTAGATTAATAGATTGATAGATATATATTTAAAATATATAAATTATTTATAGTTATGTATACTTAAAATATGTAAGCATCTGTCTACTTGTTGGATTGCCTTCCAATCTTTGACAACTGGACTTTTGTTTCATGAATTTAAGGTAGTAGTTAGTTACATTTTGATTCTGTTCACTTGTTTTGCTTTGATCCCTAATTCTGTTTATTTTTTAGTGTTTTTATTGTTTTGGTTATGTTGTATTGGTTTAGATGGATTTTTCATACTTCTTGCTCACATCTGACCCATCTCCTAGTGAAGAAATCGTTTAGAACAAAGAAATCAAAAGTGTCAAAATTTTTGGCTTTTGAGTTGCTAGGATCTGGGCTTTAGAACTTCAGAAGCAACTAAATAAAGAATTCAGGGCATAACTCTGTGCTATAAATAATATTTTGTGGAGATACTATTATCAGTTAGAGGCAATGTTTATGGCTTTCGTTGGAAATCAGATCTAAGAAAGATAAAGGTTGGGAGGAAAAGCAGACATACAGATAAGGAGAAAAAGGAGCTTAACTTTTGGTTTCTAGAAGAGTCCTACACCCTTACATTATCCACAGACAAAATCTAGGGTTTGAGGCATGAGACAGGAGAAATGGGCAATGAATTAAATATATCAGTCAGAATCTATTCAATGGCAATCAGCTGGTTTTCTCAGCTGATTCTCAGGGAACAGGGAGACTCTGTGACGGTAAGGCTGAGTGGCACGCAGACTGGTGAAATTTTACTGGCTACAAGTGAAGGGAAGAGGAGACAACTCTGGTCCTATGGCCCCAAGTGGGAAGGAATAGCACCAAACCGTCATCCTTCCCATGACCACGTTCAAGAGACAGTTCAACAGCAACCTTCCAGGATTGCTGAAAGATTGACAATGTCCATCAAATCCACTCAGAGAACAATTGTTGAAGTATATGTCTTACACACATGCATTTGTGAACTGATATCATTTGCTTTTTCTATTCACGCCTGGATGGACCATGATTACCTTAAGCCACTGGTCTTCCACCACACTCCTGGATTTCACTTATTATGTGAACTTATCTGTCTGTAGGACCATCCCATTGGAACTTGGGTGCTCTTACATGAGTTTGAAGCATGAATTTTGTGTGTGTGACCCTAATTCCATATCTATACAATGCTCTAGTTTGGGGTAATCTAGTCTACCCCACAACTATTTTATTTTATTTTTTATATTTAAATATTATATATAATTTAAATATAATCAAATATACAAAAAGAAACTTGTTTTTTTTAATCATTTTATTGCGTGCTTTTATAGCTCTTATAACAATCCATACATCCATTGTGTCAAGCACATTTGTACATTTGTTGCCATCATTATTTTCTAAACATTTACATTCTATTTGAGCCCTTGGTATCAGCTCCTCTTTTTACCCTACCTCCCACCTCATGGGATAAATTATAACTTATAATTTATAAATTTATACTATGTTCATATCTTATACTGCCACTGTCTCCCTTCCCTCATGCTTTTCCCCCCATCCTCTCTCCACCTTCCCCCTACTCTCCTGGTATTGTTACTCCTACTTTGTTTCTGACGGGTGTAGCTGGCCTGGATTCCGTGTGTCCTGAGCTCTTATCTGTACCTGTGTACATGCTCTGGCCTAGCCCGCAGCAAATGGCAGGATTGAGGTCATGATAGTGGGGGGTGAGGAAGCCTCAAGGAACCAGAGGAATATTGTGTTTCATCGATGCTATTCTTCACCTTGGTTCACTCATCCATTCCTGGCAATTCTTCTGTGACAGGATGTCCCATTGTCTACAGATAGGTTTTGGGTCTCTGCTCTGACCCCCCTTGTTCTCAACAATATGTTTTTTTGTTTGTTTGTTTGTTTGTTTGCTTGGTTTTTTGTTTGGGGTCATCTGATGCCTGTTACCCAGTCCCGACAACACCTCATAATTGCACAGGCTGGTATGCTCTCCTATGTGTGCTTGTTGCTTCTCTGCTAGATGTCTGCTTGTTTATCTTTAACCCTTTGAGACCCCAGAGGCTATATATTTTGATAGCCAGGCACCATCAGCTTTCTTCTCCACATTTGCTTGTGCACACATTTTGTCTTCAGTGATCATGTCAGGAAGGTGAGCATCACAGAATTCCAGGTTGTTAGAACAAAGTGTTCTTGCATTGAGGAAGGGCTTGAAAAGAGGCCCAAAGTCCATCCACCTCCTCATTATATTGTCATATAAATATATGTACCTATGCCAATACCTCTATTTTTTAATTCCCCTCCCCCTTCTGCTTCCAATACCTCTATTTTTATGAATTAATATATTTACATAAGTGCACACATAAGTTCATACCTCTATCCAAAGCTTTGCTTCCTAGATCTTTCCTCTGTTTCCTATGGCCTTCTTCCTTCCCTACCATCACACTTGCCTTTCTTCTGCCTCTTAGTAATTCCTCCCAGCTAGATTGCTATTGCTCCAACATCCCCAGAATCTCTACTTCCCCCTCCTTGTTGATTTTACTTCCCTAGTTGTTCCCCTGTTTATGGCATTGTTTGCTCACCGCTTCCTTCCCCCACATCCTCCTTCCCCTAGTGCCTCCAGAACCTTAGGTCTGTTGCTTTCTCCTCAGACTCGCTTCCCATGCCTATCTTATATAGGTAGGCAAACCAACAATAACAGAGACAAAATTAAAAGAAAACAAAAAATTGACTAAAAAGAGAAAAAAATAAATAGAAAATATATATCAAGAAAAATAATAACTAGCAAAAAACTGAAAAAGCATAGATAATTTCAGGTCTGTCTGCTGACCTTTATGACTATCACCATACTGTTCCTGGGGGTTTCCGGGAACTGCCCCTCCTAGCCTGAAGTTTATTTGGGGGGCTCCTCGGGGGCTTTTTTTTTTTTAATCATTTTATTAGGGGCTCATACAACTCTTATCACAATCCATACACACATCAATTGTGTAAAGCGCATTTGTACAGTCATTGCCTTGAGGGCTTTGTGGCTTGGCTTTGCTCCCTTTGCTGATCTGTTATGTTCCCTTCTTTATTCATCGCTCTGTGGGGGGTTCAGACTGAACTGACTCACCTCCATGTCCTCTGTTGTGGTGTGCTCCAGCCAGGGGTCATCCTGTCTCCAGCTGTTGTTGCCCCTACAGTCCTCTCTGTGCCTTAGCAGCTCCATGCATGGAGGCCATCCTTAGGGCTTTGTGTGCCAATATGGGGTCTAGAACCTCACTCTCTCTTTTTCCTTCTTGTTTTGCTTCCATGGGGGTGTGGCAGGCTGGCCCCTCTCCCCAAACTGTAGGTTTAGTCCTGTACTCTAGCATATACTTCTAGAGAGGGGGTCAATTTGGCTCTGATTGGTGCCAGTCCTGTAGCCCACTCTGTTCACATGTTGCTCCATATGGTTAGGTTGCCCCAACGTTTGGTGCACCATGGTGGGGTCTGCATGCACACTCCCAATTATGTGGAGACATAACCAATACTCACTCTCTGGGTGAGTTGTGGCCCTGCTCCCCCAGTGCCATGTCTCCCCACCCCCTGTTTTTCCCACATATCTCCATCCCTTTTTCCCCCTTTCCCCTTATTTATGTCGGAATGACATGCACATCCTTGGGTTTGGCCTGTCCACCACCCGACTGCCTGTACCTCAACCTATATCGTGAAATAAGTGGTTTTTCTTCTATACCTACTGTGCTGATTATACTTACCTCAGTGAACTCATATTGTACTTGTCTTTTGGGATTGGCTAACTTCACTTAGCATAAATTCCTCCAACTCTTCCCATGAGTTGATGTGCTTCATGTGATCATCAGTGCTTTTTAGTGATGTGTAGTGCTTCACTGTGTGTATATGCCAGAACTTTCTTATCCACTCATGTATTGATGGAAATTTACGTTGTTTCCAATTCTTTACAATAGTGAATTGTGCCGCAATAAACATTGGGGCACAGATGACTGGTCGTAGTCTATTTCTTACCTCTTCTGGGTATATTCCAGGCAAAGGGATACCCACGGCTATATTAAATGTCGCCCTAATCCTCCGTAGCCTCCTCCAGGCACATCTCATCTTATTTCACTTTACATTTAGTGGGATGAGGTGATATTTCCAGAATACTATCTCAAAGGTCCTTTTTCTTAATGGATGGTGCACACATCCACAAATTAGATCTTCTATTTTGTTAAAAGGTTTTCATGTATGCAACCACAGGAAGCTGTCTTAACCTCTGCCTATTTTCCTTCTTAGGCCTTCAAAATATAAATAATAGCTATTGTCAAATTATGTATAAATATGCAAATATTTTTATTGCTTTAAAATTAAGTAAGAGTCTATTTTTTCTACTTTTTATGATATCACATTCTTAATATCAAAATTGGTTGCGCATAAGTGGGCATTTTGTGGATTCCAGAGTATAAGGAAGATTCAGAGAATCAACACTAAAGGAACTGATTGATTTTTCTTGGAACCTTGGTAAGCAATAAGCACTTTTGTCCTTTACCAGTAATATCTTAAGATATACTTTCACAATGTCATCATCCTAAAAATTCCAATAAAGTCTATATTGGGACTTACAGTCAGGTAAACCAAAACAAAATTCTCTATAAAATTCATTTATCTACCATATGATCATAAGCTTATTCTCTACCTAAGAATGGTTCTAACCTTTGGTAAAATGTACATGATGTAAACAGTTAACACTTTTGTGTTAGGTGAAGGGTAAGTGCTTAAGTTCACTCAGAAACATCTCAGAAGAAAAGTCTGATGAGGTACTGAAAATTCAGCCATTGACAACTCTATGAGACACAATATTACTTCGACACACATGAGGTCTTTCTGAGTCACAGAGGATTCCATGGCAATTGTTTTCTGTTGTGGTGGTAGTTTTGTTGTTGCTGTTATGTGAAGCATTATTACCTTTTCAACCCCTGTGCCAGGTCTCCGTAAAATTAGACTAACAAAAATAGAGCAGCAAATCATTTTTTTAGGAAACATAAGAGACTTTTGTAGGCTTGATGAAATGTTTTAGGAAGTCGTGGGACCTTTCAGTTTAATAGGCTAATAACTACCCAAGGGCAGGTTACCCAATAAGCAAAACAAGCACAAGCTTAGGGCATCAACCGAATCAGGCACTAGTGATGTGAAGCAAAGACCCATAGACGCCTAGCAGACTAGACAAGGAAAGCAGCACAACAGTGGAAGGGACTGGCAGCGCACTAAATAAAACTGATAATGCCTCCAGTGTGGGAGAATGTGGCAGCCAGAAATAAGGTTCACAAGGATCACTATAGTGCCCTCACACAAAGTTCGTAAAGCTATGAGTTCCCAGCATTTAACACTTTCATTGATAGGTAGTAATCTGTCTTCTACAGTCTCCTCCCATTTATGGACACACCTTTTCTTAGCAGGTCTCTGGAAATATATTATTTCTTTCTTTTTAAAAAGAGATAAGGTGAGCTGTCCCGTTTGCTAGAGTCATGCAATATTTAACTGCATTCAACACGATCAGTTATTGGGCAAGGATAGATTATATTAATAGGTAGCTGGTCTACAATTCATTTTAAGAGAACCATTTTGTATATCTGTTGGTTCAGAAACTCCAGCCAAGGGGGCTGCAATGCTCTTTGACATAATGCAAACACCACAGTGTGCATATGCCAGAAGTACTCCATGTGGAAACCCCAAAATTCCATTTGCAGGGTCCACACATGCATTAAACATCTGGTAAATTCCCTCTGACCATAGTCGAGGGCTACCACTTTTCTGTCCGTTTGCTGTTCTGTGGTGATTTGTGTGTTGCTGTGATGCTGGAAGCTATGGCACTGGTATTTCAAATGCCAGCAGCATCACCAAAAGTGAATAGGTTTGAGCAGAGCTTCCAAACTAAGAGCAGACAACAAAGAAGGACCTGTTCCCCACTCTAGAGGAAGGAAGTGCTGAAAACCTTATGCATCCCTTTGAAGCATTGTCATATACTGAAGACCTGATGAATGGAAGCAGAACCTTATCAGAGGTAGTGCTGGAGAATGGGTCACTCAGGTTGGAGAGCACTCGAAAGGGAACTGAAGTGGAGCGGACTTCCTGGAGTGGAGTTGACCATGGTGATGTGAGTCTGGTAAAGCCTGTGAGAGTGGAGCCTTCAGAATCTTCATTTGCTGATGGGGTACAATTCAAGGTAAGGAGAAACAGCTGCAAAAATTTGCTAATAATCAGAACTTGGAACGTGCAAAGTATGAATCTAGGAAAAGTGGAATTGATAAAAAATGAAATAAGAATGCATAAGATCAATATCCTAGGCATTAGTGAGCTGAAATGAACTGGTATGGGTAATTTTGAATCAGAAAATCATATGATTTATTGTGCCAGAAGTAACATAATCAAGAATGGGATTGCATTCATTGTCAAAAAGGACATTGCGAAATCAATCATGAAGTACCATGCTGTCTGTGATAGGAGTATATCTATCCACCTTCAAGTAAATCCAGCCAATACAATTATTATTCAATTTATAAACCAACCACAAAAGCTAGTAATGCAGAAATTGAAAAATCCTATCAACATCGCCAGGAGGAAATTGATGAAACATGCACTCAAGATGCATTGATAATTATTAGCAATTAGAAAGCAAAAGTGTGAAACAAAAAGGAAGAAATAGTAGTTGGAAAATATGGACTTAGTGATAGAAACCAAACTGGAGGTCACATAACAAACACCATTTTTCAAGAACACAAATGGAACTGTACACATTGACTTCTCCAGATGAAATACACAGAAATCAAATTGATTACATCTATGGGAAGCAAAGCTAGAGAGGCTAAAGAGCAGCTAAAACCAAGCCAGATGTTGACTGTGGAAAAGACCATTGCACATATGTATGACCAAATTCAATTTAAAGACAATTAATTAAAACAAATCCATGAGACCCAAAATATGGCCTTGAGTACCAGAATTTTGAGAACATCACAAGAACAGATTTGCTGCAATGAACACGAATAACAAAAGAGCTGATGAGCTGCAGGAGCACATTAAGACTATCATTCATGAAGAAAGCAAAAGGTGGTTAAAAGGACATGAAAGAAAGGATCAAAGCAGACTCTGAAACGTGCTCTGAATCATGGAGCTGCTAACACAAATGGAAGAAAGAAGTCAAAGCGCTGAATAGCACATTTCAAAGGGCAGCTCGAAAAAAGACAAATATTGTAATGAAAGGTTCAAAGACCTAGAATTAAAAAAACAAAATGGAAGAGCATGTTCGGCATATCTTAAACTGAAAGAACTTGAAAAAATTCAAGCCCTGATTTGCAATCCTGAAAGATTCTATGAGGAAAATAGAAAATAATGCAAGAAACATCAAAAGAAGATGGAAGAATACAGAGTCACCGTACCCAAAAAACTAGTCAACAGTTAACATTCCACCATTTCTGGAGACAAAACCAATTGTAGCAAGAACAAATTGTGCTGAATGAAGAAGTTCAACCTACAATGAAAGCATTACTCAAAATGAGGCTCCAGGAACTAATGGCAAACCAGTTGAAACATATCACCCACCTGAAGAAGCGCTGGAAGCACTCACTCTTATATGGCAAGAAATTTTCAAGACAGCAACTTGGCCAACTGATTGGAAGTGATCCATATTTGTGTCCATTCAAAAAAAAAAACAATGACCCAAAAGCTCAAGCAGAAAGAAACTGTTTTGAAAACGAAGATGCAACATATGTACAAATGTGTTTGATATAACTGATATATGGATTGTTATAAGAGCTGTAAGAGCCCCCAATAAAATGATTTATTAATTTTTTTAAAGTGGCCCAACAGAGTTCTGAGACTACAAACAATATCAATGAGATCACATGCAAGCAAAATTCTGCTGAAAATCATCCAACTGTTACAGCATCATTGAGTCAGGAGACAACCAAGTAAATTTTAATTTAATTTAATTTTTAAATTTTATTTTCATTTCATTTCATTTCAATCAAAATTTTAGGAGTCTTTATTACCAGCCAGTGACAGACGTCCCAGCTCCTTTGCAGAGGTGACTGGAGACCGACCCAACCAAACAAGGGAGGGAATTTATATAGGGTTTTAATCACAATGGGAATTTCCATACATTCCCCTGAAGCAAGCAAGCAAGCAGGAAACAGAAGCAGATGTAGCAATTAGCAAGCAAAAATAATTTTGTGGGGAGGTGTCTTTATCTTAAAGGCAAGGACGGGGGTCTCATCTTAAAGGCAAGGACAGGGGTCTTATCTTAAGAGGCAAGTATGTTGACAATTCAGCTAGCTATCCTAACTCAAACAGATGGGTTTTCCTGTGTTCTGTAGCTCAAGTTGAGTAATGTTTTCTGCTAATCTTTGCCTGACTATCTGGACTGGGCAGTGTTTTTCCATTAACCTCTTCTTAGCCATCTCAGTCCTCACTAGTTTTTATGGGGACATGAATTCATTGATTATTCCTGACTTACTCTTTGGTAATGAGTTTGCATCATCTTAATTTACTGCCTCAATTTGCAACTTATGCTACACTGTAAATTGATGAATTGCACCGGGCCTGACAGATAAGGCTGAAACGAATTGCACTAAAGGGCCTGCTGGAACAGTTAGCAGAGTGGTTAACCATGAAGACCAGTCGAATAGGCTTTGAAATCAATTACTTTCTTTGGTTCTTACTTCTTCCCACTCCAGTAGCCTTTGGCGGCCTAGAGCTAGTCTATTTCTTATAATGTCTGAATGATTAGCATAAAAGCAACAAGCTTCTCCCAGGACCAGACACAGTCCTCCCTGTTTTGAGAAAATAAATCCAGCCCTCTCCAGTTCTGTAATGCAGTTTCTGCCAGTGAGTTTAGGGAGCACTCTAGATGATCAACCTGGGTTTCTAGGGCTTGGAAGTCCAGGGTTACTTGCTGAGATAAGATTTTAAAATTACTTTGTCCATTCACTAAGGAGGCAGTTCCTATTGCTGCTGAACCTGCCACTCCTATACCAACTAGCAAGGGTATCAAAGTAGGGGTGCTTTTTACTCGATGATCGATAAGGCTCAGATGCTCGCGCCCCTCTTCTCCCGTGTAAAAATACACCTGGGGAATGTCGTGGACCAGGACGTATATATTTGGGTCAAAATTAAAGACTATAGGGTTTATACAGGGTGTGAGTCCTGTGGTGCACGCAAACCATGTTCCTTCAGGAGCTACTATTAAAGTTAACTCTTTGCCTTCACCAGGGGCGTGCAAAAGCTTAAGGTTGGAACATGATTTTTGGCATGCAGAGGCATTAAAGTTATTCATGGAAGAGATATAACAAGGTCCTTGTCCCTGTCGGTCTCTGAGTGTTAGCTTAGACTCTTGACTCCCGCGACACTTTAGGTTTGCCTGTTTTACAGGGAGCCCACTGGTCTGATGGGGTGCTTTGTCTCCCTATGCATTTGCTCCTAATCCAACATAATATGGGGGAGAAGGATTTACACATAGCCAACAGTCTGCCACCCGTGCAGGGCTGATTTGATTAACAAAATTATATACAGCATCTCTAGGGTATCTAGTAGTGGTCGCTGAGAACGGTTAAAGGGAAGCAGGTGACTTTTTGGGTATAATCATGCCTGTGTGAGAGCCAGTCGGTTTAGGCATGGGATAGACCCCGAAATCAAGGAAAGAGTTTAGTACAAGGTTTGGGTCAATAGGCTTGGGTACATCAGGGTCCACCAGTTTGGGGATAATGAAAGCTTCGGCTGGGTCGTCTCCTGCTATATAAAGGTGGAGACCCCAGGTTTTTCCTGTTCTCCAGGTGGAGATTTTATGGTCAAGGATATCTATCCCAATAGGATTACATTTCCCTATGTGCTTACGACTTAATCCAGTTTCTCTGTTGAGTTTTATGTCTGGGTCCAACCCACTGATTACATTTCCAGGGCCCCACCAAGCCTGGGCAATACAATCCCATGCTGCACAATGCCATTGTCTCTCACCTTCACAGTGGGGGTCGGACTTGGCTGGGCAAATATAGAGTCCTTTGCTTTGGATTCATTCTTCAATTTTAACGAACCTGCACCTGAAAGGGATGAGTGACCAGCCAGGAGGGAACAGCTTGCGTAAGTCAAATTGGAGAGTGGGTGTGTAGGTGTAACCCTTCCACTCTGTAAGCAGCCACCCAGTTTCAGTGTGGGTGACTGCCCACGGATACTGGGTGGGGTAATTGTTCGGAGAAGCGGTGATACAATGAGAGCAACAAAGGGTAAAGTCTGCAAAGTTTGACCTTCAGGGGGTCTGAGGTGTTCTTTACATCCATCGCTCCAGTAGTTATTCCTGGTGTCCCACTACCTTAACGGCTATGGGTGTGGTTAAGATGACAGGCGAAGGTCCCATCCACCTAGGTGTGAGGCTGTCAGGGTTTATTCTTTTGAACCAGGCCTAATCACCAGGCTGATGATTATGAGTCAGACTGGATGTAGCTGTTTTAGTCCACGCTTTCCACACCAGATGATTTGTCCGTTGGCATAAGGACTGAATTGCCTATAGTGACTTAAGAAGAGTTTGATTATTGATGTTTTCTCATTGCTCTTCCCTTAAGTGAGGGAGTAAGGGAGGAGGTCTACCAATAGTATTCTTGATGTGCACTTAACTTCTATATAAAACTCTCTCTTATACATGAGTTTCTGTGGATTTGTTTCTTTAAAGTACCCAGACTAACACAGTTATTTTTGGCAATGAATGCTGGGCCATTGTCGGACCCCAGAGATAGAGGTAAACCAAATCAGGGGAACTATTTGCAAAATTCACTTCGTTGCTACCTTAAAGGCAGTTTCAGATTTTGAAGGGAAAGCTTCAGTCCAGCCAGGATAAAGTGTCCACAAACACTAGCAAGTATTTGTATCCGTATTTGCCAGGTGCTACTTGCCAGGTGAGACCCACTTTCCGGAAATCTCCTGGTCCCTGTCCTCGGGCTCTTGTTTGCTGCGAAAGGGAGGTGCGGGATGGGTCCAACTAAGCACAAGTGGAACAGCATGCCACTGTGGTTTTTGCATAATGGTGTAGCTGGTGGATGTAATATTTTCCTTTTAATAGCTCAATTAACTTAGTACCTCCTAAGTGGACATTTTGCACAGGTTGCCTGACTAATGCTTCAGAGAGGAAAAGTCTCTGATCCAGCAGTAGGTACCAATCTTGCTCATTCAGTGTTCCTTTCAGAGTCTGAGCCAGTTCTTTTTCTGCCTCGGTATAATGTAGTTGAGAGGGCAATAGCTTGGGGGTAGCAGGGACAAAATGTGTAAAGACCCCACTGGTTTTAGGGCTACCTCGCACACTGTAAAGTTTGCTAGGCTATTCCTTTAGCAATAGGATCTTCTGAGGTTTTGTGCCCTTTGCAGTGAATTATTGCCACCTTGCTAGGCAGCCAGATAGCTTCTGACAGGGCCAAAATTTCTTCCTTATTTTTAATTTCTTTACCTCCCAAGGTCATAAGACCTCTTTCTTGATATAAGGACCTGTGTACAAGTGTGGTCACAAAGACATGCCTGCTGTCCATGTAAATATTGACAGTCTTTCCTTTTCCTCATGTTAAGCCTTGTGTGAGCGTGACTAGTTCAGCTCATTGTGCAAAGGTGCCTGAGGGAGAGCCTGGGCCCATATTACCTTGTCACCCATGACAAGGACAGCGCCTGCTCTTCTTTGTCCATCCTTCAGATAGCTGCTCCCATCTGTAAACAGGGTGGCATCTGCGGTGGCCAATGGAACGTCAGTTAAGTCCTCTCTTGTGTTGGACAGGGAGTTTAATATGTCTAAACAGTCACGAACCGATGGCTCCAGAACATCATCAGGGAGCAGCGTGGCCAGATTGAAAGCAGTAGTTTTCAGGAGTTGGATTCGTTGAGGGTCAAAAAGGAGTACTTGGTACTGGGTAACTCGTGCATGAAAAACCCACCTTTGTGGAGGACACCATGAGAGAGATTCCATAGCATGCGGGTGCTCTATTTGTTAGTCCTGCCACAGGGTTAACAAGCATGGCAGTGGCAGCCACAGCCCTCAAACAATTTAGCCATGAGAGGCTACGGGGTCTAGTAGCTTGGATAAGTAGGCGACAGGTCTTTTCCAGGGTTTGGGGTTAATACTCCTTTGGCAATGCCTCTTACCTCCACAACAAACAACTGGAACAATTTGACATTTCTGAAAGCACAAGTGCCAGAGCACTTACAAGGGCTTGCTTTGGTTGTTGGAAAGCCCTTTCTTCTACCTGAGTTCAACTTAGAGCTGGTTCCGTTCCTCCCGTGAATGCATAGAAAGATTTCACAGTCTCGGCAAAATGAGGAATCCACAGCCAGAAATAGCCAACTGCCCCCAAGAACTCATGTACCTGTCTTTTAGTGGTTGGCCAAGGGATCTGGAGTATGGCCTCAATGCGATGGTTGGAGAGTTCCCGCTTCCCTTCTCGTAGCTCATAGCCTAGGTAAACAACACTGGTGGAGCATAATTGGGCTGTTTTTAGCTGACACTCGGTAGCCTAGGGAGCAGAGCTCCTGAAACAAGTTTTTGGAGGCTTTATGGTACAGTTTTTGCTGCCAGCAGCAAGTAATCCATGTACTGCAGGAGCACCACGTGTGGGTGGCCCTATCTGAACCTGGCTAGGTCTTTGCTGAGTGCCTCATCAAACACAGTGGGGAAATTTTTGAACCTCTGGGGGAGCCAAGTCCAGGTTAACTGTTCAGAAAACCTTTGCTCAGTGTCTGGCCATTTAAAAGCAAAGTTGGTTGATTGACTTTTGCCAGGGGAATAGTAAAAAAGGCATCCTTTAAGTCCAAGACAATGTATGCCTGATGGCGGGGAGGGAAGGAGGCTGAGGAGGTTATACGGGTTTGGTAGAGTCGTATGGATAGTATCTACCCTTTTGTTGACCTCTCTCGGGTCCTGGACTGGCCTGAAGTCCTCTGACCCTGGCTTTTGGACTGGCAGCAGTGGTGTGGTCCATGCTGACTGGCACAGAACCAGGATGCCAACCTCCAACAGCCTTTTGATATGCTTAGTTATTCCTGCTTGTGCCTTGAGGCTGATAGGTTATTGATGTAATCTTGTTGGGGTGGCAGAGCTGCAAATTTGTACACCACTGGGGATTGATGATTTACCAATCCCGGAGGGTTGGTTTCTGCCAGCCCACCGGGTATTTGCAGTTGGAACTCTTACAACATGGCTGATGGGTAGGGAAAGGTCGGTATTTCCAAAAACAGATATTCCTCTGAGATGGAGCAAGAAAACAAAATTCTACATGGTTCCTGAGGCATGTTGAAGGTAAGGAAGGCAGAGCTTACATGGAATGAAATAGTAGCCTGTAATTTTTGGAGGAGCTCTCTCCCCAAGAGGGGAAGAGGGCAATCTGGCATAACAAAGAATGAGCAGGTGATGGTAGCAGTTCTGAGATTAGTTATCCGAGTTTTAGTCCAAGGGTAAGATTTCACCTTGCCTGTAGCCCCTTGGACTTGAGTGTACTTTCCTGTAAGAGGTTCGTTAGTGTTCTTGAGGACTGCGTAAGTGGCCCCAGTGTCAACCAGGAAGTTGACGGGTTTGCCCCCAACCTGCAGTGTAGCCCTGGGCTCCTGGGGGCAGATTGGACTGGAGCCCTGGCCCCATCACTCGGTGTCCTCTAGTAGTACTGGCACTCTTTCGTTTGCCTTTTTCTGGGGGCACTCGTTTTTCCAATGTCCTTCCTCTTTACAAAACGCACACTGTTTCTTTCCTAGTCCAGGACAGCTGGCCTTTCTAGTTCTCTGGTCTCTTACCTGCCTCCAGGGTTGAGGTTTTCTTTGTTATCTCTTGATCTAGCCTCGGTCATAGGCAACAGCCAAATTTCTGGCCACCTGCTTGGTTTGGCTCATGGTGGGGTCATCTCGATTATTATAGACTCGCTGTGCTATGTCCATCAACTCACTTAAAGTCTTCTCTTCAAATCCTTCCAGCTTCTGCAACTTCTTTCTAATATCTGGGGCCTACTGGGCTACAGAGGCAATGTTAATTGCCCGCCTATTCACAGGGGCCTCAGGATCGATAGGTGTGAGTATCCAGTAAGCCTCTAGGAGGCACTCAAGAAAGTCAGATGGCGACTCATTTGAGCGCTGAAGCATCTCGCTGCCTCAGAAAGGTTGGTGGGTTGCCTGGCTGCAGTCTGGAGTGCCTGCAGAAGAGCCTGGCAGTATTGCTCGAGAGCCTCATTACTGTGGTCAGGGTTTGAGCCCCAGGGTGGCCTGGTCGTGGGCAGAAACTGTCCTAGCCTAACAGGGTCAGTGGTGGGCTGGCCCTCTGGACCAAGAAATGTCTCTCCTGCTCCTCTGAGGATCCGTTATCGTTCCTTGGAAGTAAAAAGAGCCTGGAGAAGCTGGTAACAATCATCCCAAGTGGGCTGAGGAGTGTGAAAACGTGTGTTTTTTTTTTAAAATCATTTTATTGGGGGCTCGTACAACTCATCGCAATCCATATGTACATTCATTGCATCAAGCACATTGGTACATTTGTTGCACCCATAATTCTCAAAACATATGCTTTCCACTTGGGCCCTCAGCTCCTCATTTTCCCCTCCCTCCCCACTACCCCTCCCTCATGAACCCTTGATAATTTATAAATTATTATTTTATCATATCTTACACTGCCAGACATCTCACTTCACCCACTTTACTGTTGTCCATCCCCCAGGAAGGAGGTTATATGTAGATCCTTGTAATCAGTTCCCCCTTTATAGACCACCTTCCCTCCGCCCTCCCGGTATCGCCACTCTCACCACTGGTCCTGAAGGGACCATCTGTCCTGGATCCCCTGTGTTTCCAGTTCCTATCTGCACCACTGTACATGCTCTGGTCTAACCGGATTTATAAGGTAGAATTGGGATCTTGATAATGGGGTGGGGAAGAAGCAGTTAAGAACTAGAGGAAAGTTGTGTGTTTCATCAATGCTACACTGCACCCTGAGTGACTCGTCTCCTCCCTGCTACCCCTCTGCAGAGGGAAAAACAGTGTCTAATAAAGAAATTAAATCTTGAGGTTTCTCTGAGAATGGAGGATTTTGTTGTTTCCAATTACATAGATCACTTGTAAAGAATGGGACATAAACCATAACTGGTGGTTGTGCCCCCCCCCCCGCCCCGCCCCATTTGACACAAAGGTAGAATAGCCGGTGCAGAGGAGTCAGGGGGACGGGCTGTGGGAGAGGCTGCCTGATACTGCGTTCCCCCTCAAGTGTGTGGGGTGCTTAGGGGTATAACTTCCCCTGGTGCCTCTGGGGACGCTGAGTCTGTATAGGGAGGGGGAAAGGAAGTGAGCAGTAGATCATCTTCGTTATGTCCTGTAGTCTCCTGGAGGACTGGATACAGGTGACCTGCCGACTTTTGGTTTTTCTCCGGTGGCACCACAGTCTTTTCCTCTATTTGATCCTGTAAATGGGTTACGACAACAGGAGGGGTGTGAAGAGGATGGCGAGCCTTGCAAATTTTTCAGTATGAAAGTCGGTCATAGATTATATCCACCCAGCTGTCTGTGTAGGGAATCTGATCTTGATGAATGGGCTGACTGGATTTCCAATAAATAACCACCTGGACATGGGCGGAAACATGGGGGTCAAAAGACCCCACAGTGGTCCAGTGAACATTAAACTCCAGCCAGTCAATCTCACAGAGGGTCTTCAGTGTTTTGGGTTGCACAGAGGCTCCTTGGCTGCTTCTTAGCCAACCCACAACCATTGCAGCAATACTTTGACAGGAACTGCCAAAGTTTCCAGCTGGATTCAGAAGAGAACCTGGAATAAGGTGATGTCAGATAGATTTTGGCTCAAAACAAATATCAAAAAAAAAAATGCTTAGTTGTGTTTTAATGACTATGCAAAGGCATTTGATTGAGAGGATGATAATAAACTGTGGATAACTTGGGAATTCCAAAACACTTCATCATGCTCATGAGGAACTGGTGCATGGATCAAGAGGCAGTTGAGCAAACAGAACAAGGAAATACTGCATGATTTAAAATCAGGAAAGGTTTTTTTATATTTGCCTAGGTTGTTTTTTCCCTATACTTTTGTTGTTTGGATAAAACACAAGTGGAGAGACACATGCTATCAGGGATGGTGTCATACTTAACAACCCACATTGCTCTATTGACTAGAGATGTCACCAACTCTCACCATGGTGTGCCAGAGACTGAACTCTTACTTTGGCGGATCTGTGACAAGCATGTACTGTGAAAGAGAAAGCAACTGTTGATTCAGGCATGAGTGTTTATGTGTGCTTGTAGTGTAGGGCAGGGAGCAGGGGAGGGACAGATATTAGCACAGTGTGTGTGTTCATGTTGTTGTTTGGTTTGGTTGGTTATTATTCCTTTCCAACTCCACCTTACAAACTCAACTATTCCAACACTGTCCAGGCACCTTTGCACATCAAGAGCTACAACTAGTGGTTAAATGCCACTCCATTATCGTCAGATCAACAACAACAAAATAAAACTAGTAAACAGTGCAATGTCTTAAAGACAACAGTTAATATTTGCTCACATAATGAAGCAAGAAAGAATGACACAAATGAGTGACCAAGACACAAAACTAAAGGACCTTCTTGAGGAAGAAAAGATTTTGGAACTACAGAAAAGAAATTCAGAAGAATGATGTCCAGGTCTTTCAATAAATGGAGAAAAATATCAAGAGAACATTGGAAACAAATAGTAAAGGCTATAGAAGAATAAAGGGAAACACTACAAGAGCATCCTGACAAAATAAATGAAAAAAATTAGAAACCATACAAAGACTCCAAATAGAAATTCAGAAGATTAACATTGAGATACTAGAATTCTCAAGGAGAGAGAAATGTCTTGAAAATGATGCTGCAACATATGTAAAAATGTCCTTGATTCAATGAATGGATATATGGATGTGATAAAAGCTGTAAGGTCCTACAAGAAAATTATTTTAAAAAATAAATAATAAACAAATTTTTTCAAGATACTAGAATTCTCAAGTAGAAAGAAAATGTTGATAGTAACATATGTACAAATGTGTTTGACATGATGGATGGATGAATGGATTGTGATAAGAGTTATAAGGTGCTTGACACAATGGATGGATGGATGGATGGATGGATTGTAATGAGTTTTAAGAACCCCAGGTAAAATTATTTTTTTAAAAGATATTAGAATTAGACAACACTCTGAACGAGCAAAGCAATAGGAATGAAGCAATGGAAATTCAAATTAGTGAGCTTAAAGAAAAGTCTGTCAGTAGTAACTTATAAGAAGAATAATGAAAAGAGGAAAGAAAATCCAAGAATTATGTGAGACACTATCAAGAGGAGTGGCTTATGCCTCATTGGTATTCCAGACGAGGAAACAGAAAAATCAAGAGAATATAGTGCAAGACCTGCTGGAAGAAAATATCCCTGATGCCAAAAAAGAGGAGAAAATAACCATTCCCACTCAAGAAGTTAAAAGACACCAAAAGGCAGTCACCATGACATAGCTTAGTTAAACTTTTCAACATTGTGGACAAAGAAACAATTCTCAGCAGTTTGGGGGGAAAAATGAGATGAACCAATAAGAATAAATTCAGATTTTTCAGCAGAAAGCTTACAGGCAAGAAGAAAATGGAATTGCATATATAAAATTATAAAAGAAAAATAAACCTGTGAAACAAGAATCATATAGCCAGCAAAATTACCAATCAAATATGAAGGAGAAATAAGAAAATTTCCATATAAAGAGAAACTAAAAGAAGTTATATACATATGCAAAATCAAACATACAAAAATTACTAAGGTGAGTACTTGGAGAGAGAATCAATTGCAGTGGTCATCACCCTGAGGTCAATCTACAAGACACAGCTCTACAGATCAGACCATTTAAAGAAGTACACAGAGTAAAACACAATTACAAGACTGAAATTAGAGATCCAGAGATATTCTATAAAGAAGACATAAAATAAAAGAGAGATTGTGTATACATGCAAAATATTCTAGTGGAGAGAAAATCAAATAGTTCACAATAGAAAGGAGGCTGTCTTCAATTTTGGAGAAAGTAATAATTAACAAGTAAACCCCAAAGAAAATAGAAAAGCTACATCAAAAAATTTAAAAGAACAAGCACAAAGACGTACTAAACAATAAAATAACAACAAAAAAGGAACAAGAAAACTCACAAAAAACAATTAATTCAGCACAGATGATTATAAGAAACATAAATTAATCACACTACAAAGGATACACATAAAAATTAAAAAAAATAAGTTAATACTTAGCAATAACAACCTTAAATGTAAATGGACTAAATGTACTGGTAAAGAGGCAGAGTAACAGAATGGATTACAAAACAGGACCTATTACCAAACTGCTTACAAGAAATGCAGATGGAAGAAAACATAACAAGCCAATGGTAATCAAAAATTAAGCAGGAGTAGCAATATTCACCTCTGAAAAAAATTTTCAAGGCAAAATCCATCAGGAGAAACAAAGAAGAAAGCTACATAATGATAAATGGGACCATTGAACAAGAAGCGATAACCTTAGTAAATATGTATGTACCCAATAAAAGACTCAGATTCATCAAACTTTTAGAAAGTAGATCATTCCCCAGAATAAACTGCTTGTAAAGCCACAAAGCTAGCCTTAATTAATTTTAAAACATTGAAATATTACTAACCATTTCCCCAGATCATGAGAAAATTATAATTCTCAGATCTACAAATTAGAAAGCAACAATAGGAAGATCTAGCAAAAAACCAAATTCATGGAGATTGAACAACACTCTGCTTCAAAACTGCCGGGTAACTGAATAAATAAGGAATGAAATTTGTAAATACCTTGGAATAAATAAGAATGAAAATACAACATAGTAAAAGCTTTTGGGGGCACAGCAAAAGCAATACTAAAATGGCAATTTATAGCAATAAATGCACATATCAAAAATGAAGAAAGAACCAAAATGAACACCTTCCATCTTCAACAATTGGACCAAGCACAGTGAAATGACCCTTCAGTCTCCAGAAGAAAAGAAAAAACAAAGATTAGAGCAGAAATAAATAAGTCAGAAAATTCATAAGAGGTGAGTTCTTTAAGAATATTAATAAAATTGACAAACCACAGGAAAACTTAACAAAAGAAAAGGAAAAGATGTAATATCATGAATAAAAAATGAAAGGGTGACATTACAATGGAGCCAACTGAAATTAAAAAGATAATAACATATGAAGGACTATACTCCAATAAATTTGAAAATCTAAGAGAAGTGGGCAGGTTTACTGAAACACACTAACTGCCTAAAATAACACAAAGAGACTGATGTACAAACCCTAAACAGACCTTCAACCGAAGAAGAAACAGATCAGGATATTTAAAATCTCACACTAACAAAAAGGCCAGGACAAGATGACTTCACTGAGGAATTCAGCCAAGCATTCAGACAAGAGTTGTCACCAACTCTACACAAACTATTGCAGAGTATACAAAAGGATGGCAAACTCCTCCTCATGTTTTATGAAGTGACTATACCCAGCCAAAACCAGGCTAAGACATTTCCACAGTTGAAAATTACACACAAACATCCTTTATGAACAAAGATGCAAAAATTCTCAACAAAATCCTAGCCAATAGAATCCAACAAATTATCAAATCGGAAACAAACCAAAACATAATGATCAAGTGGAATTTTGACCATATATGCAAGGATGGTTCAACATTTAAAAAGTAATCCATGAAATCCACCACATAAATAAAACTAAGGAAAAGAATGACATGGTTATGTGAAAGTATTTGACAAAACCCAACATCCATTTCTGATTTTTAAAAAAACTCTAAAGAAAATAGGAATAGAAGAGAAATTCCTCAACATAATAAAGATCATATATGTAAAACAATGGCCAACATCTCACTTAATGAGGAGAAACTGAAAACATTCCTCTTGTGACTAGGAATCAGACCAGCATGCCCTTTATCACCACTCTCATTCAATATTGTGCTAGAAGTCTTAGCTCTGATATTAGACAACAAAAATTAATTAAAGATGTCAAAATTTACAAAGAAGTAAAATTCTATTTGCAGATGACATAATTCTATCTGAAAATCTCAAAGACTCAACCAAAAAAATTATTGAAAATCATTGAAAACTTTGGAATCATAGCTTTGTACATGAGCAACATACAAAATCAATCAGACCCCTGAATACAAATGAAGAGAGTTCTGAAAAGGACATCATGAAACCAATATAATTTGCAATAGCCACACAGAAGACGAAACACTTAGGAAAGAACATAACCAGAGAAACAGAAGACTTACATAGATAAACCTGCAAAATACTACTACAAAAAAACAAGAGACATACACAAATGGACAAATATTCCATGTTCATGAATGAGAAGACTTAACATTTTAAAAATGCCAAAACTACCCAGAACTCAAACTCTCTGTCATCAAGTCGATTCTAATTCATAGTGACCCTAAGAAATCTATAAATCTAATGCCATGCTGACCCTGATTCCAGCATCATTCTTAAATAAACAGTAAAACTAAACACCAACTTCATATGGAAAGGAAAGAGACCTTGGATAAGCAAAACACAACTAAAGAGGAAAAGCACAAAGGGTAGGGTGTGTTTTTTGCTCTCACTTCTGTACTTCAATACCTATTACACCATCAGGGTAAGCAAAGAGCTTGGTACTCGTACAACTAAGATCTGTAGACCAGTGGCGCAGATTAGAGTACTCAGAAACAAATCCATAAACTTACAGGTAACTGGTCTTCAGCAAAGGGCTAAAATACATTA
>NW_022103898.1:51124838-51142749 GCF_000313985.2 Echinops telfairi
GGAGCATGTACACTGGTGCAGATAAGAGTTCTCCACACACGGAATCCAGGACAGATAAACCCCTCAGGAACAATAATGGAAGTAGCAATACAATGAAGGTAGGGGGAAGGTGGGGGGAGAAAGGGGTACCAATTGCAATGATCAATGTATAACGTGCTCCACCTCCACCCCACAGGGTGATGAACAACAGAAACATGGGTGAAGGAAGACAGCCGATGGTGTAAGATATGAAAATAATAATAATTTATAAATTATCAAGGGTTGATGAGGGTAGAAGGGTGAGGGAGGGAGGAAAAAATGAGGAGCTGATACCAAGGGCTCAAGTAGAAAGAAAATATTTTGAAAAGGATGATGACAACATATGTACAAATGTGCTTGACAAAGTGGATGTATGGATTGTCATAAAAGCTGTAAAAGCCCCCAATAAAATGTTTTTTTAAAAAGAAAGAAGAGAGAAAAAACAGGGACAAACTTAAGTATAAATACACTATTACACACACACACACACACACACACAAACACACAGCCACCATAGAAAACACAATAAATGAGTAAGACCTATTGGATTAGGCCAGGTTAAGTAGAGAAACAAATTCAGTGACACTCGTATATGTGTAAGAAAGAGCTTTATACTTTATATCAAGAAATATTTACCAGTAGATATCAAGAAAACATTCTAATCCGGTCCAGATCAAGTCCGTAAGCCCGATATCAGTCCTTGAGCCCCTCTCCAGACTTTCACAGTCACAATCAATGATGGAGAATGCAGAAAGATCACAGGCCTGTGGGTGAAAAGTCATGTGGACCTAATAGCAGTGACTCTGGCAGCCAGCAGGGTCAGTCAGCAGGAAAGGTGAAGAGGGGCAGAAGCAAGTTTCCTTGGGCCCTCCTTATGAAAAGGCCATGCCCACCAGGAGGCACCATCAGGCTGTGACCTGATTGGCAGGTTGAATATCACCCCTACACTTTTATTTCTCTTCAAGTTGACATAAATTATGTAACGACCACCCCGACTAAAAATAAGAGATTTGTGTGCACCCGAAAACTTCATCAAAAGAGTAAAGAGAGAACCCACATACAGAAAAAAAAAAATGGCAACTATATATCAGACAAGGTCTAATCTGGAGAAAATGGAAAGATCTCAACAAGAAAAAAAATAACATCATTTTTAAATGGGCAGAAGGCATAGACAATTCACCAAAGAAAATACCTAGATGGCCAATAAACATGAAGAAATGCTCTTGATCACTATCCATTTGAGAGATGCTAATAAAAAAACTCAGACATGCAACTTCATGCCAGCATGGATAGCATGTTTTCCATAAAAACAAAATAATGAATGGTAACGAGAAGATGAAAAGATTGAAATCCTTATACACCGTTCAAGGGAATGTAAAACTATACAACCACCGTGGAAAGTGGTGTGGCCCATCCTCAAACACCTGGGAGTATAAATATAAAATGATCTAACAGTATCTTTACTTGCTATACACCCTAAAGAAAGCAGAGCTGTGGCATGAACAGCTACATGCACATCGATTTTTATTGCAGCACCACTCACACTAGCAAGGAGATGAAAACAACCTAAATGCTCCTCGGTGGAGAAATGGAGAAACTTCTGTACAGACGCCATGGGATACTCTGTTTTGCTAAAGAATCATGATAAAACTGAAACGTCTCGTGGCATGAAAGGATTTGGAAGGCATTATGCTGAAAGTTAGCCGGTTAGTAAAGGACAAATATTGTATGAGACAAGGGTCATACAAGAAAAAAAAAAACAAGAAAAACTCTTTTCATACCCAAAGAAGCAGAGTTTGATGGTATCAGGGATGAGGGAAAGAAGAGAGCTAGCAACCTTCCATATCACCTGCTGACCTTGAGCTCTATCAAACCCTGAAATTTGCCACCTAACCTGGGATTCGTTGGCCTCTGCAGTCTCTGACTAGCAACGGACCATCTCACCTGCCAATCTTGAGTCTATGAGTCAGAAGACTCCAGACTCAAGCATGATGCATGATTTATAACTTGCTGGTCTCTACCACTGTGTGAGCCATTTCCCTGAGTTAAATCTCCGTGTGTGTGTGTGTGTGTGTGTGTGTGTGTGTGTGTGTGTGTGTACACAAACACATTAACTTCACTGGCTTTGCTTCTCTAGAGAATCTGGCCTAAAATATCACCATACTGTTTTCTATTATGTAGTATATTCTCCAGAAGAGTCCACATAGCTTCCCATGAAACTCTTAGCACTACAGAGCATGTTATATCATGGGATCATACATATCTTATGAGGCATGTGTAGTTTGGAATAACATACAATATTGACCACCACATGCTTATCATATTTGCTATTCCCCTGCTGCCCAAATCTCAATATCCAAGAGTGATGGCTACTTTTTCTAAAACATATGCACTCTTTCAAGAGATTGGAAAGGGTTGTGTGTAGAAAATGCACCCTTCCATATTCTCTGTTTGTTCTTCAGATTATGATTTTTTCAAGGTCAAATTCTTGTCATGGACCTCTCACCCTCTTGAAGGTTCCTGCCGTCCCCCACCCCCAGCAACAGTTTCCATGTGTTCAGAAAGGTTATGACCAGAGCTATGGCATTTACTTCATTTTTCTACACTTTAGAACACTATATATGTTGCCACCAGGCACTAGTGTGGCCAGACTTTTGTTAGGAGACAGATTCATATCTGTATAAAACCATTTCAGGTTTGATTTTTGTTTTTCTTCAAAACCTTTTCTTACATTACTTGAGATGGAAAAGCAGCTCAAAAATTACCTTGTTAAAAAATTCTTAAATTACTTTATGATATAATTTTTTAAAATTCTTACTGCCCTGTTCTGTATGCCAGTGGACTATTATAACTCTCTCTAAATACATGTTAATATTGAACAAAGGTTCCACATATTAAAAGAATAATTGTTTGAAATATAATAAAAGATATGCTATGCATCTGACTTTCTAGAGTAGATGGAAACTTGAACTTGTCATTCTCTGAAGCTCCTGCATTTTTTTGATAAATGATTTGATAAATGAAATTTACTTTTCTCCTTGTTAACCATGTGTTTCATAAAAGTGAACTGTGTGGATAATATAATCATATATTATTGTAGTAATATATTTGAGGACTGCAACAGCACTATAAAGGATTGATACTGTACATATTTAAAGCCAGTGTTCAAGTGTTCTGGAAAGCCAAACCACATAAATATAGAAGAGTCCCACACTTTACTCCAGTGACTACATAGTTGGGAAACTATGCACCAGTTAAACAAAGAAATTAAACACATAGGGCCTGTTACATTTAAATATTTAAGTGCCACGTTTTAAACAAAGAATGTTACTGTAGCCTAGAGGATTTCCAAGCAAAAATTAAAATCTGAACCTTTTATAGGACACCCTTATTTTTTTCCTCGAGATTTTGAACTTCACACAATAATGCTTTTCACTTCTGTACTTTCTCCAAATATTTTCAACATCTTAGAGGCTACATTGTTTTATAAGAATAATCTGTAGGTTTCCAAAGAGCTGCACTCTCCCACTCAGCTGCCCTGGGGGAGGAAAGCCTCTGCACACAACTTATTTTCATTTCTCTCACCCCAAAAATGATCAAATAAGGACTGCTTTCCCACAAACGTTTCTAGGGCAAGCGGCTCTGACAAGTGCAACTTTTATCACGGCAAACATCTCGTCTCTTTCCTGCTCTGGCATGTCCAAGGAAAAAGATTATTTAACACGCACCGACCGTGTTAGAGTCAAGGCTCCACCAATTAAAAGATGAACAAGGAGAATGTACAGTTTTAAGCCATTGGAAAGTGGCTGCATTGAATGTCTCTGGGTTTCTGCCACCAATAATTGAATAAGTTCTACACATGCTACAGAATCTGTACAATCTCTACAGAAGCGGCTCCTTGTTGCTACCAAAATAGACATGTGTTGGCTACATATTTCTCAGCAACCTGGTTCAAATAAGGATACTGCGTATTACATATGATTTACTATTTTGGAGTTACCATGGCAGAGAAGAGAAAAGATATTTTCGTTGATGGAATGTCTCTTCACAGAGACCCTTATTTTGGCTTTCCTGACTTCCTGACGCAGTTTTCAGATCTCATTTAAAATACTTCTATGACTTGCTTTGTTTTTTTGTTTTTTTAATTATTTGAGATAATCAACATTCCAGCATCGCAGGAAGAGTAGGAGATACATTATTCGATGTGTAAACAAGCAGATGAGCAGGATTTAAAGGTACAGTGTTCAAATGAAAAGAACACATTGGAAGTTCTATCAGAAGTTAGATAAACTCTTTCACTTTCAGCCCAAGTTTTCTTGGTCCTTTCTCAATGTCTCTTTCTATTCACCAGCTTTTATATTTCATTTATTCGTTGTCCCTTTGTCATATAAAAATGTAGTTAGACTGTAAAATTGGATTAGATTATGTTGCAATTTTTTTAACTTCGTCTGTCTTTTTTTTTTTAATCAAAGTGATTGAAAATATCAGATTTTATTTTTCACTCTCACACCAGATATCCTTTGGGGCATTTGGGAGCTTTGATTGCATTATCCTGCCTCTAAGGACCAGGTTTAGGAAGCAGCCTGCATCTAAAACAAGGGCCAGTACACGATGTGGTGAATGCCAGATCTGGCTCATGGCAAGTTTGGGGTTTGTTTTGTTTTGTTTTGTGTTGGTTTTGTTTTGGTTTTTTAATGGCCTAGGAGCTAAGAATGGCTTTCACAATTTTCAATAGTTAAAAGAAATACTCTTAAAGAAGAGTATTTTGTGATATGGAAGAATCATATGAAATTAGAATTTTAGTAGAACTTCATCAAGTTTTACTGGAACAGGCGTGCTCACTCAGCTATGCATTTCCAGTGGCTCCTTCCATCCTACAACAGCAGAGCTGGCTTGGTGCACCTGACAGCACATCGCCTGCAAAGCCTAAACCATTCATGATCTGGCCCTTTACAGAAAATACAGCTGTTCTCTTTTGAATCATAGCATGGCTTGTCACCATGCCAGACGGTAAAGGAGAACATGGTAAATCATGGCCTTACTCTTAGGGCTCCCACCTGGGAGTGACACTGATGTCTGCTCATCACTCATTGTCCAAATCAAATCAGAGAGCTACACTCAATGTCAGCAAGAGAAGAAACTATTCCTAGAGAAGCAAAATATATTTGATGGGCACTGACGACTATCTCAATGAAAAGAAATCACCTAGAAAGTAGTTGCAAAGTAAATAGATTTTCTATTTCATAAATTACCTACTGGTTTGAAGAAACAGCATTGGGGTCACATATGACCACCTTGGGCTACGAAAAACTCCACACCAACTCAAGGCTGCTGTTTATGAGGAAGAAGTCAGACACACTTCCACCTTCTAAGTCTTTTTACTCTATTCTGACTCCACCTGTTCTTCCCTCAGCACTCCACTTCTCTGCTAGATTAGATAATTCATTGCAATGCCATAGAGAACTCACAGACAATACTCACCATTTTTGGGGTTTCTTAAATAAGTTATTAGGTTATGTATTGGGATAAGAAAACATTAAGGATGCCGTTATTTTATCTGCAACACCTCTTCTGAGCCCTGACACTCACTCTTCTTTGGGTCCTGTGTGGAAGTTATGGAAGCCCAAAACCTGACATGTAAAGTAGCTCTTACAAAGAGAAGTGAGGGCCTGGGGTAAATGGGGAAAGCAGGTTGTAAGTAGGACAGCAGCCCGGTGAGAAGATGGATCTGTCCACTGGGAAACTGACAGAGAGCTCTCTAGTGGTGTCCATGTATTTCCACAATACTGTCCTGAGATACCATGGCCCATTTCTTTGCCAATGTAAACCAGGGGCTGCAAGATCCACAGAAAGGAGAAGAATTGCATCAGCATTAACGATGGAACCCATCTGAAGTTGGGAGGAGAAACTATCAACACTGACAGGCTGGACAATCCCTGAGCACATTCTCTTCCCTCACTTCCTTACTGGTTTTCTACCTCTCTATTGCTTCCCTCTGATAACATGTCCAACGTAGGTGAGTTGAAGTCTTGCCATCTTTGCTTCTAAGGAGCTTTCTGGTTGTTCTTCTTCCAATAGATATTTGTTTGTTCCTTTGGGAGTCCATCTACGAATGCTATTCTTTACTAGCACCACAATTCACATACATTGATTCTTTCAGTACCTGGGAAAGGATATTATGCTGGGCAAAGCAGGAAGGCAGCAAAAAGGTAAAAGAGGAAGACCCTCAATGAGATGGATTGACACAGTAGCTGCAACAGCAGCCTCAACGCGAACAATTGTGAGGGTGATGCAGGACTGGGCAGTGTTTCCTTCTGTTGTCTGTAGGGTACTGTGAGTCAAAACCCACTCAAGTGCACCTGAAAACAACTGCTTCCCCTTCCACAGTTTATACTCACAACTGAGGGAGACAACACTTTGAAAACTGATGCCATTACGAAAGAGTTCCTGAAATGGAATTCCTAAGGTGAGATGAAGAGAAAGAGAGCCCACCATGTGAATGAACGTGATCAAGCCCAGAGGCTCAGCACTCTGATCATCATCTCCCTCCCACAGTTGAGGGGTATGACTAGACAAAACTAACTACAAGTACAACAGTAGTAGGAAATATATCAACAACTATATACTATTAAATATGAAAATGCAGATGAAACTAATAAAAGTGCAAATATAAAATTGAATACATTAATAACTTTTAAATAAATTTAACTAATGTAAGACTTCCTTAAAATCCACCAAACTCCAGCCCTAATAGAATAAGACAGTTTGAATTTGAATTTTTTTTAAGTCCATAATCAGGGACCTTGATTTATGTATTATTAAAATCACACATGTATATCTGAGAAAACCTACACTCATAATAATATAGAATGGCTTTACCTAAGCAATTAGCCTACTCAGTCAATAAAAGTTCATGCAATTCTAAACTACACACAAAATAAAATGCTTCAGAAAGGCTAAAACAAAAAGACTGGCAAAGACATGCCAGGCACAGGCAAGTCAAAAGAAAACAGTCATCATAATATCGATAAAGAAAAGTATGAATTCAATTATCACTAAACAAGACAAATAGGATATTTTATTATATTTAGGTTTAGAATTCACAATGAAAGTATAACAGCTTTAATGTCTATGTACAAAAAGTAAAGCAGCAGCTTTTAAAAAATAAGAACTACCAAAGATAAAATTAGAAATAAAGACGCTGGCATTTTCTGTCAGAACAGACGTATTAAAGTGATATTAAGCACATATGGAAGACATAACAAGTAATCTTGATGCATATATTATAAATCTCAACCTTATAAAATAGAATGTGATTCTTAACAAATAAAATGAACTACTTAAAAAATTGTCTCTACATTAAGCTACAACAAAGTCAATAGATGGAACAAAGAAATCATGGAAAACCACATTCTCTGACTAAAGCAGAGTAAATCAGAAAAGAACATAATTTTGAAAACATTTGTCCATCTGTAAGAAACTCAAAAACTCTTTATTAAACATGCTTAAGTCAAAGGAGATGTGCAAAAATAAAAATACAAAAATTCTAGAACATGCTAGACAGTGGTCAAAGCAATGTTCATAGCATTAATATCTCTCAACAAAGAAAAAGAAAACAAGTGTTTAATACATCCAAGTTAAAAAGTAAAAGATAATAGTAAAAATAAAAGAAAAACAAATGACTTAGATAAGAGACCATAATTACTCATAAATAAAACAAAGATTGTTTTTTAGGGAAGAAAGTCAGCAACAATATTTGACCACTGGTGAAGCCAAAAGGAGAATGAGGAGGAAGCAAAAATTATCAAATTAAGAAATTACAGAGCATACATAAATATCAAAAGAAAAAATGGAATTAAAACATTTTTCACGCCTCTAAGGATCCCTGGTATTGAACTGGGTTATGTCAGGCTGCCAAGATCAGCATTTCGAAACCACCAGCCATTCCTTGGGTGAAAGAGAGGGCTTTCTACCGCTGTAAAGATGTATAGTCCTCAGAAACCCACAGGGGGCGTGGTACTCCGTCTCTTTGAGGTGGAATTGACAGTGACTTTGATTTTCACACCTCTATAAAATTTAAACATGTAACCCCCAAAAAAAAATCCATTCAAGTGAATATGGATAATATAATTTACCAGGAAAATATAATTTACCAAACTAACCAGTAGAAATGGAAAGCCTAAACAGTCTTTACACTAAAAAAAGAGAGAGAGAAAATTATAAAAGATCTATCCAAAATGAATAAATAATATCCCGGAATTTCACAACAATACTTTACATGGGGAAAACTACTAATAAGCAAAATCAAAAGAAAAATGACACACTGTGAAAAATCTATGATGTTATTTCAGATACTATTACTAGTAAAAAATAAAAACACCTTTGCATGTCTGGCTAAACTTCCAAGTGCAATAGCTATGCTGAAGTTTGGTGAAACAAATAACAAAAGAATCAAAACAAAGTGTTAGAGTTGTAACTGCTATAAAAGCTGCCCTTGAAGAGCAGAGAAGTGGGAGTTTCACACCCAAGTGCAGCTTATTTCTCCTATGCTAGCAGAGCAGAGGGATTGTTTGAACTAGCCAGCCTTCCTGAACGCACATTACAAGAACTGGGAGGTGGTCATATTTTATATGCCAGTTTGAGATTAACTAACTCCAATTTTTTTCATGTGTATAGGAATAATTAAAAGAAATTTATAATCCCTGCAATAACTGTGCTAAGACTGCAGGTGAGCAAATAATCAGAGAAACTGGAGTATATGAAGAAGAAAGTGGCAACAGAATTGGAGAAAGGCTTATTAACAGCCTGCAACCCACAGATGACACAATCCTGCTCACTGAAAGTGAGGAGGACTTGAAGGACTCCACGATGAAGATCCAGGGTCACAGCCTTCAGTAGGAATTACAACTCAACATAAGAAAACCAAAATCACTCCAACCAGACCAATAGCTAACATCATGAAAAATGGAGAAAAGACTGAATTTGTGAGGTTTTCATCTTGCTTGAATCCACGATCAATGCTCATGGAAGCAGCAGTCAAGAATCAGAAGATACATTGTATTTGGGTGAATTTACTTCACACGACCTCTCTAAAATGTTGACAAGCAAAAATGTTACTTTGAGGACTGAGTTGCTCCTGATCCAAGCCATAGTATTGTCAATTGCTTCATAGGCATGTGAGAGTTGGACATTGAATAAGGAAGACCAAAGAATTGATGCAATTGAATTATGGTGCTGGCGAAGAATATTCAAAATACCATGGACTGCCAATAGAATGAATAAATAAGTCTTGGAAGAAGTACAGCTAGAAGGATCCTTAGAGGCAAGGATGACTGTGATTCAGGCTTGTGAATTGCTGTAATATTGTAAGTTATGCCACCAATATTTCAATATAAGCAGTCATCCATGGTGAACATGTCTCAGCAGAGCTTCTAGACTAAAAAAGATAAAAACGGACTAAAAAGAAGCAATAGGCAGTCCACCCTGAGAGCCTAGCAACAGAACTATAGCTGATATGGTGCAGAAGATGAACTTCTCAGATTGGAAGGCATTTAAAATGCAATTAGGAAAGAGCTGCCTCCTCAAAGCAGAATTGACCTCAACGGCATAGCTGGAGTAAAGCTTTTAGGGCATTCATTAGTAATGGGCCATGACTCAAAATGAGAAGAAACAGGTGCAAACACACATTAATAATTAGAAAGTGTAGCATATGAAGTATGGATCTAGAAGAATTAGAAGTCATCAAAAATTGAATAAAGATCAATATCCTAGCATGAGTGAACTGAAATGGACTGGTATTGATCATTTGGGGTCAATCAGACTAGAAATGACAAACTCAAGACCAATCACATTACATTGGTCATCACAAAAAGAGTATTTAAAGATCTATCTTGAGGTACAATGATGGCTGTGATAAGAATATATATATATAATATAGATATGTATATGCCTACATACCAGTTAATCCAAACATTATTAGAATTTATGTATTAACCACTAAAACCAATTGAAGACTGCTACCAACTTTTCAGTCTGAAATTGATTAAAAGAAATAATTGAGATAACATTGATAATTGCTGATGATGGGAATTAGATATTTGGAAACAAAAATGACAGATCAGTTGTTGGAAAATAAAGAAATGAAACAGGAATTTGAATGACAGAATTTTGTGAAACTATCAATATATTCATTGCAAACCCTTTTTTTAACAGCACAATATACAGACCTTGCCAGATGGACTACATGAAGTCCAATTGATTGCATCTCTGTGGAAAGAGATAATGGAGAAGCTCAGTGTTATCAGCCAAAACAAAGTCAAGGGTCAACTCTGGAAGTTCAAGTTGAGCAAGTCCATGAGAATCAAAATATGAATTTGAGTATATCTTACCTGAATTTAGAGACAATTTCAAGAGCAGATTTAATGCATTCGACACTCTGATCAAAGATCAGCCAAGTGATGAGATGACATCAAGAACATGATACATGAAAAAAGGAAAATATCATTCACACGACAGGAAAAAAAGAAAAGACCAAAGTGAAAGTCAGAAGAGACTCTGAAATTTGTTCGTGAACACAGAGTAGCTAAAGTGAACAAAAGAAATGTAAAGTAAAAGAACTAAACAGAACACCTTAAAGGCAACTCTGGTATACAAGAAAATGCTCACCATATATCAAACTGAAAGAACTGAAGAAGGGGGAAAAAAATGACCCTCGAGTGGCAAGTTAAAGGATTCTAAGGGTACGATGCAGGAACCATGGTGGCATAGATAACCAACCATATGCATTAGGCTGCTAAGTGCAAGGTCAGCAGTTCAAAAGCTCCAGCCATTTAGATACCATTCTGTATAACATATCCTCCCCTATCCTCTTGTTCAGACACCTAATCTTTACCCACCAAGTATTAAAAAGGATGAGTTAAGTGAAGTAAAATTTAATTCCTACGAAGGGTTTTCAATATTTAGCGTGCACAAGACTCATTTGGAAATACTTAAGATGCAGTGATTAATTGCTCAAATCACACCATCCTTTTGCTGTCAATTTCCTCATCTGTAAGCCGGGGAACATAGTGCCTACCCCATACTGCTGTATGATTAAAATGAGATAATTATTCACATTTAACAAATGTTTATTATTAAAGTATATATGCAATACCTATAAAAATACATGACCCACTTGCTTCACTGGCATTGAATCTATGTTGACTCATGGTAACCCTTACATGACAGAGTAGAACTGCGCCTGTGAGTTTCCGAGACTGGAAAGCCTCATCTTTGTCCAGCAGAGCAGCTGGTAGTTTCCAACTCTTGACCTTGTGGTTAGCAGTTCGAAACATAACCTACTGCACTGCCAAGGTTCCTAAAATACATGATGGGACCTCAAAAAGTTCTTGGAAAAACTCCATTGTCTTTCAATTCCATTTTTCCACAAAATTTTTGAAGCCCCTCGTATAAAGCATGAACAGAGAGCTCAATAAACACATATGTGTTCAGGCAGCATAATATAACTGCAATCTCTTCATCCAACAAAACCCTCAAATATCAGGATCTTTTATTAATAGAAATTAAAGGACTTTCTTTTAAAGTCATATGTACTACCATTATTATATTGTAAAGTAATATGGATAGTTTTTATTAATATACAAAAATTAAAACCTGATCATAGTCCTATCTGTGATGAAAAGCACATACCAATTTCAACTTATAATGACACTATATTGGGTTTCCAGGGCTATAAATTTTTACAGGAGCAGAAAACCTCATCTATCTCCTGAAATATAAATAATAAGGTCTATATGACTTTCATTATGTAGAACTTAGTATGTTTCACCTAAAATAGGAAATCTTATCAATTATTTTGATTATATTACCTTATTCAATGTTGTTAAAAATCTCAATTCATTGCCATTGTTAATGATTTGACTAATAAGCTATTTTGAACACTTTGTTAGCATGATAGGTTTGTCTCTAAATTATTAATTTGAATCCTAATAACGATAGTAAAAAATATTCTAAAAGCCATGAATAGAACATAACTAGTGATTTAGTCATAGCCTTTAAGTCAACATATTACTGGAGCCTTAGAGAACGAGAAATTATTGAAAGGTGATGGAACAAAAAATGGCTATGTCTCACTTCAGAACATTCTACTTTTGTGCTGAAAGGTCAAGAGTCACAACCCAATTTGTGTTCTTTCTGATGGCTATAGCCCCCTTATAGAATTGGACAATGATGTGGAAAGATTGTAAGGGAATGAGAGTTAGATGCACAGCTTATAAAAATATATAGTAGAACTGAGACCTCTGACAATGCTCCAGTTCAGGCCTATGATGTAAAGGTCACAACAATCTTGGGATATACGAGGGGATACCACCACCCCCAAAAATGGAAAAAAGCTCCCCTGGGCAGAGCTTTTGTAGTATGCATGTTTCCCGCTAGGTGAACATCAAGCAACTCGTTCTGAGTTAGTGCACCCAGTGGCATTGTCTGGGAAGGTTCTCTCTGGTCACAGTGAATTTCATTGTAAAAGTTTCACTCAAGCCGCAGAAACTGGCAGAAACTACAATGACAGTGCTGTAGGAAAAACTCAAGTGTAAGAGTGTTGTGTTTTTGTTTTTTTCATTTCAAAAAAGGTGAAAGGTTGATTGATGACAAACCTCATCTGGATGTCCATCAACTTCCCGAATAGATGAAAATATCAACTGGTAGTACATTTGAAATTCATTCCAGGTCAAACTGTTAATCAAGCTTTCTATTTACAGGTTCTGAAAAGATTGCATACCAGTGTGGGACAAAAAAGGTCTGATTGGTGGCAGGCAGGGGACTGTTTTTGCCACCACAACAATGGACCTGCTCGCACCGTCATCTTAGTACCCCAACTTTGGTAAAAAAACAGCATGCCTCTCTTGCCCCATGCACCTTACTCACCTGACCTCACTCCATGCAACATCTTTTTTGTTTCCTCTAATGCAGAGGGACATGAAAGGTCAGCGAATTGACAACATAGAAGAAGTGAAAAAAAAAATGAGGGATGTGCTGTCAGCCATTCAAAGAGATGAGTTTGAAAAAGGTTTCCAAGAATGGAATCACAGATGTGGCAAATGTATTAAGTGTAATGGAGAATACTTTGAAGGTGATATGGTTATTTTGTAAAGAAAATTTAAATACATAGCTTTCAAAAAATTCTGGATTTTGGGGGGGTGAGGGATACCTGTCCCCCATCCAGGATAAACAGAATATTTTTATATTTATATAAAACAGATCAATCTTATTTAAAAAACACTAACAGGAGTTCTCTAGATGGAAAATAAACAACAGTAGACAACAAGTGATTAACATAAAAGACACCACCACCCAGAAATCAACCCAGATATAGAACTATCCAAAGTAAAACCAACGTTGTTGTTGCGGCTGCTGTTGTTGTTAGGTGTGGGCAAGTTGCTTTCTACCCATAGCGACCGCAAGTACAACAAAATGAAACACCACCTAGTCCTTTACTGTCTTCAAACTCATTTGTATATTTGAGCCTATTGTGGCAGCCATGATGTCAGTTCCTCTTGTCGAAGGCCTTCCTCTTTTTGGCTGCCCCTCCACTTCACCAGGCAGAGTGTCCTCCTCCAGGGAATGGTCTCTCCTGATAACATGCCCGAAGTAAGACAAAGTCTCACCATTCTTGTCACTAAGCAGCATTCTGACTGTGCAGCCATTTCTTCTTTCAGCAGTCTGTGGGACTTTCTTTCGATATTCTTTGCCAACACCATAGAGCAAATGCATCAATTTTCCCTTGGTCTTCCTTATTCAATGTCCAACTTTCATATGTATATGAGGCAATTGAAAATATCATGGCTTAGGTCAGGCACACCTTAGTCCACAAAGTAACATCCTTTTTACTCAACACATTACAAAGGTCTTGTGCAGCAAGGCTCAATTGGTTTTCTCATTACTGCTTTTGTGACCATTGATTGTGGAGCCAAACAAGATGAAATCTTTGAAAACATCAATATTTTCTCCCTTTATCATGGTGCTGCCTACTGGTCTGGCTGTGAGGATTCTCATTTTCTTTACATTGAGTTGTAATCCATACTGAAGGCTGTAATCCCTGATCTTCGAGAGTAAATGGTTCAAGTCCCTCTCGTTTTCCACAAGCAAAGTTGTGTCATCTCCATATTAAAGGTTTTTAATGAGCCTTCCTCCAATCCTGACCCCATATTCTTCTTCATATAAGTCAGCTTCTCTGGTGATTTGCTCCACATACAGATTGAATGAGTGTGGTGAGGGATACAATGCTGATGCACACCTTTCCTGATTTTTAAAACATGCAACATTCTCTTGTTCTGTTCACACAACTGCCTCTTAAGCCATGTACAGGTCCTACATGAGCACACAGAAATGTTCTGGAATTCCCATTCTTCTCAACACCATCCCTAGTTTGTTATGATGTACACAGTCTGGTGCCTTTGCATAGCTTAAAAAAAAACACAAATAAATATCTTTCTGATATTTTCTGCTTTCAGTCAAGATTCATCTTACATCAGCAATGATATTCCTTGTTCCACTTCTTCTAAATCCAGCCGGAACCTCTGGCAGCAGCCTTCAATGTGTGGTTGCAACAGCTATTAGATGACTTTCAACAAAATTTTACTTGCATCTGATATCAATGATATTTGTCTACCATTTGTGCGTTTTCTTGAGTTACCGTACCTTTCTTTGGAAAGGGTACAAGAATAGATCTCTTCCAGTTGGTAGCTGTCCTCCAAATTTCCTGGTACAGACAAGTGAGTGCCTTCAGTGCTTCATTAGCTTGTTGAAACATTGGTCCTCTACCAGTTCCAAGAGGCCTGTTTTTGGCTAATACTTGCAGTGCCATTTAGCCTTCTTTCTTGCTCAGATAAGCAAGAAAGACATGGTTGAATGTTGACTAGTTCTTTTTGGTACAGCGACTCTGTGTATTCTTTCCATCTTCTTTGGATTCTTCCTGCATCTTTTAATATTTTGCCCATATACTCTTGCAATATTGCAAATCAAGACTTAGTTTTTTCTTGAATTCTTTCTGGTTAAGAAATTCTGGGTGATATAAAGACTGTAACTATGTTGATGGTTTCTTGGGAGGCAGAGCAGGGGAGGTTGCAGGGAGGTGGGGAGCTAATGACATGAGTACAAGAAAGAAGTAAATATCCTAAAATTGATCATGGAGATGATTGTACAATTCTTTTTAATAAGATTGAACTATTAAATTTATGATATATGAAATATTTGCCAATAGATATCTTTTTAAAATATATATACTGAGTGTGTTCTTCCTTTTGGGTGCTTTTTTCTAACTCTAGGTCTTTGGACATTTCAATATAATATTGTACTTCATCTTCTTGAGCTGCTCTTTGAAAATTTCTGTTCAGCTCTTTGACGTCATCATTTCCTCATGTGCCTTACCTACTGTACCATTAAGAGCAAATTGCAGAGCCTCTTTTGACATTCACTTGATCATTTTTTTTCCTCCTTGTCTTTTTAATGAGCGGTTGCTTTCTTCGTTAATGATATTCATAACGTCCAACAGCTTGTCAAGTGTTTTATCATTAGTGTTCAATGGGTCAAATCTGTTCTTCAGATATTCTCAAAATTCAGGTAGGAGAGTCTCAAGGTTGCATTTTGGCTGCTGTATTTGTTTTCATTTTTCTTCTATTTCAACCTGAATTTACATATAAGCAATTGGTGGTTTGTTTTTAACTGCAGATAATGAGCTTCTCTACCATCTCTTCCCCCAAATGTAACCAATTTGATTTCTGTGTATTCCATCTGAAGAAGTCCATGTGTACAGTTGCCTTTTGTGTTGTTGAAAAAAAAGGTATTTTCTATGAACAAATCATTGGTCTAGAAAAATTCTATCATGTAATCTCAGCGCTGTTTCTATTACCAAGACCATATTTTACTACTGTTCCTTCCTCTTTGTTCCAAGTTTTGCAATTCCATTCCTGGTAGTTATCAATGCATTTTGATTGTACATTTGATCGATTTCAGGCTAAAGAAGTTGGTAGAATTCTTCAATGTTTGCATCACTAGCTTTATTGCTTGTGCATAATTTGAATAATAGTTGTATTGATTGGATTTTCTTGTGCTCATATAGGTATTCTCCTATCACAGACAGCATTGCACTTCAAGGTAGGTTTGGTAATGTCCTTAATGGTGATGAATGCAATTCCCTTCCTCTTGATGGTGCCATTCTAGGCAAAGTAAACCATATGATTGTCTGATTCAAAGTGGCTAGTACCATTCTGAATATCAAATCAAAGCTACAAGACTAAAAATAGGAAAATAGAGTTATCAATTTGTAAGTAAGGTTATTATAAAATAAAAAGGGAATACTGTAGTTGTAGAATTTCCAAATGAAGAGAAAGCCAAGTCAATTTCAAAACAGACCAGACATTAAATTTAGGACAACATGAATAAATTACAGAATAACCTCAAAGAAAACGAACAAACTTCGTTTCAAAATAAAAAGGAGGAAAATCATACAGATTTAGTAAACAATGAAACAGTAGCAACAAAGAATGACAGGAAAACGCACAAACAACATGAGCTCGGCACATAAAATTATATGGAACAGAGAAACCAACATTACACACACACACACAGCAAACTGACGATGTTAAAGGACAAAAATATATCTCTGTAACATCTGACGACATGGAGGAAGGTGGTGGGCAGTATAGTTAGTAAAATGAGCCAGTCACCAAAAGATAAATATGTATGAGACCAGTACTTTTAAAGGTCAAGAAATGGTTTTCACACTAAAAGAAACAGTCTTTGGCAGTTATAAGTGGTGGGTCACTGGGTAGGGGGTAGATGTGTGTTCACTTGATAGGAGAAGGCAGTATACAGTAGTACTAAGGGGTAAACAGAAAATTATGGAGGCAGAGGAAGGCACTGGAAGGAATGCAAGAGCAAAAGGCAGCAGAGATAAATACAGTTATATACACAATCCTGCAATCTATGTGTAGATGCCACAACAGATATGCAGGCTAACAAGTATGAGAAGGAGAGTGGGATATATGTGCATTTGACCGGATAATTCTACATTAGTCTTTACCTATGCTGCAAATATTTCCAAGAATGCGGTGGGGCATGTAGGGACCAAAGTTATGAAAACTCCTTACTCCTAATCAAGCACCTTGAGAGAATGAGTCCTTTTACCTGGGGCTCAGGGACAGAGTCGCAGGGGACACCAAGGTCAATTGGCATAGCATAGTAGCATAGTCCACAAAGACAAAGTTCTTCATCCTATTTTGGTGAGTGTGATTGGGGGCCTTAAAAGCTCATAATTGGTCGTGGAAGATTTAACCATTGGTCTCCTCAGGTTCAAATGAAAGAATTATGCTGAATATTGAAGAAATATGGACATGATTAGGCTAATGGACTAACGGACAGCATAAACATCCATCTCTACAACCCTGAGACAGAAAATCTAGATGATGTTCAGCTTCCACTACCAACTATCCTGAAAGAGATCACCTTAGGTTCTAAATAGACTGGGAGGAAAGCATGGAACAAAACTTGAAATCATTGAAAAAAGACCCCATTTACTGGTGGAACTCCTGAGACTCTGGGTGTTTGTCCCACTTAAGTGTGGAGCTGAACTCACCTGTGTGGTTCATCCTCCAGCTAAGCAACAGACAGACTCTAAAGGGAGCAATAGCAGTAGCAATATATGCACATCCTGTGTTCTAATAGTGAACCATTTGATATTAGAATGGCAATATTTACCCATGAACAACATTCAGAAGCATATAAAAGAAGGAAGGGATCAAAAAATGATGAAAAGAAGGAAGAAATGGGTAGCGGGGGCACGGGGCACTAACCCACCCAAGGGAAGGGTATTGTTTATATCTCCACAGGAAAAGAG
>NW_022103898.1:51146365-51183199 GCF_000313985.2 Echinops telfairi
CCCTAATAAAATGAAAATGAAAAAGTTGGAAGAAAGTGTGTTAACAAAACTGGTACATTTGACATTTTTAAAACAGTTGTTTATAACTATCCAATTATTTATTGAATTTTTAAAAACTGATCACTGTTTGTTGTATCTTACATCCTCATTTAGTGGAATATTTCTTAGATGTTTTCATTTTTTCACTAGGCCATGAGTGGAAAACACTTAGTCTATGTGTATCTTAAAATATCTTTCACACTTGCTCAAAAATGATAGTTTACCTAGAAATGAATTGATAGTTATTTTTCCAGCAATGTGAATCTTAATGCATTGTGTTCTATTGTTACTTCTGATAAAAATGTCAGTGTTAAACTTTTGTATTTGATATTATGATTTTCTTTTCTGATAGCCTAAAATAGTCTTGTCACTCACAATAGGTAAAAAAGTAAATAAAATGTCAAATTTGAAATCACAGGGGAAAAAAAGAAAGAAGAATGGAAACAAACAGGGTCAAAATGAGATAAGTCATTGTATATTGAGGAGATTGCATTGAATGAAATGAAGCAAAATGTGTATGAATTGTTGCATGTACATCAGATGATCTGCTCTGTAAACCTTCACCCAGTTCACAATCAAAAGTATAAAATAAAATAATACAACCTAGAAAACTTAGATGTTCTACGTTGTCCTAGAGGGTCCCTATGGGTCAAAATCAACTCAGTAACATGTAATAGCAAATATACGCAGTTCCAAAGTAATATGAAATAGATTCACTCACAGACACACTTAACCACAGTGTGTGGGCCATGATTCTAAATTCCAGGGAGATAATCTGATTAGTTTCCATCAGAAAATAGCTGGGGATCAACGCCTTGCCCAATCTATTGAGTACTATGAAGGTGGATGTTTTCATAGGAATTAGAGTACGAGGAAAGAGAGAATCCCCTATTATAAAATGGTAAGTTCCCAAAGACAAAGAAATTCGACTGAGTATATTTCCCATTGCATATCCAATGTTACAAATAAAATATACACACATCTGATTTTAGTTTAATTTATTGCTCTTATTTCAACAAGACAAATTTGTAGAAAATATGGAAAGTGTTTCAATATATTCAATATATTCCACTTCGAAGTCAGATAAAATCCTGCTTCACTAGTTTTTACCATAATTAACTTTAATAGGAACCATAGGTTCGTTGATTTAGAATCAACACGATGACAGTGAGTTTGGTTTTGGTGTGTGAAGTACAGTGAAAACTTATGCTGCAGAAATATTACAGTTTTGTTTAAAATTTTATTAAATTCTGATATTTATATTTTAAAAAGGCGATCGGTGTGCTAATATAATACCTTTTCCTTTATTAGAAAATCAAGCTGAAGAGTTTCTAAAACATTCCATTGACTTGTTCTTCCCAATGTCTTTTGTTAAAAAAAAAAAAGTAACACACCTAATAAGGTACACAATGTTTCATTAAAATACACTTGCCAAGCCTTCTAGCCATACCAGAATGAATACAGTTCATAATTGAAAACTCTGCAGTCCTATTTAAGAAAATAAAAAGGATTGGAAACTTATTTGCTTTGGATACAAGAAAAACATACAGGGCAACATGTTTTGCAGTGAGGTTATCTTTATACGTCATGTGACGGTATCAAATACGAAAAGAATGAGAAAGTGTATTTTCAAACTTTTCAGAAGGAAAAGGAAAACCAGAAGATGAAAGACCAGCATGCACTGCTATTGTCTCCGTGTGCATTCCTTCACCTCAAGTAACCGAAGCTGAGAGGACCATCCATTACACAAAAGTCTGACGCTTAATCGCCTCCACACTTTATGCAGACAAAATTTATGCTGATTTCATTTGGCTCCCATAGAAAATGTACAACCATCCAGGAGGCAGCAGCAATTCTGAACAAAGGCATCATTTGCTCAGAAACAACAGAGGGCCCACAGTTCTATAAATAGGGGCTTTCCAGGCAGTAATCCAGTTGCAGTGAGAAGTAGAAATGTGGAGTTCAAACATTTTTGGTCAAGTATACAATTAAAAGGACATCTAAATACTATAAGACACCTAAAATGTGTAGTGGTGGTGGTGTTCTTTTAGAGTTTTATAGTCTTAGCTCTTTTTTTAATTAAATACTTTTACTGGGGGGTTGTTACATCTCTTACCACAATCCATACATGCATCCAGTGTGTCCAGCACATTTGCACATATGCTGCCATCATCATTTTCAAAGCATTCTCTTCCCACTTGAGCCCCTGATATCAGCTCCCCATCACTTCCCCCTCCCTCCCCCGCCTGCCATCCCTCACAAACCCTTGATAAGTTATAGATTATTATTTTCATATCTTACATCATCCTCCATCGCCCCTCACCCACTTTTCCATTGTTCATCCCCCTGGAAGGGGGTTGTAGACTGACCCTTGTGATTGATTCCCCCCTTCCTCTCCCACCCTCCCCCAATCCTCCTGGTATCTCTACTCTCATTGTTGGCTTTGAGGGCTTTATCTATCCTGGGTTACCTGAATTTCAGGCTCTTATCTGTAGCAGTGTGCATGTTCTGGTCTAAACCTATTTGTAAGGTAGAATTGAGGTCATGATAGTTGGGGAAAGGAAGCTTCAAAGAACTAGGTTGTGTGTTTCATCGGTGCTATACTGCACTCTGACTGGCTCATCTCTATGACCCCTCTGTGAGGGGATGTCCAATTGTCTACAGATGGGCATTGGGTCTCTACCTCCATGCCCCCACCCCATCCCCGCACCACCACCACCATTCACATTGGGTATGATTTTGTTCTGGGTCTTAGATGCCTGATACCTGATCGACACCTCATGATCACACAGGCTGGTGTGCTTCTTCCATGTGGGCTTTTTAAACTATTGACGTTGTGGTGTTTGTTGTTACATGCGATCAGGTTAGAACTCAGAGCAACTCTGTATACGACAGCACAAAACACTGCGCAAGCCTGTGACATCCTCACAGTTGCTCCTGTGTTTGACCATTGTTTCAGCCCCTGTGTCAGACCTTCTCAATGAGGGTTTTCCTCTTTCCCTTGACTCTCTATGCTACCAGGTACTGTATACTTCTCCAAGGACTAGTACCTCTTAATATAATGAAGTCTTACCAGCTTCCCTGTAATGGAGCAATTCTGATGATCTTCTTCCAGGACAGATTTGTTTGTTCTTCTTTTAGTCCATGGTACTTTCAATATTCTTGGACAATGACATAATTCAAAGGCATCAATCCCTATTCAGTCTTCCTTGTTCTTTGTCCAAATTTCACATGAAAACGAGGCAATTGAAAAGACCCTGGCTTGGGTCAGGCACACCTTAGTCCTCAAAGTGAAATTTTTTTAAACCACTTTTAAGAGATATTTTGCAGGAGATGTGCCCAGTGTAACACACCACTTAATTCTTGACTTCTGTTTCCAAGGGCATTGATTGTAGATCCAAGCAAAATAAAATATTTAACCGCTTCACCCTTTTATCTGTTAATCATTATGTAGTCTGTTGTTCCACTGTGAAGATTTGTATTTTCTTTACATTGAGTTGTAATTCACAGTGAAGGTTGTAATCTCTGATGTCCATCAATAAGTGCTTTAAGTCCTCTTCATTTTCAGAAAGCAATATTGTGTCATCTGCATGTTGCAGGTTGTTAACGAGTAGCCCTCGTACCCGACGCCAAGTTCTTCTTCCTATAGTCCAGCTTGTTGTTAGTTGCCATCAAGTTAACCACTTGCTCACGGAGAGTCCATGCACGCTGAACAAAATACCACCTGGACCTTCACCATCCTCATGATCAGTTATAGATCCTTGGGATTCACAAGGCTTTCCTTGGCTGAGGCCTGTCTTGGTCTGGAAGCACTGTTAAAAGCTGTTCAGCATCACAGAAATGTGCCAGCCTTCCCTGACAAAGGAGTAGTGAACGTGCATGGAAGGCCTGGGCCAGGAGTTAAACCTGCTCTCCCACATAAAAGGTGAGAAGTCTGCCACTATATCACCACCACCTCACTTTTAAGAAAAAAAAAACTTTAATTTTGTCATAAGTCGAAGGAGCAGCAAAGAGTGTAGTGTAACAATATTGTAATTTGGACATTTAGAAAACATAAGATGGTGATATCAATATTTAAAATGTATAAAAAAGAATGTAAATAATAGTGATTTGACATCACAATCATTTACTCCAAAATGTGAATAAGTTCTTCTTTAATAGTTCCTTTTGCTCCTTGAATTCACATTTCCATTTCATTTCCTTCCAGGTTTGTATATTAATATGGTTTGGGCTTGCAGGTCTCATATTGATTACCACTAGAATATTTATTTTCAATAAAATTATGTATATAGATTTAAATTAACATACACATTCCACCACCCAAATGTTCTAAAGTGATTCATTAAAAGTCTGAATTGAGCTATCTTTAGTATTATCTTTAGAAAACAACAACAGTCGTTGCACATTTGCAATATGATAAAAGTGAGGTTGGGAAAGAGATAGTACATTTGTTGTTGTTACATAAGAAAAGCACAGTTATGAAAAGCTAGCCAGCAAAGGAGAAGTGCAATGATCCTTGGCCACAGGAAAATTTTCAGGCAGATCAATTCCTAGAAAGAAGAAACATGGAAGTATACTATGTGTACATTGATCTCTTTACAGATGTTATGTGTTCACATATCCCCTGGAAATTCTTCTTATACTCTAGAGATATGCATACTTCGATTTAAATATCTCTGAGTTATAATATTTTTCTTGAAGTTACATTTATATAGTAAGCACACTTCTTTTACTTAGATTGTTCTAATCAATAAACTCTTAATGTTTCCTAAACAGGCTTTTACTGAACATGAAGAATGTATTTGAATGTATAGTATTCATCTTATTTATTTGGAAAGGAGTTGGTAGGGATTAATGAAGAAATGCAGCCATTATATCATCATCCCTACACATCACTACCTCCCATCACTGCTTCAATTTAGCCTGCAGAACATACTGAAGCCCCAAATTGCTTAACTGTTAGTCAATTTAGATTGTTGGCCATGGGTGGAGAGAAGCCCCCTTAGAAAAGCTGCAGTCTCATTCATCTCTGATTGTAAATACACTCAATCCCGTCTGTGTCCAGACCTCTCTTGAAAACTTTACTGGAAGAAGTAAAGAAAGAGTTAATATATTCACCCCCAACATCCTGATTTGGGGGTGGGAGTGATCTTTTCTATTAATACTGTAGTCTCTGTGGTACTTGATCTTCTTTCCAAATTTTTGCAGATGGCAGATTTCCAAATATGTTTCCACTGTGTAATTATGGTGGTCAGTTTCCCAAGCCTCGGTAACTATATTCTTGCATCCCAATATCTGATCATTCCATCAATGCTTGGTTTTAGGTATCAAATTCTGTATTGTTTACAATGCAAGCTTAGTTGCTATAATAAAACCCAGAATAAGTATAGTTTAAACTAAATGGCTTGTTTTTCATGTAACCATTCAGGTTTGAGCAGAACTGGGCTGCTATTTCCCTTCTAGGGGCTCAAGCTCATGCTATCTTGTTCCTCCACTATCTTCTTCCTAGGTAACAATCTTCATTAAAGAAAGCTCACATTACATCTATATCTCAAGTAGAGGTAAAGGAAACCAAGATGAAGGCAATGATCTGCACCAAAAATTGGACCCATTACTTACATCTATGTTTACAAACCAGTCCTTAATCATATGGCTATATCTAATGACGAGAAAATTCTGAGAAATGTCATCTTTTCAGTGGGTGGTCATGTGGCCCAGCTCATAATTTAACGATGTGGGAAAAGGTGGGCTTGGACATGAAGGGACAGCTAGAAGACTGCTACTCGCACATATTAAGAAAACTATACACATTATTTATACAATGTATACAGGGTCCTTTGTACTACTCCTATGCATGAACTACTGTAATAATACCTGCCACTTGATCAGGTCACATGAAGTTATCTGTTCAGTGACTGCTTTAGACTTGACTGGTTAAAACTTATCCCTTGGATAATAATTCAACCTGTGTAAGACGCCAAAAGAACTGCTGAGAGAAAACAGATCGATATTTACTCAAAAGAATTATGACTCGCTTAATAAGATACTGATGAAAATACCCATTTTTCTCAGGTAAGCTTTTCTTTGAATTAGACTGGTCTATCCAAAAAGCCATCTTTTCATTCCCCTTCTCCTTCCTTCTCTTTTCCTCCACGCCTTTCCTAGATTACTATTTAACAAAGAGCTTGAAGGAACTTAGTTTTTTCAGGCATTTTCACATACATACTATTCTACTTACCCCATATTACAATCATATGAAGTAGCTATTGTTATCTCAGAGTTTGCAAATGAGGAAATTGAGATTCTGAGATGTTTGCTGACCAGCTAAAGATCTCAGCACTATGTTACACAGCCACAGGATTTTAATAATAATATTTTCTGTTACTTCATGGTAGAAATTTGTTAGAAACTTCTAGGAAACTCAATATCTCTGTCTCAGTCTAAATCAAGTGATATGTCTAGCTAAATAGCTGTCTGGAACAAAGTTAAACATTTGTACGATATGTCAGAGGGATTAATAAGCATAACTGATTTCAAAAACAATTGTAGAACACATGGCAGAGATTGCCTGCTGTCAACCAGTATGGCTTGGTTCTTTCTTTCTTTCTTAGTAATAGAGCCTTCCAATTAGCTGGGCACAAAGCTGCCCAACCTTCCTTGCAGCTAAGTATGCACAATGTAAGGAGAATTTTTATATACATTATAAGGAAAGTGCCCTTTAAGAACAGAAAGAAGACCTTTTTTCCTTTCCTACTTTTGCAAGCAGCAACGTAAATGAGATATTGGAGCCCAAGTAGCCATCTTGGACCATGAGACAGCTTGCTGAAGACGATGGAGTCGTGACATAGTCGTGCCTGGAGCCCTGAGGACTTCATGGACTTGAGTTCTAGACAACCTGTGGACTGTCGCATGGCAGCAAACTAAGTCTCAGTCTCAATCAATTATCATTTAAAGTTTCAGCAATTATTATTCACAGACTAACATAATTTTTCAAATAAAATTTTGCTGCATTTTCAGTGAGTTTACTCCACAGATTTGGTTTTCTTTACAACATGAGTGACATTGGTTACATTTTGTTTCAATCCAAAAGAAAGCAGAGAGTAATAAATTTTAAAACTGAACAAATTAAGAATTAGTTAAAAGGGAAACCCAATGATAAAATGTTACATTTTAATCTGTAATTTATCAATAATAATTCACTTTCTGATGTCATCTGTGGACAGGGCGTTTCACACCCTTGGTCAATGATCTGAGGCTATTCAGTGGAGACTTATTCCCTTGGGGGGGGGGTCTCATCAAATGGATTTTAGATTTTCACTCTCATTCATAGCTTTCTGAAAACTAGGTGCTCAGAATTTAAGTTCTAATACATTTCCCTCCTCTGATCTTGGCTTTTGCTTGGATCACATAGACTGATGTGCTTCTTCCATGTGGACTTATCTGTCATCACACTTAAATGGATGCTTGTTTCAAGAGAAGTTTTGAAGACCCCAGATGTGGCTCCTTCTTATAATCAGACACCATCTAACTTCTTCACACACTTTGCTATAGCGCCCTTATCTTTAGTGATCCCTTAATGAGGGTGAGTATTGAGCTAGACCATATAATAAGAACTAATTTTTCATGCAAACAAACATAATTTTTACATAAGCCACATCTCTCTTTCTAAGAGATACACTTGACTACGGTACTTAGTATTAGCCTTTATAATATTCTTGTTCTCCATGCATTTTCTCAGTAGAAAAAACTTGGAGTGTGATATAGCTAATTTTATTAAAGAAGATGGTAAAATTCAGGAGGCTCTTTAGGATTGTTGGAAACTGGAGGCAAGCACCCACATGATTTTAAATCCTATCTCTTAGTAAAATTTATCTAGGATGTTTATTTGTACTATAACTGTATCCATATCTGTCTTTCCTACTAAACCAATACCATTCATATTGTGGTCTGAAAACTAGTGATGGTCTGCAAACTGTTTATCACCCAGTGCAGAAACTAAGGTTAAATGTTTAGAAACTTTATAGCAAATTTTCATGGTAATTTAAGATTGAATTTTCCATGATTTCATTTTTATTTTAATAGTTTGTTTTTATTATACTCGATAAAATTATCTGGACATCATGGATAAGAATTATTAGCAAAAAAGCAAACAAACAAAAAACTAAAATTGCTCCACAGATCGTTTAAGCACAGTGGTCAGCAAAATTTTCTTAAAAGATTCAAATATTCTTGGCTTTACAAGCCATCTGATCCATGTTCAGACTGTATAATTCTATCTTTGTGAAATGAAAGCATCCATGGATAGTATGTACATAGAAATGGGCATGGCTGGGTTTCAACAAAACTTTACATACAAACAGAGATTTGGAGCTATTTGGCCCATACACTGTGGTTTGTCAACCTGTGTTGTAAGTTACCAGAGTACAGATGTTTTGCTTGTTTGATTTTTCATTACATCTCAGTGCCTAAAACAGCATCACATAAGTGTAGTTGTTGCTAGTTATTATTGAGTTGACTTCAACTCATAGAAACCTTACTTATAACAGAAAAAATATGGTGTCAAGTCTTTTGTTATGGGGTGGAGGTGGCATCTTGGTATCTCCTCTGACTTCAACAGGGGTAGCAGGGAGCGAGGGGAGGAAGGAGAGAATCAAACTAGCATCAACTAAGGGCTGATTCCTATGAGGTCAGAGATGCCTCTGTCTTCCAACCTTCTTTAGGTGCCTAATATTATTTAATTGTCCTCTGAGTTGTGTACTCAACCAAAAACATTTGACGCCACATTTCTTTACCTATTCTGACACCAACTATCCCTCCCACAGCACTTTCTACTTCTTGGTTTGGTTCGATAATTTTTTTTGGAGTGGTCATTTAGAACTCACACACCATACTCACAATTATGAGCTTTGTTAGGGAAGTTAACAGGTTACAATTAAGGATCAGAAATATTTTGAATATGGTTCTTTGGTCAATATAGCTTTTTCTTTGCCATGTCTGCAGTTAGAACTCTCTCTGGTCTTCAGTTCCGTGGCTTGGCCTTTGCCCCACCAGCCTATGTTACCAAGCTTTTAGTACTTCTTATGAATACCCAAATATTACAAAACTCTTTGGGGTTGCCAATATATGCCCAACAGATTTTTCTTGAGCTGATCCATAAGTCGTGTGTCCACTGACACCAACGCCACGGACAACCATGGGAACAGTGCTTACTGGTTCTGTATAAAATGATAAAAACCATGAATATGCTAGGGATCAAATACAACCTAAGAAGCAAAAGCAATGATCTCGTCATTGAAAGAAGAAAGGATGAGCATGTTGGCAATTGGAAGGTTTGATGTGTCTAGGGGATTATACCAACACTGTTGCCATCTAGTTGATGCCAACTCCTGTTGTTATTGTTAGGTACAGTTAAGTCAGATCTGACTCATTGAAATGCTATGTATGACAAAATGAAAAAAAAAACACTGCCCCATCCTGTGTCGTCTTCACAGTCTTTGCAATATTTGATCCTATTGTTGCAGCCTCTATGTCAACGCATCTCACTAAAGGTCTCAGTCTTGTTCATTGACATTCGACGTTCCCAAGCATGATGCTCTTCTCCAGGAAGTAGTCCCATTTGATGACATATCCAGCGTACATAAGATGAAGTCTTGCTGTCCTTGTTTCTAGAGAGTATTCTGCCTGCATCATTTAAGCTACAAATTCATTCCAAATCATTCACTTCAATTGGATTCATGTGGACTTGAATGTGTTGGGCAGGACTCAATTCTTCCCACTATGTTGAAAGTTCTAACTGAAGATTGAGGCTTATGTGTGAGTACAGTAATGAACTTTCTTATTTCTCCCTTTCTTTGACTCTTAAAGTCAGAAATAACAAAGCTATAAACATACACTTAAAACTTACGTGTCTTGTGAAGTTGTAATCATTCTTTCTAGTATGGCAATGTCTAAGCAACTAATTCATGATGCCAAGAATAAAAATATAAGGAAATAACAAATGTTACTAGAGGTCAAATTCACGATGGGCATTGCCCATCTAGTCCAGGAATAGAAATGGATTCATTCTGTGATAGCAACCACCAAAATCTAGAATATGATCCCAAATTATCCTCAGTTTCCCTTTACAGTCATCATGGACTTCCTTCATTTTTAAAAAAAAATCATTTTATTAAGGGTTCATACAGCTGTTATCACAATCCATAATACATCCATTGTGTCAAGTACACAATGCCATCATCATTTTAAAAACATTTTCCATATGAGCCCTTAGTATCAACTCTTCCCCCCGACCACCACCACCCTCTATCCCTCATGAATCCTTGATCTTTTATAATTCTTTTTCATGTCTTACTCCAATGGCTGCCTCCCTTCACCCACTTTTCTGTTGTCCATCCCCCTAGAAGACAGTTATATGTGATTAGTTCTCCCTTTCTCCTCCACCTTCCCCTTATACTCCTGGTATCAATACTCTCATTATTGGTCCTGAGGGGTGTATCTGTCCTGGATTCCCTGTGTTTCCAGCTCTTATATGTACCTGTGTACATGCTCTGGTCTAGCTGGATTTGTAAGGTAGACTTGGGGTCATGATAGTAGTGGGGAGGAAGCATTAAAGAACTAGAGGATAGTTGTGTGCTTTGTTGGTACTGTACTTCACCCTGACTGGCTTCTCTCTTCCTTGTGACCCTTCTGTAAGGAGATGTCCAATTGTCTACACATGGGCTTTGGGTCTCCACTCCACACTCCCCCTCATTCACAATGATATGATTTTTGGTTCTGGGTTTTTGATGCCCAGGAACTGATCCCACTGACACCTCGTGGTCACACAGGCTGGTGTGCTTCTTCCATGTGGGCTTTGTTGCTTCTGAGCTAGATGGCCACTTGTTTATCTTCAAGCCTTTAAGACCCCAGATGACTATCTTTTGATAGTCAGGCACCATCAGTTCTTTTCACCACATTTACTTATGCACCCTTTGTCTTCAGTGATCTTGCCGGGAAGGTGAGCATCACAAAATGCCATGTTATTAGAACAAAGTGTTCTTGCATTGAGGGAGTACTTAGGTAGAGATCCAATGTCCATCTGTGATCTTTTTTAATGGTGTTTTAGTCTTCAACTGTGGTAGCCACCTAATCTGGTGTCAATTTAAGGATTAAGAGTGTAGGGGTGGAGTCTAGTCTGTCGATCTGGAAATAGCCAATGAGACTTCTGTGTGGGCATGGCCTTCTCCTAAGAATTCTGGGAAATCTGCTACTTCCTCCTTGGAGGCAGAAGACACTTCTCTCTCTGCTACTCCCTGGGAAACATTGCAGAAGACAAGCCACATGGATGCAACCAGACCTTGGAAGCCAGAGAAGTCACAGAGAGACCCCTGCCAACACTGAGATGCTTAAAACACCACTGGACCCAAAGACTTTCTACCCACTGCTTGTGATTGTCCTGCATTTGGCTTCATTGCATGTGTTTTGTGAGTCTGAAGAGGTATAAATTGGTATCAGACATATGGGCTAATATCAGACTTATGGCCTTGGACTGGACTGGTTGGATGTTTTTTCAATGTTCAATTCCTCTCGTACATAAACCTCTCCCTTATATACATATGTGTGTTTATGAATTTGTTTCTACAATCCACCCAGACAAACACATCAACCCAAAAGATTTTTTTTCAAAATCTTACCTTCTCTTCTCATTATAAGTAGAAATATATAAGCGACTTGTAGAGTCATTTCAATGGGTTAGGACCATAATTTCTTCTTTTTTTAAATCATTCTATTGGGTGCTCATACAACTCTTATCACAAACCATACATCCATCCATTGTCTCAAGCACATTTGTACATTTGTTGCCATCATTATTCTCAAAACATTTTCTTTCTACTTGAGCCCTTGGTATCAGCTCCTCATTTTACCTGCCCTCCCTCTCTCACAAACCCTTCATAATTTATAAGTTATTGTTATTTTGTCATGTCTTACACTGTCCGACATCTCCCTTCATCCATTTTCTGTTGTCTGTCCCCCAGGGAGGGGGTTATATGTAGATCCTTGTGATCAGTTCCCCTTTCTGCCCCACCTTTTCTTTACCCTCCTGGTATCACTATTCTCATTATTGGTCAGGAGGGGTTTGTCTATCCTGGATTCCCTGTTTCCAGTTCTTGTCTGTACTAGTGTACATCCTCTGGTCTTGCTGGATTTGTAAGGTAAAACTGGGATCATGATAGTGAGGGGGGATGGAACATTAAAGAATGAGATGAAAGTTGTATGTTTCATAGTTGCTACTCTACACCCTGACTGGCTTGTCTCCTCCCTGTGACCCTTCTATCAGGGGATGTCCAGTTGCCTACAGATAGACTTTGGGTCCCCACTCCGCACTCCCCTTCATTCACAATGATATGATTTTTTTGTTCTTTGATGCTTGATACCTGATCCCATGATCCCACAGGCTGGTGTTCTTCTTCCATGTGGGCTTTGTTGCTTCTCAGCTAGATGGCTGCGGGTTTACCTTCAAGCCTTAGGACCCCAGACACTATATCTTTTGATAGCCGGGCCCCATCAGCTTTCTTCACTACATTTGCTTATGCACCCGCTTTGTCTTTAACAATTGTGTCAGAGAGGTGAGCATCATGGAATGCCAGTTTAATAGAACAAAGGGTTCTTGCATTGAGAGAGTACTTGAGTGGAGGCCCAATGTCCATCTGCTACCTTAATACAAAACCTATAAATATATGCACATAGATCTATTTCCCCATCATCACATATAAATATATTTACATATGTACATACCTGTATTTAGACCTCTATAAATGCCCTTTGCCTCCTAGTTCTTTCCTCTATTTCCTTTTACTTTCCTCTTGTCCCACTATCACGCTCAGCCTTTATTTGGGTTTCAGTAACTCCTCTCGGTTACATTGCCTTTGATCAAGTCCTAAAAGGCCTCCTCCACACTCCTCACCTTTGATTTTGGATCACTTGTTGTTCTCTTGTCCCTAGGTTTGTTAACACCCCTTCCTTTCAACCACCTCCCCTCTCCCATGTCCTCCTGGAACCATCGGAACCACCATCCTTTGTTTTCTCCTCCAGATTGTTTATCCCACCTATCTTATCTAGATAGACCTGCAAAGATAATAATATGCACAAAAACAAGACAGAGCAAACAAAACAATAACAGCAACAACAACAAAAACCCCCCAAAAAAACAAAACGGCTGTAATTCAAGGTCTGTTTGTTGACCTGTAGGAGCATTTTCTGGTAGCATCTGATGGGGTGCCACACCCTGGCCTCACAGTCTCCCCAGGGGACTTTCTTGCTCTGCTGCCCTTGCTGTTCTGTTGCATGCCCTTAGTGTTTTGCCTCGGTGTGCTGGGGTCAGATCAGGTGCAATTCCCACACTGTAGGACCATAATTTCTTAAGAGATCAGAATAAAATAGATCTTAAGTGTACAGAAGAGATGATACACACACACACACAAAAGAAGCAAGAAAAAATTTGATTAGTTTCATGCTTAAATGGACTCCCAATATAAAATGCATTCCTTTCAGTGGATTACCATTTAAATAAGTGTAAACTTAAAACACACACACGCACGGTATTCATGTAGAAAAAATAGCTAACTAACTATCCTTCAAATATCAATACTAACCCAAAGAATCACTATCCCCCATAACTTTCATGGGCATCTATAAAGTATAACTATTAAAAAATAATTATCTTTAACAATAAATCCAGGGATAAGGAAAAGTCAAAGTTGAGAAAAACAAGTGTCTTAAATTTTCATATAGTAAAATTTGGAAGACAGACTTCAAACTTCAGCTAAACTTCTCCAAATCTCATTTTCTCCATTAAAAAGAAGAAAGGGGCATGAGAAGAATGCATGTGTGTACTCTACATAATGATATTGCATCTTTCTGTTCTTCTTAAATTCTGCTAATCCCAAATAGGTATATTATTCACTTTCATCCAGTTCTAGTATTTTATTTTTTTATATAGAATATTTATGGCAGCTTCTTTATTTTAAGAAAATGTATTTTTCCCATCATAGAATGAATTTCCACTTAACATAGATAACGTAAAATAAAGAAAATTCACACTCAAGCCCACCACTTAAAGTGACTAGTGAAGGTTTTTTCCTAAGCCAATTGAATTATGTAATACTCTCAAAGAGATTCTTGTTTTCAATATTTAAGATGAGGTCGGCTGTGAAGAGCACATTATGTAGGTGTTCTGTTTGAGTTGTTTTGTTTCTGAGTTATTCAGAGTTATACAAATGTATTTCCTGATTTTTTAAAAAAATAGCCAATGTATCTTTGCAGTGTCAGCCTTTTCACTGGGAGAAATACCCACTGATGAATTTTGGAGTGGGGTGAATGCTGGCATTCCTTTTAAACAGCATATCGGCTACATACTTGTTCACTGATCTCACACCCACTCGAGCCTGCTTTCCTTTTCCTCTGCCCAGGCAGGGTGGAAAGAGATCAGAAGTCTTGCAAGCAGGCAGATTGGCCTTCCACTCTCATTCTGCTCTCATTTCCAACTCAAGTTCAAAGATAGAAATGAAATCCAAACAGGGTGTGGTGAAACAGTGGGATGTGGGCTTGGCCCATGCCTGAGCATTGTTATCTCGTCTATTTTATTCACTCCCTGAGTTCTCAAAGTCTGGTCTCTGATTCATTCTTTCTCAACCCTCTGAACCTTGAACAGAAAGAGGTGGCATTTTAAAAGTGAATTAGAGTGACAGGTATAATCGATGACCCATAAGATCATCGAAGGACACATAAGATCCTTCTTCATTAGGCCTTAATCGACCCTTCCAGCCTCTCCTGAAACCCTCCCCTTTCACTTTATGGGCCTCAGTCATACTCAGCAAGCTCCTGGGCACACAGTGCTTGCCTTTAGCTTTCTGCATCACCTAATTCAATTATGTGCTCTATCTCCAAATTCAAAACTGATCCTGACCTATTACTCTCTATTCCATATAATCTGCTCTGTTTTTCTTCTTGGCACTTACCATTATCCCCAAGGTTATTTGGTCATTATCTATCTACTTCCACCCGGAAGAATATAATCTCTATGACAGAAGCCATTGGAGGGAAGGGGCACTGCTATGTCTTCATGACCTAGCACGATGCCAAAAAATGTCTCTTGAGAAATGTGGGTGAAGGGAGACAATGGACAATGTAAGATGCACAATAACAATATGTAATTGATCAAGGATACATGAGCATGGGAGGGTGGGGAAGGGTAAGGAAAAAAGAGGAGCTTATACCAAGGGCTCAAGTAGAAAATGTTCTGGAAATGATGATGGCAGCATATGTAGAAATGTGCTTGATACAATTGATGTATGGAATGTTGTAAGAGCTGTAAGAGCCCCCAGTAAAATGACTTAAAAAAAAAAAAGTCTGTTGAAATGAGTGACTCTAACCGGGAAGAGAAGCAAAGGGACAGATGGATATGGAGAATGCTGTTGTTAAAGGATTCCCATTGGCATGGTGCTTACGCCCTGGGTTGTTAATTGCAAGCTCAGCAATTCAAAACCACCAGCTGCTCTTAGGGAGCAAAATGAGGCTGTCATGTCTCATAGAGACAAACCATCTCAGAAACCTACAGGAGCAGTTCTACCCTGCCCTACAAGGTCACTATGAAACGGCGACGACTCAATGGCAGTGAGTTTGGGGGTTGTTTTTTAGTTAATTACCCATGCCAGCACTGTCTTCTTGGTCACTGTATGTTTGAGGCCATTATGAATATTGTGTAGTGCCTTCCAACCTAGGAGGTTTATCTTCCAGTATATATTGGGCAATGATCTATTGGGATCCATAAGGTTTTCACTGGCTCATTTTCAAAAGAAAATCACCAAGTTTTTCTTTCTAATCTATCTTGGTCTGAAAGTACCACTGAAGCTTTTCTACCACAGTGACCCTGCTGGTATTTTAAATGATGGTAGCAAAACTTCCAGTATCATAACAACGTGCAAACCACCCCAGTACAACACACTGACATGTGGGTGGTGAGGATATTGAGGTAGGTGGTCTCAGACAAGATGGAACTGACTCCACAAGGAAATCTTCAAATCCTCTAGATCTAGTCACCTGACTCCCAACAATCAGCTATTCAGTTCCTCCTTTTAAGTTATTTAGTGTTGCTCTTCCCACAGTGACAGGAATGAAACAAGAAGATTCCCTGTTCTTTGCCTTGGGAATATTTCCAGGGACTGCTCACTGCCACTTCCTTAAAAACTCATCTCTCTTCCAGTGCCCCATCTCCATCTTGCTTAGCTTTCCATCGGAACTCCATTCCCTCTCACTGGTGACTCAAACTGGATCAAGTAAAATCAGATCTGAACACAGCAGTTTTCATGACAAGGCTTCTAGTAGTTATTTCTGCTGGCGTTAGTCTGGATACTTTAGAGAAACAACTGCACAGAAACTCATGTAGAAGAGAGAGTTTTATATAAAGGGCAAGTGCACATCAAGAAAACGTCCCAACCCAGTGCTGCCCAAGCTCACAAGTCCAACATTAACCCATATGTCCAACACCAATCCACTAAGTCCTCCTCCATCTCACAAAACAAACACAATGATACCAACTGCAGGAGGAAACCCGAGTCAGTGAACATGTAAGCATCTCAGCACTGGCAGGGGTCTCCACATGGCTGCTCCAGCACCCATAGCTGCATCTCGGTAGGTCCATGCGGCTTCACCTTGGGGATATCATGCAGGAAGTGAGCCTTGCAAGCAGAAGCAGGGAACACCCTGGTCCGACCATCAGAAAGCAAGAGACCCGAGAACTCCAAAGGCTGTAAATCTTTATGAAGGTAGACCATTACACCTTTCTTCCATGACGTGTCTGTAGGGTTCAACTCATGGACCTGGTGGTTAGCATCCAAGCACTTTAATCACTGCACCACCACCGCATTTATCATCTTACTCATCCAGTACAGATAGTACTTTCCTCCAAACTTGATTTTTTTCTGTGTTGTCAATCTCAATTAATATCACCTTCTTTTAGGCAGAAACCAGAATATCATCTCTCTCTTCTTGTTTCTCTCTATATATGTGCATCCAATCTAATCCATCATCAAGTTCTTCCTCTTCTTTCTAAGATATGAGTATGTTGCTGGCATCCACACTCTTCCCTCCACCCCAAGAACTGTGCCCTCATTGGGCCCTCATCTTCTCTAGTGTATTTCAATTCCCTCCCAACGGCTCTCAAATTCAATTCATAAATCTTCATTAAGAAATATAAGGCTATTGAGATGATATCCCTGCTCAGAGCAGCCAATGCACACAGAAGACCATATGGCCAGTCCCACTATGAGACATGACATCCTTCACTGACCAATAGCACTACAAGGGACAACACTGGAGACACAGTGCGGGAATTGTGCCCAATCTGAACCACCACACTAAGACAAAACACTAAGGGTGTGCAGCAGAACACCAAGGGGAGCAGAATAAGAAAGAACCGAGGGAGTACCAAAAACAGACTGTGGAGCCAGAGCGTGGCACCCCATCAGACTTGATCGGGAAATACTCCTAAAGATTAACAAACAGATCTGGAACTATCTATAGGCTTTTCTCTTTTTTGTCGTTGGGTTTTTGGGGTTTTTTTGCTGTTTTGTTTTCTTTTGTTGCTTTGTTTTGCTCTGTCTTGGTTTTTGTGCATATTATTATCTCTACAGGTCTGTCTATATAAGATAGGCGGGATAAACAATCTGGAGAAGAAAACAACAGGACTGACAGCTCCAGGGGGACATGGGAGAGGGAGAGGTTGGGGAAAGGAAATGGTGTTAACAAACTCAGGGACAAGGCAACAACAAGTGTTCCAAAATCAATGGCAAAGAGGGTGTAGGAGGCCTTTTAGGACTTTATCAAGGGCAATGTAACCGAGAAGAGTTACCGAAACCCAAATGAAGGCTGACCATGATAGTGGGACAAGAGAAAAGTAAAAGGAAATAGAGGAAAGAACTAGGAGGCAAAGGGCATTTATAGAGGTCTAAATATAGGCATGTACATATGTAAATATATTTATATATGATGATGGGGAAATAGATCTATGTGCATATATTTATAGGTTTTGTATTAAGGTAGCAGATGGACATTGGGCCTCCACTCAGGTACTCCCTAAATGCAAGAACACTTTGCTCTATTAAAATGGCATTCCATGATGCTCACCTTCCCGACACAATCACTGAAGACAAAGCGGTGCATAAGCAAATGTAGTGAAGAAAGCTGATGGTGCCCGACTATCAAAAGATATAGCATTTGGGTCTTAAAGGCTTGAAGATTAAAAAAGTGGCCATCTTGCTGAGAAGCAACAAAACCCACATGGAAGAAGTATACCAGCCTGTGTGATCATGAGGTGTTGATGGGATGAGGTAACAGGCATCAAAGACCCAGAACTAAAAATTATGTCATTGTGAATGAGGGAGAGTGCGGAGTGGGGACCCAAAGCCCATCTGTAAGCAATTGGACATCCCCTTACAGAAGGGTTGTGGCGAGGAGACCAGCCAGTCAGAGGGCCGTATAGCACCAACAAACCATATAACTTTCCTATAGTTCTTTAATGCTTCCTCCCCTCGACTATCATGATCCCAATTCTTCCTTACAAATCCAGCTAGACCAGAAGATATACACTGGTACAGATCACTGCTGGAAACACAGGGAATCCAGGACTGATAAACCCCTTTGGACCAATAATGAGAGTAGCGATACCAGGACGGTAAGGGGAAGGTGGGGAAGAAGGGGGAACCGATCACAAGGATCTACATATAACCCCCTCCGTGGGGGACGGACAACAGAAAAGTGGGTGAAGGGACATGTCGGACAGTGTAAGACATGACAAAATAATAATAATTTATAAATCATCCAGGGTTCATGATGGAGGGGTGGCAGGGAAGGTGGGGGAAATGAGGAGCTGATACCAAGGGCTCAAGTAGAAAGAAAATGTTTTGAGAATGATGATGGCAACAAATGTACAAATGTGCTTGACACAATGGATGGATGTATGGATTGTGATAAGAGTTGTACAAGCCCCCAATAAAATGATTTAAAAAGAAAGAAAAATATAAGGCTATTCATCAAACCTAACCTGGCCTCTGCCTATTTTTTCAACTTCACCCACTTTTTCCCCATACAACACTCCTGCTTCCAGCACCTTTGCTTACCATATTCTTTGTGTGTTTATTGCTTTTATGATTATTTCAGGTCTTGTGCACATTGTTCGTTCTCTTGGGTAGATCCTTCCTGCTTCCATATCTTGTTTACTACTCATTCATCCTTCAAGATGCTATTCAAGGTTCATTCTCTCTCTCCTTAAGCCTCTGTGCTCCCACAGCATTCTGTGCCTACTTCTTATTTAACACTTACAATATCACAGTACAATTCTTTCTCTAACTAGATACTAAGTTTCTCAAAGGTTAATATAATTGTGCCATTTTTAATCCTCAGAATTTGGTGTCTACGTAAATGAACTGAATTATCCAAAATCCATGCACTAAAAAGTAAGATTGTATCAAAAAGTACTTCCACTTCTCCGTTAATCACATGAGCATACACAAAATATTGTTATCAGTGGGCCATCATATGAAGAAATTTGCCTTGGCACTTTCAATGCAATTAGCTAGGCTTTTTCTGAATTACTAGATTAAATTATACTTTATTGGAATCTTTTGCCACAAGTACATGATTTACTTCCTTCAGTAATTAGCATGCAATGGCCTGTGGTTTTGTAATATGCATATTATATATGTGAAGATTCAAGAAAAATTCCAAACTTGGGCTGTCTACTTCAACTATAATTAAAGATAACCTACTTCTCACCATCATTCTGGAAAAATTCCAGAAGATCTTCCGAGGTCAATTTGAAAACTCCCTTAATAGTCTAATTTCATATAAATAATCCAGCACAAACTCCAAGTAAACGAACACATAACATAACACTTTACCATAGCAAACAATGAGCTTTCTTATAAATTTACAGATTAATAGACCTAGTTATATGTAACTTTGCCTTGGCTAGTTAAGTGATGCTTTGATCATGTAAGATAATGAAATTGTTAAATAGTGTCTCTAAGTTACCACATGTGTTTATCTTTGTTTGGATTGTGATATGTGACCTGCTTTAACTATTCAGACAAGAGACATTGCATAATGTATTTATAGGCATGTGCTTTATAGTAAAATTACTGAGATGAATAGCTGAGAGGTTGTGATTTTAATAGTGAGAGTTGTTTTGAAAGTGCCTTCTTGTCCCTCCTCTCTGCAAGAGAGTTAATTTGGAAATGCAGAAATTTTATTACTTTTTAAAGAGGTAAATATATCTACTAGTACTTACACATTGTTAGATACTATAATTAAAGTCTTTTTTGAGGAATATTTTGGTCCTTTTCAAAAAATGATCTTATTAGAAAATGTTCACATCAGAACTTCAACAAATACTTTAGAAGTAACTTTGATGACTTTTCTCAAAACCCAACATTGGTGTTACATAATGAAAGGACTAGAAAGGAGAGATGCTTTACAGAAATAAGTAACTTAAAGTTTAAACAGAGAGCCAGAAAAATAAAACAACCATGGGAGAGGGAAACAGTGTAAATATGAAATGCAATTTTTAGAAGTACATTTCATGGGTAACAAAATATGCAAAATGCATTATCAAATTACTCAAAAATATTTAAAATTTGGATCTTTTCAAAGAATACACACCCTTGTGTTAACTTTGTCAAAGTGTTTTGAAGTATATTATGATTTATGCACTTTTCGTATGTATATGATAGTTCAATGCAAAAAGCTTCCTTTTTAAAATATTTAGTGTACCTGAGATGATGATTGTACAAAACATTTTTGAAGGGGAACATCATGGAAAGTAGAATTCATGTCTGTCTATCTATCTCATCAACAGGTATCTCTTCCATACATGACAAATCCTGCCAGTTTCTATTAAGGATCTCTATTGTGGTAGCATGAGCTAGAAGTGAAATTAAGCTAAAAATTGTAAAGGCAGGATCCCTGTGTTTCTTTCTTTCTTTTTTGATCCCTGTCTTTCAAATGGGTGCCTCTCCTGAGTCCTAAAGAATCTAATCACTAACATTAATACATATCTAAGAAACACCCAACATTAGGTTGAAGATATATTAGAGTTTAATCTAGTTAAGATGAGCCCTAACCTTTGATATTTATAATTTCTACCTATGTATATACTATTACCCAATGCCTGTGTATGTGCTTATGTGTATGTGTGAGAGAGAGAGACTAGAAGTGCTCAGAGAGTAGGTCAGGTTTTTTCCTCCCAATGAGTCAGTCAGTGATGTTGGGTCAATACAATTACCATTCTTATCTCACTCAGGTGGAAACAAGTTCACATGCCAATGGATGTGTATACCGGTACTGGTTTAGCCTCCACCCCCCAAAATATGAATTATATCTATTTTCTTAATAAATATTCAACAAATATTAATAGTGAGCCTTTTGTCCCCTTGTTTTTTACAACAATATCTGAATATCTACACCTGGCAATCAGAACTATGTGCCAGAGAAATGCATATGAGCATAAAGTGGGTGAAGGGAGACATTGGACAGTGTAAGACCTGAAAAAAATGATAACAATTTTAAAGTATCAAGGGTCATGATGGAGGGTGGGGGAGGAAAGGGAAAAATGAGGGGCTGATATCAAGGGCTCATATAGAAAGAAAATGTCTTGAGAACGATGATAGCAACAAATGTACAAATGTGCTTGACACAATGGATTGTGGATTGTGTATGGATTGTGTGTGGATTGTGTATGGATTATGATAAGAGTTGTATAAGCCCCCAATAAAATGATTTTTTAAATTAAGGATTCTAACTGGTATCTCAGTGTAAAACTATGCACCAGGTACACTTTGCTTGCAAAAAAACAATGTTTTTGCAACATATATAATTCCTAGCATTAAATAATTCAAAGATTTTGGGAAACTCTAGATTCATAAATCATAAAAATCACTTGAAGTTATTGGACTTCTACTTCTATATGAGGTGAAGTAAGTATTACTACTTCCTTTAGACTGGTGTGTGCTCTCCTATTCAAGCTCTGCACATCCTGCTCCACCATTTATATTACCTCCCTGGCTTCTGAAGAAAGGAAGTTACAGTCCCCGGATTTCATGGACAGGAATTTTAAGTAGATACATAAACTCCCTAGTTAACTTGCTTATTAAATATTATTTCTCTGTTTCCTTCACACCCCATTGTGTGTGAGGATTTTGATACCATAATTAAAGTATTCTACCAGTAATCTTTGAAAATAATTCTTTGTAATTACCTTTAAGAGGGGAAAAATATGTATCCCTCAAGTGGATTCCCACCCATCAACTCATGGTGATCTCATATCAATCAGTGTCCACCATTAGGTGGTCAGTAGTTGATTTTTTTTTTTCAGAAGTAAATCACCAGGCCTTTCTTCTGAGGTATCTCTGTGTGAACTCCAATTCACCTTTTCAATTAAGAGGGACTTTATAACCACCCATGACCCTTCAAACAAAAGCAACCCAGAGCAGAATCCAATTCATTAGTTGCTTTAAATCTAGAAAGGCAAGACAGATTATAAGACATTATATTTAAATATATTTTATAAATTCATATTTCCATATCACTGTTGGTCCTTGCCTTGTACTACAAAGCTGTCCTCATGATAGTTAATAAATAGCATTATCCTCATAAACAAAGTCTGATGTATTTCTAACGAGGTATCCAAGATTGAGGAACTCAGTCATCAACCTGTGGACATAGCTACATAAGTATTCTGCATTTTAATTTTCTATAAGTGTTTTTGATTTGCTTTGCTTTGTTTGTTGAAGCAGTCTTTTGAGTTTCTTTGAAGCATGTACAAGTTCTTGATGCTAAATGTGGGCAGAAAATATTTCTTTTTGCCACTGACATTTAGTGTTATATTCTGTTTTGTGCACTCGACATTTTTTTATGTGTTCAAACATTAGATACAGGGATAAACTGGGCATATGAAAATCTAGAGTGTGTATCTTTGTGATAACTCCATATTCAGCAACTGTGAAACCATCCGCTGAGACAGGTATATTGTTCAAGTGTTGACCTTGAGGCAGTTTTCGAGGGCCAAGTAAGGAGCAAAGTTCTACAAGGAAATGTTGAGGCATCTTAGCTAGTGTTAGAGGATGAAGCCAGTTATATTTAAAGAAAACATATAAATTTTACCTCCTTACAAAGGATGCAAAAGATTAACCTCTAATAAAATATTTCTTCAAGATTGATTTCATACGCAGTGAAGGAGAGCTACATAGTTTTGTTCTGATATAAATATTTAAATGAACTATTGTTCCATGAAACATTTATTAAAACAAATTTATCATAGCATTAAGTTATATATTTCTAAATTTGAGGAATTACTATATTCCTTCAAAAAGGTAAATTTACTTTTTAAAAAGTGTTTGTACCAATGAAATGGTTGGGAAAGAATTTGAAAAGCACATCACTTACTATCTACTACCTCCTACAAAGATGGTCAACCGTCCACCAACAGTAGCCTTCAGTTTTTCACCTAAAAATAGGGATTGATATGCAAGGAGCCGGTCTTTCCCACAACGTCCAGTCCCTCTGTGTGGGACAGTTTGAGATTGTAAGGTTAGGTATGCTAATGTGACCAGAAAACAGGAAAAATTTAGTCAGACTCTGTAGGGTGTTAAACCTGTAACTTAGAACTTTGGCCAGCTGATTCAATAAGCTAAGGACATATAAATGCTGTTTACATAGAAAATACATAATCTATGAGGAGGGGGGAAGGGAGGGGGAAAATGAGGAGCTGATTCCAAGAGCCCAAGTGGAAAGCAAATGCTTTGAGAATGATCGGGGCAACAAATGTACAAATGTGCTTGACGCAATGGATGGATGGATGGATGGATTGTGATAAGAATTGTACAAGCCCCCAATAAAATGATTTTTTTAAATACATAATTTAATTTTCCTTTCGAATAGGATCAACTTGGTTCTCCTACCATATTTCTCACCATTGTGTAATGTTCATCATTAACTCTTCTTTCTCCAAATATATGAAACCGGGTTTCTTCTTATACTCTCATAGTCCGAAAATTGACTCCTTGGCTTCAACCTATTAGAGAGTATTCTTTTCTACAAATGTACAGACCAAATTCCTTTGAGTTCATTTTTCCATGAATTTTTCGAAGTCCGCGGGTGTGTGTGTGTGTGTGTGTGTGTGTGTACAAGTGTACATGCATGTGTGTGTGCGTGTGTCTGGTGTGTGTGTGTGTGTGTGTATATATATATATGTATATATATTTAAATTATGTATTTAAAAAATCATTTTATTGGGGGCTCGTACAACTCTTATCACAATCCATCCATCCATCCATTGCGTCAAGCACATTTGTACATTTGTTGGCCCCATCATTCTATATATATAGAATGTTGCCCATATATATATATATATAGTCATGCCATCAATCAATTCCAACTATAGTAATCCTATCTAGGGTTTGCAAGACTATACGTCTTTACAGAAACAAACAGCCACATCTGTGTACTTTGGAGAGCCTGGTAGGTTTTAACCAGGAACTTTGTAGTTGGAGCCCAATGAGATAGAAATGCTACATGCAATTGAATCTGAATGTAGCTCATATGTAAGTGAAACAAACTAAGAATTCATGTTCACTACCTTATTGAACACTAATCAATTGTGCGAACCAGTAGGGGAGGAAAGGAAGAAAGACAGGAGGGTATTTCTCCAGTGTTTGCCCAGCTAGCGGAGTTGCCAGTGGCAAAAAAGGGCAGTTCTGCTCAGAAACGATGCTGTCCGGCAGCTCTGAGAAGGGTGAGCCTGAGTTTTCCCTTCTCTCAAAAGTACGACACAGCTCTGCCATCTCTGCTGACGCGCTCCCTTTCCCACCCTCCCCAGCCCGCAGCTTAGACTTCCTTCATTCTCTAGGGAAGGAAAAAAAGCCCGTACTTCTCTGCTCTCTCACTGAACTAGAATATAATTTAAGAAAGGTAATTTTCAGTGCCATTCACCAAGTCAAAAATGTCATAGCAATGAAACAGCATCTATAAGAAATGAGTCCATTATAAGCCTAAAGAACATTTCTAAAGTCCTTCCTTGCAGAGCAAGGAAGGCAAGCGCACATGCAAGAGAACTTAAGGTAGCAAACAGCCAAAAAGGAACCCGTGAAGTCGAGCATTTGAAAGGCCATGATTTAGACAAGAACAGTTTCTCCTTTTATGTGTGGGAAGTTGGGGGAGAGGTGGAAACTCTCTAATTCTAGGTGCAGCTCAATGCTCAATATTTCTCAAATTTAGAGTGTTTTATCATGCTGAAATTATAGTTATTCTTTTGTATAAGACTATTCCTTTATATTTGCATGTAATACTTGGATAAACAGTGTCAGCATCCTGCCCTTCTGAAGGAATGTGGGTTTCAATATCGGTGAGCAAACGAACCTGTCTGGAAAGAAGTACAGCCAGAATGCTCCCTGAACGTGAGAATGGCTAGACAATAGCTCCTGTTCTTCTGACATGTTAGCAGGAGAGACCAGTCTGGAGAAGGACATCATGTCTGCTAAAGTAGAGGGTCTGTGAAAAAGAGAAAGTACCTTTGGCACAGTGGCGACAACAATGGATTCAAACAGAAAAAATACAGGACTGAGCAGTGTGTCACTTTGTGGTATATGGGTTCTCTGTGAGTCAGGACCTAATCACAACAACATAAGTAAGAGAAGCAATCTCTCTGTGTCTACCTTTAAATCTCAATCTCTGTTTTCTCTGATCAGAGCCTTTACTAACTAAAACGATGGTGGGGGGAGCAGGGGAAGATCCCTGCTCTCACAGATTCATTCCTGGGTTGATGTGCCAGAGTGGTGGCTTCGCTGGGGACAAGTCCATCTATGGGGAGAAATTTGAGGAGGAGTACTCCATCCTGAAGCACATGGGTCCTGACATCCTGTCCTTGGCAAATGCTTCCCCCATACTAAGGGTTCCCAGTTTTTTATCTGCAACACTGAGACTAAACCATTGGCTGCAAGCACGTGGCCTCTGGCGAGGTGCATGCTGTGGAAGCCAGGGAGCATTCTGGTTCCAGGATCTTCCAGCAAGAAGATCCCCGCCCCCTGCTCACTGTGGACAACTCTACTAAGTGTGACCCGAATGTCATGTTTTAGCTTTAGTACCAGACTCTTCCTTTTGTGGCTCGGGGAAATCACCCTTCTATGCCCAGTGCGCTTGCCACCGCCTTCCATCTCTGGGCTCTCACTCCAGCTCTTTGGCTTCTCTCTTTTCCTGGGTCCCCTCAAAGTCCAGGTGGATAGCAGAGTTAATTTTATGATTATGAAATAAAAACTGCATCTAAAAGGACAAATATGGGAAGAGGGTTTGCAGTGTTTGACAGGTTACACTTGAAGTATGTGCAGGACAAATACATGGGAATACTAAAGAAGCAGATGAATAAGTGAGTCTGGAGCTCAGAATGGAGGAATTTGGAACGAATGATCTGGCTCTTCTGAATTATGACCGTCTTAAAGTCAGGGAGACCCCATCTTACTGACATCTGTGTCCCCACTATGTGGCATAAACAGTGCTGGATCGTTCACTCATGCATTCATTCCAAAATAAAAAGATATGTATCCAGGACCAATATATTCCTGACGCTGAGATCTGATAGGAGCTCAGCAAAAGCTTTAATATATGTAGACGTATTAAACAATATATATCTCTGCCACACATATAAGCCAAAGATGTCGGTGGCATTACCTAGAATGGGACTATAGAGTGAGTAAAGAACCAACATTAAAACTAGGAGCCCAACCAATGTGAAAGGGCAGGTCTATAAGGAAAATAGTCCAAGGAAATTGAGAAAGTAAAACCACAGAAACAACAGGAAAACCGCAAATGCACACTCTATCGAGAAAGATGAGAAGAAAAAACAGTCCCAGAAAAGAGTGGTCCAGAGCACTGAAAAGTGAGCACAGCAACACTTTGTCTCACTTACTTTGGATACGGTCTTGGGATGACTCGACCCCTGGAGAAAGACATCGTGCCTGCAAGGACAAAAAGAGGGAAATCTTCCACGAGATGGATTGACACAGCAGTGATTAAAAATACACACTGGAAACTTTCTGTTCTTAGTCAAAGCTGATGCAGCAGCAACTAACAACAGTCACTTGAAACTTGAACATTACAGTAACGTGCACACGACTTGAAGGCCGGACTGTTGTATCCATCTCTCTAATCCCGGGACCTAGCAGAGGGCCGGTCACAGAGGAGGCATGCAGTAAATATCAGGAGGCTTTAAAAAGCTCATTGAAAAATTCCATTATCTTTTCATTTCGCTTTTTCCCATGAACTTTCTGAAGCCTCCCTGCCCCCTACACACACACACACACACACACACACACACACACACACACACACCATGTGTTGAATCGATGTAAATAACGAACATGAATGGTTAACTCTTGCAGATTATAATCTGAAAAAACAAACTGATTCAATGTTTCTATTCATAGGAGAATTAAAATGTGCTTTTTAATTAAAATGAATTTAATTAAAATGAAGCCTCCCTGCCCCCTGCACACACACACACACACACACACACACACACACCATGTGTTGAATCGATGTAAATAACGAACATGAATGGTTAACTCTTGCAGGTTGTAATCTGAAAAAACAAACTGATTCAATGTTTCTATTCATAGGAGAATTAAAATGTGCTTTTGTTTCTGGAACCATTGAATATTGACATGCAAAAATTTACGAGCCCTATCTTACTCAAAAATGATAAATTTTAAAAAGCAAACACCTTGTTTTATGGATTGCACAGAGAATGTTTATGGAAAGATAAGACTTAAAACAAAATTTTCAGGACCACAGATGTCATATTGCTGCTTTTTGTTGTATGTAGCTGAACTTCCTCATGAGATAATCATCAGATTCCTGTCAGATTATCTGTTTCTTGTGTAATGTTCAGGTTAATGAGGTAAGTGAATTTTAAAACTAAAATTGTGTTCAATAGTCAAATTGTAAACTATAATCATGCAAAACAGTATCAAATTACTCAATAAGCAAGATAAGCATGGGCTTACTTGTGCTTAGTTATTAATCTGTAGTGAATGATTTCACAGTTTTTCACCACATAAATATTCTGTTTCTAGGTGTGGCTGATATCTCCTTCTCTCCTAACCCCACAGCACTTTCCTACAGAGCTTCTTTTCAATGTTTCAAATCGCTGCCAAGGATGGAATACCCCGTAAACTAGCTAAGCAAGGCCTTATTTGAGATGAAGGGAAAGTACATGAAACTGTTCACTATAGGTCAGTCTTAAAAACTCACTGCCATCGAGTCAATTCCGATTCGTGGTAACCCTATGGTTCAGGCTAGAACTGTCCCTGGGAGTTTCCGAGACTATAACTCTTTACAGGAGTAGAAAGCCTCATCTTTCTCCTTTGCAGTGGCTGGTGGTTTCAAAACGCTGACCTTGTAGTCAGCAGTGCCAGTGGGTAACCATGACACTCCCAGGACTCCTACATATAACTTAGTAAGCAAGCTCAAATAAACTCCCATGCTTGCCTTGCTTATTGGGTAATCCACCCATGTTAAGTGTTTGTTTCATTTCTCAAGACCCATCTAAAATTATCTAAAGCTCTCTGCATTTAAACTTTAAATTGAAAAAAAAAATAGTTCAGCTCCTCTGTTAACTCAAGAGAACAAACTAAGACTAAATGTTTTTTAATTACAACTCTCAGATTGGCTTCTAAAGTGTAGGCTGGACATAATAAGTGATAAAATATAATGAGAAGAATTGATTTAAAAACAGCTAACATTAAAAAAAGGTTTGGAAACAGAATTTGAGTAAAGTTTTTAAGATTATCTGGTAGTATAAAGGGGTAAAAAAATTCTAAAAAGAAAATTATTTCTTTCTTATGCCTGGGCATCAAACTGTCAAGGTAGAAAGAAGGAGCTGATTAGATTATGTTCACTTTTAAGTGGGATTTCAAAGTGTGAAAATATCAAAGATATAGGGATCTCTCTGATTCATTCCCTCCCGGGCCATCAGTGATAAGACAGGAGCTGACCCAGAATAGCAAAGATCTAGTCAGCGAGCTCAACTTATCATTTCATGTGGCAAGGGTAAGTTCCAAAATTTTCACTTGAGTTTTGGATGGTGCTTTGACCTAAGATCATTTAAACCCAGCTAGATCAGAAAAACAGAAGGTCAACAAAATAAGAAGAAGACGGTCCAGGAGATGGATTGACACTGTGGCGGCAACACTGGACGCAAACATAACCATTATACGGCTGGCACAGGACTAGGCAGTGTTTCGTTCTTTTAGACAGTGGGCTGCTCTGAGTCAGAATTGAGTCAATGGACCTAACAAGAAACAACAGATTTGAAAAATAATTGCTCCTCTAAGACTCTAGTTCAGTATATCCTATTTCTCTGCACTGAGGTTTGGGTCAAGATGTTAGCTTTGCTTGATCTATGATTGCATCTTTTTACCACAGAACTTCTTGGAAAAGAATTGAAACAGGGCTTGGGAATTTTTCCCAGGTCAAAACACCCTCAGGATAAGATGAATTGACCAAATAATGATGTTTTCTAAATTGGAAGGCACTTACTTGGCACTGGTTTAGACTGTGTTGAAGTCCCCGGGTAGTGCAAATGAGAAAGTGTTCAATTACTCACTGAAGGAGTGGCAGGTCCAGCTCAACCTGAGGCACCTTGGAATGCTGGCATGGTCATCTGCTTTCGCTGACAGCCTGGAAGGTCACACGGAGGAGCAGTTCTGCTCTGTACATAGGAGTTCACTATTAGTCAGCATTACCTCCACAACAACTATCAGTGACAACTGAAGCTTTCCTCTCCTATGCTTGATTCCTCCACTGGATTATTAGTTTGTTAAGGATAGATAGAAACTGCTTTCATTCTGTTTTATATTCCTAGTATATAACCCAGAGCCAGGCACATAGGAAACACTAAAATATTTGTTGAAAGGAACTATTTGTCTAGTGCCACTTGTATAATTAGAATTTTTTTTCATTGCTCCAGGGTTAGGAACAAAGCAGTAATGACCTGCTGCTTTTTTAGATGCTACCTATCATGGAAAATTTCCCATCCTGCTTTGTTGGGATAGCCCAGCCACAAGAGCTCTAGCTAATGTTAAAACTGTAGTAGATATTGGCATTCTGTGATACTCACCTTCACAACATGATCACTGAAGTGAAAATGGGTGCATAAGCAAATGTGGTTAAGAAAGCTGATGGGGTCTTAAAGGCTTGAAGTTAAATAAGCAGCCACTTAGCTGGGAAGCAACAAGCCCACATGGAGAAAGCACACCAGCCTGTGTGATCATGAGGTGTAGACGGGATCAGGTGTCAGGCATCAAAGACCCAGAACAAACAATCATATCAATGAGAAGGGGAGGGGTGTGGTCGGAGTGGGGACCAAAAGTCTATTGGTAGACAGTTGGACATGCCCTCACAGAAGGGTCACAAGGAAGGGACAAGCCAGCCAGGATGTAATCAACCCAGCTGGACCAGAGTGTATTCACTGGAATCTCGACACGTGGAATCCAGGACAGATAACCTCTCACGAGCAATAATGGGAGCAACAATACCATGAAGGTAGGGAGAAGGGGAAGAAAGGGGGAACCAATAATAATGATCAACATTTAACACCCCACCCCCACCCCCAGGGGTGAACAACAGGAACATGGGTGAAGGGAGAGATTGGATGGTGTTAGATATGAAAATAATAATAATTTATAATTTATCAAGCGATCACAAGTGTGGGGAGGGAGGGAGGGAAAAAAGAGGATCTGATACCAAGTAGAAAGAAAATGTTTTGAAAAGAATGATGGCAACATTTGTACAAATGTGTGTGATACAATCGATGTATGGAGTGTTTTAAGAGCTGTAAGATCCCCCAATAAAATGATTTATTAAAATAAAAAATTTTTAAACTGTAGTCACATCTTATGTAAAATCCTGGTATGGTAAATGTGAAGCTCTGCAAGGACTACTAAGTCACAAGTTCTCTAACCTTGGCACTAGCCCTAACCTACTAACTCCAGAAAAGCCACTTCATCTCTCTGGTGCCTTAATTCCCTTGTCCGCCTATTGTGGGGCTTGAATTAAATTATCCGTAAATTCCCCTCCGGCACTAACATCCACATTAAATATATTCCCAACACAATGCTGAACCCAAATGTCTGCTATTTATTACTTGAGTTTAATGGAAGTTGCCCCAGAATTACTAATAAACTGCTTGACTATGTTTTATTTCAAACCTGTTGCTATTTTCAATAGTAAGTTTAAAATTAAAATATATGTGTCTCAGGAAAAAACATTTTTCCCATTTTTCTTTTATCCAGCTAATGTAAAAACACTTATGTAATGAGAGAAAAAGGAAGCCAGCCAATACTTTATAAAATCTAAGTTGACAAATTTTTCCTTTAATTGTGAACAAAGATTTTCTAAGAGAATGACTCAGATTTCAGAGGTTGGGGGCATTTCTTAAGCTAATTAAGAGATTGTGAAGTTATCTTAACAAGTTTTACAAATACAAAATGGCTTATGAGCCATTGATAGGTGAAAAAAATCCCAAATTTACTTCTTTATTTTTTATTTTTATCAAATTTACCTCTTTCGCAAATGTATCTCCTCAAAGAATTTATTTAAAGCTCCCCTTAGTTTACACATAGCTGCTAAATGAATTTAAAGTAATGTAATTATTCCATCGAAAAATATCTGTACTTCATACTTTTCACTAACTCAGTCTTATGAGCAATCAGTAAAATTGGTGTGGCTTTATTTCTAGATATGATTGGACATAAAAGTATACACATAAGAGAGGTTTAATGGTTATTGTTAATGTGCTGAAGTTAAACACTCAGGTTTCATGACAGCATTAATGAGTACCTGCTGGTGTAAAGCATCATGATGATCACTAGGAAGGACTGTTTCTTCGTTTGGGTTTGGGTTTTTGACTGCTTAACATGGGATAGAAATCTTGCAATGTCTTACTAATTCTCTCAATAATTTTGAAATTATCATCTCCATTTTTAAAATAAGAAAACTAATATTTGGATAAGCTATCACTTTCTCCCAGAGAAAAAGAAGAGACCAAGTGAAATATACTATGTGGAATGATTCCATCTGAAATTGTCAAACATCAAAACCTCCAAGACCATGCATGCTCCTAAACACACTGCTATATTGGCTTTATTATACTAAGTACCTCATATAATTTATGCATTTGTGAATTTTTATGACTATAATAAGCCAAAAAAGTCTTAGAGAAAGACACCTGACCAACCAATGGGAAGAGATCCCTGGTGGGGAAGAATGGAGGATGGAAGCATGTCTGACCTCTGCCTCATGGCAATCAGCCTTGGGAGTTGGAGGAGCTCAGATGTGGCTCACAAACTATTTTCTTCCAACAGAGAGCTATTAGAAATTCAAGCTGCATTCAGACGAGGTCATGGAGCAAGGGATGTCATTGCTGATGTGAGATGCATCTTGGCTAAAAGCAGGGATTGGCAGAAATATGTTTACTTATATTTTATTGACTGTATAAAGGCTTTCAACTGTGTGCATCATAGCAAAATATGAGTAACATTGCAAACAATTCGAATTCTGGGCAGTTATTGGTGCTCATGCAGAGCCTGGTATCCATAGACCAAGAGGCAGTCATTTGAGCAGAATAAGGAATATCGAATGGTTCAGAATCAGAAGTGTGTGTTGGGGTTGTATGCTTTCACGCTAGTTATTTGAACTGTATGCTGAGCAAATAATCCAAAAGTTGGACTATATGAAGAACTCAGTGTCAAGAATGGAGGAATGCTCATTAGGAACCTGAGACATAAATTACACCAACTTGCTTGCTGGAAGCAAAAAGGACTTGCTGCACTTACTGATGAAAATCAAAACCTAAAACCTACAGCATTCAGTACGGATTACAATTCAATGTTAACTATTAAGTAACAATATTAAATGAAGAAACATTTTAAATTGTCAACCATTTTATTTTACTTGTATCTGTAATCAATGCTCATGGAAAGAAATCAAGCAGTCAAGAAATCAAGTGACAAATCACATTGGGCAATTTGACTGCACAAGACTTCTTTAAAGTGTTCAAACCAAAAAGTCCCTTTGAATTGTAAGGTGCACCTGGCTCGAGTCATGGTACTTATTGTTGTTTTATATGCATGAAAAGCTGGACATGGAATAAGAAAGACTGGAGAAAAGTGATGTGCTTGAATTATAATGTTTGTGAATAATACTGAAATATATCATGTACTGCAAGGAGAACAAACAAATGTATTTTGGGAAAAACATAACCAAATTGTTCCTTGGGAGTGATGATGCCACATAAGAGTTTGTCTCACATACTTTGGACATGTTGTCAAGAGGGAACAATCCTGGATATGGCTATTAAGCTTTGTAAAGTGGAGGGTCTTAAAAAAAATGAGGAAGACCCTCAACAAGATAGAGTGACAGAATATCTGTAACAATGGGCTCAACATTGCAATAACAGTTTTCAGGATGTCAATGTTACAGGACCGATCAGTGTTTTGTTCTATTGTACATAAGGTCGGTATGAAGTGGAACAGGCTCGATGGCATGTGACAGCAACAATATATTAAGGTAAAAAAAATATATCTCTGAAACTTAACTAACTAGGTAGTCCCTTAAGGGTAAAATGTCAGTAATCCACCCAAGTTCACTGAGTTAACAAAAAAAGTTTTATTTCTAGTATGAATTTAGCATACTAATATCCTTTAATAAGGATAGAGCCAAGCTACAGCTATAAGAAATCACCTATCATTGTTAGAGGACATCATTAATCCTTCATATTTTCCTACTGTCAACCAGAAAAGCAGCTGTGGCTTGGCTTTTCCTACCTGGCAAGTTCAGTCAAAGCTGCACTGAAGACATTGGTGAAAAACAACACTCCAGTAATTGACAGAATATATCGCTTAAGATGTTTCAACAACAACCACCATGCAATGGTAGAAGCATTCACTCGTCTATGACAAGAAATCTGAAAGACAACGATTTGGAAGATATCCATATTAAAAAGGAGTGTGATCCAACAGAATGCACAAATTATCAAACCTTAATGGAGCAGTGGGTTACAATAACCATAAAGTCAGTGGTTTGAACGCAACAGCTGCTTTATGGAAGAAAGATAAAACTCTGTTTATTTAAATATTGACAGTCTAAGAAAGCCTATATAAGGTGATGATGAGTCAGAATCAACTCTGGAGCAGTGATATTTTTATCAGTGTCACCAGCAAGAAAAATTTTGCCGAAAATAGTTTCTAAATAGATACAGAAGCACATCAACAAGGAGCTGCCATAAATTCAAGGAACATTGATAAAAGGACATGAAATTAGGGATATTATTATCTCCCTTCATCAACCGGGACAACATCAGACCAGTCCAATGCTGGAACAGGTCTTCTTATCATGACCCTTGGGCAGTTCTCCTCTCAATCACAACTACACTGCTGATTCTTATAAACCAGCCCCTGTACTCCTTATCATACAAGGCAGACACCCTGACCAATCTGCGTAGAGATCTATATTCATTGACATGGAAAGATGTCTGTGATATGGTCAAATAAAATAAAGATATGCATGTGTATCTTTAAAACCATGTGTGTAAAGTAACCATATTTTAAAAATTATAATCGGTATGTACATGCATGTATTCAAAGAAAAATAAGCTGGAAGATATACTGTAAACCAAATGTTTACAATAGCCATCTCTTAATAGTGAAATTACATTTCTATCATTTCTTCACAATTTTTCCAGAGACTAAATTAATTTCATAACAAGAAAACATGAACTAATACCCCCCAAAACTGATGGCATTTGGGAGGAGTTTAATCTATGGTTATAACCATCTAAAATTATTTTTGTGTGCATTTACATGACACATTTTAAAAAATCTACTGTGCTTGAAATGACCCTGTATTATAAATTATAGTATTTTGCGTGAGTCAGTCACGCAAAAGCACTTGTTGAACATGCCCAATGTGAAGAACATGATGCTTCACAAGATAGAACAGAAGAAATTGAACGCACCTCAGAGGATCCTAGAATTAGCTGAAGAATGAAGACCCACTCGCATGATGCACTCTTACAGTTCATTAGTAATAAATGTAAAAACTTGCTAACCTGTGGCCATGGGCTGAAGGGAGTTTGTGGTTTAGCTAGTTTCATGCTGGTGCAGGGGATGATATTAATGCAGACCTCCAATACTTTCTGTGACATTTGTTTGTTTGTGTGTGTGTTTGTTTGTTTGTTTGTTTGTTTGTTTGAAATGACCTTCTTCATCACTAAAGATTTCAAGTCCATTTCAGCTTTCCTTTTCCTCCTCTTTTTGTGACATTTAAAGCTTCTCCTTTAAACGGCATCAGAATCTTGCACATCCGTTTCCATGCTCCTGAGATGAGAAGAATTAGATTGTGCCCAGCTAGCACTACCATCTGCTCTGAAAGGATTACATCAGGAAGTCCCTAATAGAGTGAGAGAAATGTGGAGAAAAACTCAAAATCATAAAAAAAAGACTTACTGGTTAGATAGAGACCAATAAAACACACAGATCTATGGCTCTTTGCTACCCTTCAAGTCTAGAAATGAGCTCAGCCCGTGTCTCAATTTTTAGTCAAACAGTAGACAAGGCTATAAGGGGAAAAATAACACTAGAATTAATAACTAAGAAACACAATTACTTGAGGTCAAAATGACAACATTTGCAAGAACACAGTTCAGAAGGGTGAGAGGAAGGAGGAAAGGAAGGAGAAGCATGAGAAGGAAGTGGAATAAGTTATGCTACACTGTGGGCATTGCAATCAATGACATGAAACAAAATGTGTATGAATAGTTGAATGAAAAGTTGACTTGCTCTGTAAACCTTCACCTAATGGACAATTTAAAAACTTTAAAGACATTCTGTTGGAGTCTCACATTTATATTTTTTTTCTCAAGCAATAAAAATGGTCATTAGTTTGACCTTTTTTAAAAACATAATTAGCTTTTCACTAAAATGTTCTGACAACGTTATAGTTTTCATATATAAATTTTTTTTCTCAGAGCTTACATTTTAGGCATCAATATTATATTTTACCAAAAAAAGTCATAAAATCTGTTCCTTTCTTCTAAATACGCAAATGCAACTTGATATTTTCTTCATAATTTGTTATAATGAATATCTACTATTATACTTGTTTGTAATATAAAAAGATACCCTCCAGACTATTGAAAAGTCGTTGGGTCCTTGCCATCCTGAAGTGATCACTGAAGATCAGAGTGCTATGGCAAAGTGTGGTGTAGAAGCCAGATGGTGCTGAGCTGTCAGAAAGAATAGCATCTGGGGCCTTAAAGGCTTAGCTTAAAACAAACAGCTATCTAAGTGAACTATCAGCTAAGTCCACATGAAAGGAACATGCCATGCACGTGATTCAAGGACTGTAAATAAAATCCAAGATCAGACAAGGGAACTGTATTCAAACTTAAATTCTGAGGACCTGGTTTGCTGAAGGCTATGATGACAGTGAAGGCCCAAAATTCATTTGTGGGATCCTCACAGGGACTACTAGTAAGCCTCCATTGAATTCCCTCAGACAATTGACCACAGCAGACATATTTAGATTAAAATTTATCACCTTATCATTGCATTCAATGATACGAGTACCTGGCGTGAAGACTGTTACCCATGCTACACCATGTTTCAAGACAAAATTTCATTTATTTGTAATTAAAAATAAATATTTCACAGTATA
>NW_022103898.1:51185517-51187401 GCF_000313985.2 Echinops telfairi
CCCCAGACGCTATATCTTTTGCTAGCTGGGCACCATCAGCTTTCTTCACCACATTTGCTTATGCACACATTTGTCTTCAGTGCTTGTATCAGGAAAGTGGGCACCCACTGATATGATTTTTTGTTCTTTGGTATCTGATAACTGGTCCCTTCTACACCTGGTGGTCAGACAGGCTGGTGTGCTTCTTCCATGTTGGCTTTGATGCTTCTCAGCTAGATGGCCACTTTTTATCTTCAAGCCTTTAAGACCCAGCCGCTATATCTTTTGCTAGCCGGGCACCATCAGCTTTCTTCACCACATTTGCTTATGAACACATTTTTCTTCAGCAATTGTGAAGAAAGATGTGCATCATGGAATTCTGCTTCCTTTTCAATTGAGTGTTTTATAAGCTTTACTTTCTTATTGCTGTTGGCTTAAAAATATATTTTTCTGTATATGAAATCCAAGAAAGGTAAATCTATAGAGACAGTAGCTGGATTTATGCCTCCTTGGGGATATGAACAAGGGAGGTTAGAGGGAAATGGTAAGTTAAGAACAATGAGTACAATAATGAAGAAAACTTTCTAAAATCAATTGTGGTGATTATATAACTCTTCTTGATGTGATTCTACTTTTTCATTGTATGATATGTGAATTATGTCCCAATAAACTCTTTTTTAAAATAGCGATTGCTCATGCCCACCGTGATGAGGCAGGTGGCATAAGTGACATTCAAGTGAGGCAGACCAGATGGGGACTGTGGCAGAGAGATGGAAAAACCAATTCTTCAGAAAAGTTTGGAAAGTCTGATTTTATATGAAATTACTCAATTTTTAAATGTTGACAACTAATTCAAACTCTTTTAAAAATCAAGATGAACCCAACACCCTGTCGTTTGGGGACCATCAGTCTATAAATTTGATCTTCCAGGTTTGCAGCCAAACTGCCCAGCATGGTATGAAAGGCTCTTCATGGACCTTCTTTTCTAACCTTATCCATGGTCAACTCTTCTTGTCAACAAAGCACGTATTCTCCATTGAATCTGAGTTACATTCAGTTCCAGAACAAGTGTGCTCTTAATTGTCATTTGCTTTTGCCTCTGTTTCTCTGCATGGACTATCCTCCCTAACTTATACTACCTCACTCTCAAACACTTCATTCAATTCTCTTTTGGTTAGTTATTTAACTCAGGTGTCGCTTCTTCCTGGAAGCCATCCCTGCCCCTGGACGCCTTACTCACCTCCTTCGTTCCCAACTCACATAGATGTTGCTACAATGAGTTCCCCAGATATTAAGTAGATCCAAGTTGTTCACTGATATAAAGGTAAGAAGAAGCAAGTCTATGTTAGGAGATTTTCAGTTCCACATTCTCATATGTTAAACTGGAATACGTCAAGTTAGTTGGTCAATATGTAAATGTGTATGGAAATCAGAGCAATCTAAGGCCTTGAAGCATGGATTTAAGAAAACAGTGTAGAGAGAAAAGTGTCTAAGGACCTAAGAGCCTTGGAAAATAAAATTTAGGAAGAGAAAAGGACTCAGCAGAGGAGTATGAAGAGTAACTGTTGTTGGGTGACCTCAAGTCAGTTCGGACAGTATGCTGTGTATAACATAATAAAACACTACCTGGTCTTTCACCATCCTGACAATTGTTATGTTTGAACACAGTGTTGCAGGCACTGTGTCAATCAATCTCCTTGAGGATCTTCCTCTTTTTCCACTTCCCCTCTTTTTGAGCAAGCATGATGTCCTCTTCTGATAACCTGCCCAAAGGACATAAGCCAAAGCCTCACCATCCTTGCTTCTAAAGAGTATTCTGGCTCTACTGTTTTCAAGCAGATTTGTTTTTCCTTTTTGCACTCCATGACATATTCAACATTCTTTGCCAACTTCATAATTCAAATG
>NW_022103898.1:51188522-51189826 GCF_000313985.2 Echinops telfairi
ATCAGGTATCAGACATCAAAGACCTAAAACAAAACAAAACAAAAAATCATATCAATATGAAAGGGAGGGCAGAGTGGAGACCCAAAGCCCATCTCTAGTCAATTGGACATTCCCTGTCAGAAGGGCCGCAAGGAAGAGATGAGTCAGTCAGAGTGAAGTATAACACCGACGAAACACATAACTTTCCTATAGTTCTTTAATGCTCCTCCCCTCCCCCACTATCATGACCCCAATTCTACCTTGCAAATCTAGCTAGACAGAACATGTACCCTGGTAAAGATAAGAGCTCACCACACAGAAATCCAGGACAGATTAAACTCCTTGGGACCAATAAGGAAAGTAGCAATACTAGGAGGGTAAGGGAAGGTTGGGGGAGGAAGGGGGAACAGATCACAATGATTGACGTATGGCCCCCTCCCAGGAGGGACGGACAACAGAAAAGTGGGTGAAGGGAGACTGTGGTCAGTATAAGAGATGGGGAAAAAATGATAAATTATCAAAACTTCATGGGGGAGGGAAGAGGAGGGGAGAGGGAAAAGAAATGAGGAGCTGTTACCAAGGGCTCAGGTAGAAAGAAAATATTTTGAAAAAGAAGATGGCAACATATGTACAGATGTGCTTGACACAATGGATAGATGTATGGATTGTGATGAGTCCCCAATAAAAAATTATTTTTAATATTTATCTCTAAAATTAAAAAAAAGAAAGAAAATACTATAGATTGGGCCAGGGGCACCCTTGATCTCAAGGTAACATCTTGCTGTAATGAAGCCTTGTGCAACAGATTTATCCAATGCAATATGTCATTTGATTTCTTGACTGCTGCTTCCATGAGCATGATTGTGAATCCATGTGAGATGAAAATTGTTATCAACATTATTTATTATAATATTACCTATTAGTCTGGTTGTAAGCTTTTTATTTTTGTTTTTTGCATTGAGCTGAAATCCATATTGAAGGCTACAATCCTTGATCTTCAACAGCAAGTGCTTCAACTCCTCCCTTTCAGCAAGCAAGATCTTGTCATCTGCCTAACTCAGGTTGTTAATATCCTATCTGTAATCCTCCTGTGACTTTCTGCTTCATATAGTCGAGCTTCTTGGGTTATTAGCTCAAAGTATAGATTGAATAAATTTGGTGAAACCCTGTCTTATACTTTCCTGATTTGAAATCCTGCAGTATCTCTTTATGAGGAGCCCTGGCAGCATAGTGGTTTCACGTTGGGCTGTAAACAACAAGGTAAGCAGGTTGAAACCACCCAATGGGAGAAATATGCAGCATCCTACTCCTGTTAACAGTTACAG
>NW_022103898.1:51192605-51202408 GCF_000313985.2 Echinops telfairi
TAAAAAAAATTTACAGGTTATAAACCCTATCTGTATACAGTAGTCATAAGTCATAATCACCTCAAAGGCAGTGGGTATGGGTTTTATATATATAACTTAGAAAAAAATAACTGATTGTCTACATATTAGTTAATATTTCATTTCTGACTTTTCAAAAAATATATTTTTCATCACAAGTCTCCACTGTCTTAATATTGGTGTTCCAAATTTTCTTTTATTCCTTATCTCTAAATTAGGAGCGTGGGATAGAAATAAATGTTCTCTGTAGGTTCCTAAGGAACAGTGAGGTCATTTAGCCTAGCCAGATCATTTGACTGAAACAAAATTGGAAACAACCCTGTAGGATATGCCTAATGCTGCAAACTGCTACGAGAATGGACAAATGAGCTGAGGAAAATAGCAGGACATGCACTTCCCGTCACTCTTTCAGCTTTGCTCTGTGCCTGAAGCTGGCCTTCCAACCACGGAAAAAAAAGAAAAAAAAAGACATTCTCCAGTCTAAAAATATCAGGTCTTGGTGGCTTTCCATTGCACTGATGATTCTTCAGTCTTGGGCAATTTTCTTTTAAAATGAGATAAGTCATATTTTATGCCTAATTAGCTAAGATCTTAATTCTTATTTTTTGCCAATGATTAATGAGTCACAGGATAAATGCCTGGGAAAAGAAAATTTTCAAAAATAGATTAAGCTTTCTCTATATTATGCCTAGGGTTTGTTGAGCTACGAAGCCCTGCCGGCACAGTGCTTATGTGTTGTGCTGCAATCCACAAGGCCAGCAGTTTAAAACTCCCAGCTGCTCAGTGGGAGGAAGACAGGCTTTCTACTCCTGTAAACAGTGAGTCTTGGAAGCTCGCAGGGCAGCTCTACCCTGTCCTCGAGGGCTGCTATGAGTTGGCAATGACTCCATGGCAGTGAGGTTTTTGTTTTTCCATCTGACCTATTGCACATAAATTCTGCGTGGCCCCCTTAAAACCTTGCAATTATTCTAATGATAAATGTCATGTTCCTTTGTTTTGTATGGAAGGCCATCGGTGATGGTCACTCTTTATTCTTCCAAATACAAAGAAAACAAAAATCCTCACAACTAGATCAATGGACAACATTATGATAAATGAATATAAGATTGACGTTGTCAAGGATTTCATTTTACTTGGATTCACAGCCAATTTCCATGGATTCACAAGTATGTAAGTTAAAGGAGCAGTCAAGAAATCAATATATTGCCCAGTACTGGGGAGGGGGAGGGGTGGTGGAAAGGGGGAACCGATTACAAGGATCTACATATAACCTCCTCCTTGGGGGATGGACAACAGAAAAGTGGGTGAAGGGAGACATTGGACAGTGTAAGATATGACAAAATAATAATAATTTATAAATTATCAAGGGCTCATGAGGGAGGGGGAAGCAGGGAGGGAGGGGAAAATGAGGAGCTGATACCAAGGGCTCAAGTAGAAAGCAAAAGTTTTGAGAATGATGAGGGCAACAAATGTACAAATGTGCTTGACATACAATGGATGGATGGATTGTGATAAGAGTTGTATGAGCCCCCAATAAAGTGATTTTTTTTAAAAAGAAGGAAATCAATACATTGCAACATTAAATCTGCAACACAAGATTTTAAAGTGTTAAACAGCAAAGTTGTCAATTTGTGGACTGAGGCTTCACCCAAGCCACGGTATTCTCTCTATATATACATGTATGTGAAAGCTGGATAGTGAATAGGGAAGACTAGAGAAAAGTTGATACATTTGAATTATAATATTGACCAAGAATATTGAATATGCCGGAACAGCCAGAAAAATAAATAAATTTCTCATGCAGGAAGTACAACTAGTTAGCTCCTTAGAAGGGGGGATGATAAGACTTTGTCTCATATGCTTTGTATGTGTTAACAGGAGAAAGCAATCCTTCTATAAGGACGTCATGCTTGGTAAAGTAGAGAGTCAGTGAAAAAAAGGAAGTCTCTCAAGGAGATGGATTGACACAGTGACGGAAACAATGGGCTCAAACATAACTATTTGCAGATAATGCCAGATCAGATAGTGTTTCATTCTGTTATATTTAGGGTTGTTATTAGTCAGATCCAACTGTACAGCACCCAACAACAAAGTAAAACAAAATAAAAACCATATGCACCTACTCAAACTTATCCACAGATTCTTAAGAACACACTCGGGAACAGATCTCATTTACAGCATGGGCACTACCTGTCTTGAATTTTGTTTTAGGCAGGATTTACAAAATGACTAATCCAAATCCCTGGGACCTATAAATATGATGACCTGTAAATATGATGATCTTAGTTTCATTAGCTAAATTGGAGATAGGGATATTATCCAAGTGTGCCTGATGTAATTTCTTTAACTCTTAAAAGTTGGGAGCAAAAGGAGAAAGAAGAGAGATTTAAAGCATGAGAAAGACGTAACACACCATCTCTGGTTTTAACAATGGAAGGGAATGTGTAAGAAACAGAGAAAGAAATCTACATACTGAGAGTGACCCTTTGTTAGCAGCCAGCAAGACTATTGGGACCTGAATTCTCTAATACCCTCAGTGAACAAGTAAGCAGATTCCTCTCCAGAGCCTCCCCTACCCAGGAGACTTGTAAAGCTAAAAGTGTTAACCTGAAAATAGAAATCAGTCAAGCCCATCCAAACTTCTGATGTACAGTTACATAATATTTCTTTTTATTTTTTAAAGTACCACTTTAAGCTGTTAAGTTTTGTCACAATCTGTTCTAGCAGCCATAGAAAATGAATACAAACCACTTATACACACCAAGTATATACAATATAAGCGTCTTCACATACTTATCTAGATTTAATTCCATTTATATGTAAGAGTTCATCTGTTGTAATCTTCTATAAAGAATTGGTTATTTAATTTTAACTTTAGAGAAAGATACAAGGGGATACTCCCACCCCCACCCCAAAAAATGGAATTGCACTGGGTAGAAGGGAGCTTTTATGGTATGCATTGTTCCTGCGAGGCGAGCACCGAGCAACTTGCTCTGAGTTAGTGCACCCAGTGGTGTCGCCGGGTGCCCATGTCAACATGTCATGCCCCATATCTAAATTCTTCTCAGTTTAGACCTTTCCTGATTAACTAATTGAAGTGGTCCCCTTTTTCTGGCCCCATCCCTTCCCCTCATTAGCTAGTAACTTGAGATATTTTCTTTTACTTTATCATCCCAATTTTGGCTCCTTCACTATATTTGGTTCTATCACTCTTTTAAAATGTATTCATTTCTTGCCTTTCACCACTAGAATGTAAGCTCACTGAAGGCAAGTCCTTCATCTGTTTTATTCATCCCTATACCCACTGAACCTGGAATAATGATTGACACATAGTTGATGTATTGCCAATGTTTTGACTGACTGACCTAATTGCCACACTTCAGCCAAGTTTAAGGTATAGTTACCAGACTAGGGAGAGTTTCAGGCCTAGGCTCTAGCTTATTTCAATAGTGTTCAGCCATTTGTTTTGAGCTCCTGTTCCAGCTCCAGAAGAAATGAGAAACCACCTGCTTTTGTAAAGATTCACAGCCTCAGAAACACCCAATGGACTCAATAGCAATGAGTGATCATACTCTTTGGGCATGGTCACGGATCATGGAGTAAGTCCTGACTGTTCAAGAAACTCGCACAGTTCTCTTTTATCTGTCTTTCCCATGATAGCACCCAAGGGTGGTTGGGGAGACTTCTTCTGCAGGGTATCTGCTTCCTTACCTCAAATAAAAACAATAGTCTATGATATTATGAATCAACATCTTTGTAAAGTGAGAACAGAAGCAAATGAAAAGAAAATTTTTTGCTATTTTTATTGATCTTTAATGCTATGCAAATGTAGCTTCAATGAATTCTCAGCCACTTCCTATATAGATTCCAGCCAGATTACTAGCCCTGAACTCTTACTAAATTGAAATGTAGGGTGGCCATTTCAAGGTCAGAAGGAACGTGTTTTGAAAGCAACTTCTGCTTTCTTTCCTGTCACAAACATCCCCTGAGGCAAGCAAGCAGGGTCTCTATCTGTTTAAAAGAGAGAAGGAAAAGAGAGAAAATGCAAGAAAACAAACAAAGCCTAAACGACTTTTCTTTTCTCACATATATTATTAATTTAGTAACTCACAACTGCATAATGATGAAATGATTCCCACATACCAAGACTGAGCACCAACAGCGTCATTGCCAAAGCCTCTGTGTTTTGTTCATCACCACGGCATTTCCGTTGTTCTATTTTTGTTCTATAGTTGTTCTATTACTCTGCCCATTTGTGCACTCTGGGGTACTGGACACTTTTTCAGAACTTGAAGAGACATTTAGATGGGCAGTTGGATAGATCTCTCAACTAAAAGCCAACATGCCAAGGTGGAGCTCACACACTGGAATGTCACCTCCAGATAAGAAGGTACCTTCATTTGGAATTTCAGTGTGACTACGGAGTGTGACCTTTAGTTGTGCCATTGACGTCATGTTTTCTCCCAGAGCATATGTTGTGGTTGTTGTTAGGTGCCATTAAGTTGGTTCCAACTCACAGCAACTCTATGTTCAACAGGAAAAAACACTGCCCAGTCCTGCACCACCCCCACAATTGTTATGTTTGAGCCCATTGTTGCTGCCGCTATGCCAGCACGTCCCATGAAGGGTCCTCCTCTTTTTCAATGACCCTCTACTTTACCACGCATGATGTCCTTTTCCAGAAACTGCTTTCTCCTGAAAACAGGACCAAAGTCTATTAAATGAAGTCTCGCCATTCTTGATCCTAAGGACCATTCTGGCTAAACTCTCCCCTTACAGATTTGTTTGTAATGGAAGATTAAATAGGAGTCTTGGTGCCGAAGTGGGTTAAGTATTTGGCTGCTAAAAGTCAAAAGTTCAAATTGTCATCTCTGGCAGTCCATGGCACTTTCAACATTCTTGGCCAACACCGTCATTCAACTGCATCAATTCTTGTTTGTTCTTCTTTATAGAAACATACATAAAGTGGCTAGGTTAGGCCAGGTTGACGAGAGAAACAAATCCCGTGACACTCATATATGTGTAAGAGAGTTTCAGATCAAGAAGTAGTTAAATATAAGGAAAACATCCCAGCCCAGTCCAGCTCAAGTCCTTAAGTCTGATACTAATCCATAAGTCCAATACCAGTCCATAAATCCCGCTTCAGACTCACACAGCCACAGGCAATAATGCAAAATGCAGGAAGATCTCAGGATAGTGGGTGAAAAGTTTTGTGGATCAAATAGTGATGGATGCATTTCCAGGGCTCCACGGGTCTCAGTGTGACTCATCAACCAGAAGGTGAAGAGAGAGAGAGAGAGAGAGAGAGAGAGAGGCCCACCACCAGTGTCATTTATCTAAGTGGCACCTCCTAATGAGATCAAGTTGCAACCTTATTGACAGGCTAACCTCCACCCATATTTTCTTGTGGGTGCCATGTTGGCATGAAAAACCTAATTATCACAGTGGCCTTCCAATAGCCTGCTTTTATACAATGACAGGGATGTGCCAATAAGACCCCTCATGAGACTTTCACTATATTTATTTATCATAATTACTATCTTACATAGCAATTAAAAGGATACATGGTGGCACAATCATTAAGTGCTCAGCTGTTCGTGGTTGTTAACTGAATGATTAGTGATTCGGAACCAGCAGCTGCTACATAGGAGAAAAGGCCTGATGATCTGCTCTGATAAAGATTAAAGCTCAAGGAACCCCGTGGGGCATCTCTACTCTGTCCTATCAGCTCGCTAGGAGTCAGAATTGACTCAACTGCACACAACAGCAATGAATGGTAATGAAAGTCTGCCAGTGTTTCCCAAAGGGTGGGGGCATCTAAACTGGTGGTATGTAGTTTTAGCTAAATAGGACATTAAATGGAAGCCTTTGTGGCTCAGTGGGTTAAACATTGGGCTGCTAACTGCAAGGTTGGTGATTCAAACCCACCAGTAGAAAGTTGAGGCTATAAACTCTCATACAGATTAACAGCTTCAGAAACCCCAAGAGGCCATTCATTTTGTTATAGGGCTGCTATGAGATGGAATGGACTCAGTAGTAGTGGAATGACATTAAATAATAGTGAATCACTTAGCAAAAGAGCTATTGTCTTTTCAATATCCTTTAATTTTTCTGATTATGCTCAAAGTGTAATATTATTTGATCTCCCTTTTGCCCTATTTTATAGCTGTTTCAGCTATTTAAAAAAAAAGTGAAGGGGAAATACATGTGGATTTAACCCCCGGTGAATCCTCTCCGGTCACAGACCAGGAATGTGATAGCCTTACTAACATGCAGAAAGCATTGGAAAGTGGATTGTTACACGTGCAATTAGGTTAGAATTTAGCACCCTATCACTTGACCTCCCTTATGATCCATTTAAAATTTTGCTCTATTTTTTTTATTTTCTAACTTATTTTCTATTGAATAAAGTGCCTTGCTGACTGTTTCAGTCTCAAGCATATAAATTTAAATTAGAATCCAGGTTATTTGATTTTAGGATTGAGGACACGATAATAATAAATAATAATTTCCAAGTACTTATCAATATCTTATGTACATTTTGCTGTCAGTTTGTCATACTGTGGTAGCTTGTGTGTTGCTGTGATGCTGGAAGCTATGTCACTAGGATTTCAGTGCCAGCAGGGTCACCCAAGTGAACAAGTTTGAGTGGAGTTTCCCGACTAAGCACAATAACAAAGGTCTCAGCTCCCCACTTTGAGAAGAAGCTGTTGAAATCCCTCTGCATAGCTTTGAAGCATTTTGAAATACTGAAAGCCTAAGTACAGGAAACAGAACATTGTCAGATGCTGACAGGTCTGAGGTCACTCGAAATATAAATGAAGAGGAGATGATTTCCTGGGGTGAGTTGACCATGGTAACGTGAGTCTGGTAAAGCCTGTGGGAATGGAGCCTTGGGATTTAATTTGCTGGTAGGGCATGACTGGTAAATAGAAACAGCTTCAAGATTTTCTAAATGTTTGGAACTTGGAAGGTGCAAAATATGGATCTAGGAAAATTAGAAATGGTCAAAAATGAAATGAAATCCATGAAGATCTATATCCTAGGCTACAGTGAGCTGAAATGAGCTGGTATTGGTCATTTTCAATCAGAAAATCATATACCGTATATATATGTGTGTAAGCTGAGTTTTTCAGCACATTTGTTATGCAGTTTTTGTGGTAAAATTAGGTGCCTTGGCTGATATTTGGGTAGGCTGATACTCAAGTATATATGGTAATTGACTCTGTCAGGTATAACACAATCAAAAGAAATGGAGTGACATTCATTGTCAGAAAGGATCTTGCTAAATCCATTATGAAGTACAATGCTGTGATCAGATTATATCTACCCACCTTTAAGGAAGTCTAATCAATACAACTATTATTTAACTTTATGCATCAACAAAAGTTAGTGATGAGGAAACTGAAGAATTCTACCAATGATTTCAGTTGAAAATTGATCAAACATGCAATCAAGATGCATTCATAGTTATTTGTTGATTGGAATGCAAAAGTTGGAAACAAATGAGGAAGGAACAGTTGTTGGAAAATATGGATTTGGTGATAAAAATGAAGCTAGAGGCCACATGATAGAATTTTTCAAGCCCAATGACATGTTCATAGCAAATACCTTTTTTCAACAACACAAAAGGATTTCCCCAGATGGAATACAGAAAAATTAAAGTGACTACATCTGTAGGAAGACATGATGGAGAAGCTCAACTTCAGCAGCTAAAACCAGACCAGGGTCCGACTGTGGAACAGACCATCCATCAATTGCTCATATGTAAGTTCAGGATAAAGCTGAAGAAAATTAAAACAAGTCCACAGGAGTCAAAATACAACCTTGAGTATATACCATCTGAATTTCAAGAAAATCTCAAGAATAGATGCAATGCCTTGAACACTAATGACAGATTAATGACTAGTGACCTGATGAGCTGTGGGAGGAAATCAAGACCACCATTCATGAAGAAAGTCAAAGGTCATTAAAAAAGACAGGAAAGAAAAGATCAAATTGGATGTCAAAAGAGACACTGGAAATTGCTCTTAATCATAAATTAGCTAAAGCAAATGGAAGAAAAGATGAAGTCAAGAATATTTCAAAGCGCAGCTTGAGAAGATAAAGCTAAATATTATAACAAAATGTGCAAGGCACTAAAATTAGAAAAGCAAAAGGGAAACACATTTAGCATATCTGAAACTGAAAGAAATCAAGGAAAACTTAAAGCCTCAAATTGCAATTTTGAAAGATTCTATAGACAAAATATTGAATGATGCAGAAAGCATCAAGTGAAGATGGAAAGAATAAACTGTCCATCAGTAGCACATGAGCAAAAATCAATAGTGCTGAAGGAAGAAGCTCAAACTGCACTGAATGCATTAGCCAAAAACAAGGCTCCAGGAATTGACGAAATACCCATTGAAATATTTCAGAAAGCTGAAGAAGCAATGGAAGCACTTACTTGCCAGGAAATTTGGATGATAACTACCTGGCCAAGTGACTGGAAAAGATCATATTCTGTCCATTCCAAAGAAAGGTAACCCAACAAAATGCTCAAACTATCTCATACTTAATGTATATGTGGATTGTGATAAGAGTTGTACAAGCCCCCCTAAAAATGATTTAATTATTAATAAGAAAAAAGAAAATGTAAAAAAAAAAATTGCTTAAGATTATCTGACAACAGTTGCAGCTGTACCTTGACAGGGAACTGCCAGAAGCTCAAGGTGGATTCAGAAGAGGACGTGAACAATTCAAGGTGGATTCAGAAGAAGACATGAACAATGCTGATGCCAGATGGTTCTTGGCTCAAAGGAGAGGATACCAGAAAGATGTTTCCTTGTGTGTCATTGAGAATGCATAAGCATTTGATTGTGTGCACCATAATAAGCTGTGGATCACCTCGAGAATAGTGGGAGCTCTGTAACACTTCAGTGTGTTCATTCAGAACCTGGATCAAACAGTAGTTGTGGTAATAGAATGAGGGAATAGTGCGTGGTTTAAAATCAGGAGAGGTGTGTGTCATGGTTGTATCCTCTCACCATACTTGTTCAATTTGTGTGGTGAGCAAATCATCAGAGAAGCTGGATTATATGAAGAAGAGTGAGGCATCAGGATTGGAGGAAGGTTTGTTAACAAACTGTGGTATGCAGATGACACAGCCTTACTTGCAGAAAGTGAGGAGGAATTGAATCACTTGCTGATGAAGATCAAGGATTTTAGCCTTCAGTATGGATTACATCTCAATATAAGGAAAACCAAAATCCTCACAACTGGACTAATAGGTCACATCACGATCAACAGAGAAAGTGTTGAAGTTGTCAAGGATTTTGTCTTACTTGGATCCACAATCAGTACACATGGAAGCAATAGTCAAGGGATCCAAAGACATATGGCAGTAGGTAATCTGCTGCCTAAGATCTCTTTAGAGTATTAAAGCACAAGAATGCACATTGCATGGATCCACCTTGCAGAGGTTGATGCATATCTGTGTTATAGCACTTTCTAGTGCCTTTACTAATAATAAACTTAACTGTAAGCATAATCGTGCTGAATTCATACTGTGAGCATTTAAAATAAATCTGATTTAATTAAAATTCTTTAAGGTGACCACAATGAACAAATAAATTAATGCAAGGCATAAAACCTGTGTTTTAAAGAGAAATATACAGATCTTATTTTGACAGCTGCATGCATATAATAACTAAAGACTTCCACATGAATAATAGCTGCAGTAAAGAAAGAATGAGCTAAGTAAGTATAGTTTGCATTTCTATTTTAAGGCTTACTTTTTTTTTTTT
>NW_022103898.1:51206388-51207668 GCF_000313985.2 Echinops telfairi
ATGGACTTTTGTTTGTTGATCTTGTATCCTGCCACACTGCCAAACTCCTCTATTGCTTCCAGTACTCCCCTTGTGGAACTTTTGGGATTTTCCATATATAAAATCATATCATCTGCAAATAACGATAGTTTCACCTCTTCCTTCCCCATGCGAATACCTTTGATGTCTCTTCTTTGCCTTTAAGGCTTACTTTTAAAAAGATATGAATGATATCTTCTAAAGAGGTCATTAAGAAATGAAAATATTTGCATTTGTTCATATCAGAGACCCATGCAGATTTTAAATCTCACTTTATTGTTTTGCTATTAAGGTAATATGAAATGATTGATTTTGCTTTATTATTTTAAATGAAAATTTTTGTTTTTTCCTGAAATTATCTATAGATCTTCAATAGTACTAATTCAATGATAACAATTTTGGTGAAAGTTTATCCAGCAAATTAGGTTCTAATTTTTGTATTTCTGTGCAAATTAGTTTCATTTTCATAACATTCTCTTACTTAAAAAATTTTTATAGTTGGTAATAAGAATTTTCCTTAACAACAACAAAACATTCCTAAATCCTTTCTAAAAGTCAAAGATTAACATAGAGGTTTCTCTCTAGTCAGTAGATCTGAGGAGAAAGAAAAGCTAAATACAATGTAGTTGGCATATGTTAATAGACCAGTTGTAATAATTAAGGTTTGGGGCCAACTTGGTTGGACCAGGATTCTCAGTAGTTTGGCAGTTAAAACATGGTACTCCTCACCCCATTATGTAAACTATGAGGGTGTGGCCTACTTCCCATATAAGTGGAAGTTTGTTTGCTCTTTGCTGAGTTTGGACCCTGTGTCTGGGTCATCTGACATCTGGTTCTTTGGACTGCTGTACTGCCTGCTGATCCTGGGAGATGTCAGCACCTTACCATCTTACCTGCTGACTTAGGGTTCATTTGCCTTGGCAACCAGAGCCTACTGTCTGACCTGCCAATATTGAATTCATCAGCCCCTCCAGGTACAGGAGTCAGGAGAAGCCATCAGGCTAACATCTGATGCAGGGACTTGGAACTTGCGCTTCCTGTACAACTATGTGAGCCACTTCTTGGAATAAACCTTTCTGTTTGGCTTTGCTTCTCTAGAGAACCCAGCTGAAGACCATGCTGTTTTAGTAATCTAGTACAGTGAACCCTCGTTTATCGCGGTTAATTGGTTCTAGACCCTACCGTGATAAATGAAATTCCGCGAAGTAGGATTCCTTATTCAAGTCGAAATGGCATGCAACCTCCACGATTTTCTTGCCATC
>NW_022103898.1:51208263-51231766 GCF_000313985.2 Echinops telfairi
TACAGTATGAGCCAATCAGTGGCAGTAATGACAGAGCATGCGCTGTTACGCAAAAACCGCGATAGAGTGAAGCCACGGAAGTCGAAGCGAGAAGTGGCGAGGGTTCACTGTACTGCAATAACAGAAATGTCATAAGTGGGTGACTTTAACAAACAAATTAACTTTTCATTGTAAATCTAGTTAGGAAGTTAGAAGTCCAAATTCAGATGCTAGCACTAGGGGAACGCTCTCTCTGTGTTGGCTCTGTGGCAATGTCATTGTCTCTTAAGCTTTTGCTTCCTGGCTCCTTGGAGATCTCTCTTTATCTTGACATCTGCCTTACCCCATCTCTTTTTACTTCCTTGTTTGTTTAATCTCTTAACATCTGGGGTCTTAAAGGCTTGAAGACAAACAAGCGGCCATCTAGCTGAGAAGCAACAAAGTCCACATAGAAGAAGCACACCAGCCTGTGTGATCATGAGGTATCGATGGGATCGGGTATCAGTCATCTAAGACCCAGGACAAAAGATCTTATCAATGTGAATGAGGGGGAGTGCAGAGTGGAGACCCAAAGAAAATTGGACATCCCTTACAGAAGGGTCACAAGGAAGAGACGAGCCAGTCATGGTGCAGTATAGCACCGATAAAACATACAACTTTCCTCTAATTCTTTAATACTTCCTCCCTGCCCACCTCACCCCCCACTTTCATGATCCCAATTCTACCTTAGAAATCCAGTTAGACCAGAATATGTACACAGGTTCAGATAAGAGCTGGAAACACAAGGAATCCGGGACAGAGAAACCCCACAGGACCAATCATAAGAGTAGCGATACCAGGAGGGTATGGGAAAGGTAGGGCTATAAGCTATATCCCCCTGGCACAGGCAGCCCACACTCCAGAACCAACTCAGTGAAGATCTCTTTGGAATCTAGAAAGCAGTGGCCTCGCCCTTTGAGATCCAAGAGACCATAACTCTAGCCTTTGAAGCCCCAAAGATTAATAGCCTCAGCCTTTTGAGGCGGAGGCAGCTCTGATTTGTAGTTCTGCTCACCTCCAAGCTACTCCAGAAATGGTTCTTCCATTTTCTTCTCTCTTCTTAGAGGACCACAGGTGTAACTCCTTTGGCCTATTTGCAGGCTGTAGAATTCTAAAAGGCAGACAGAGTTGTCTCCTTTATTTGTGTCCCTTTCACTATAAACTAATTTCTGCTGTGGCCATTAGTTAAATCCATCATTCATAGGCTTACTTTCTTTAATAAAAGTTTGTGTAGCCACAACCTTGGTGGAAATTCTAAGACACGTAAGCTTAATTTGTATAACAGACTTTTCCAAATTGTTTTGTTTTCATTTGCAGGGACAGTGAATTACTTAATGTGACTCTTCTAACCAAAGTCTCTCTCACCAAACGATCTCTCCTTGCATGGGTCTGACAAGAAGGTGGGGGAAGATACTGGTGTGATTCACCTATGACTAACTGCATGGGAACAGGATTCCCTGGAGTTAGCCTCATGCTGTATGTGAGAATGAGCCTTCTAAGAAGCAGAGGAGAGATCCTCTTACCAGCATGAGCCAGAAATGGAGTGCATCCTGGGGACTGGAGATCCCTGTGCAGTGAACCTCCTGGATCCAAATGACAGCTATACCATGAGAGGAGCAGCATTTGAACCAGGAGCCAGAGCCTGGAACAGTGATGGACTTCCCAACCCACGGAGCAAGGTGAGTGCTTTGGGGCAGGAGGCTGGCTTGAGGAACTGAGAGACTTGGCACTTAGTTGGGGATGATGGTCTTGCTGACCCATGGGAGTTGAATTTAGTGTCTTCAGGATGAAGCTTACAGCAGAATGGTATGCCCCTTTGGGCATATATGAACAGACCTGAAACTTCTGTAACATGTCTTGGTGAACAACCGCGACCATTTCTCACTGGCATTACAACTTGTTAACATCCTTAATGAACCCTTTCATCATGAATTTTCTGAGTTTCTGTGTAGCCATTGCAATGGATATTAGAAACTAGAGCAGTAAATTAGAAAACATTAAGCTATTATATCATTGTACACAGTTCATTTTTCACTTCTTTCCTCTTGCATTTTACTATAAATAGCAATGAAAAACCACATGGCCCCTTTAAGTTCTTGCTTAGAAATCTCCCCAGCTAAATATCCAAGTTCATCACTTACAATTCTACCTTCCACCAAATATTTTTATCATAATTCATACATGTTCTTTGCCACTGCATAAAAAGCACTGGCCTTCCTCCATTGTCCATCATTTTAAAGTCTCATCAGGAATATTTAATGTCTACATGCATTCTCTAGGACAACAGACATTTCTTCTGTTAACTTAGCATGCTTAACTTCTTTCTGAACCCTAACCAGAACTGCCTTTGACATCTACAATTCTACTCAGCCTGTTCAAGACAATCGAGGCTTTTACAATTCAGTACTTTAAAACTCTTTCAGCCTCTACATATTACCCAATCCCCAAACTACTTCCACATTTTAGTTATCTGTTAAGGCAGCACCCCTCACCTCTGATCCCAAATTATGTCATTATCAAGTCTGCTATAATAGATCACATATTGGATAACTATGTGGAAATATCACAAGTGGATAGCTTTACAACAGCCAGAATTTTCTTGCAGTTTAATTTTCCGTTGTTGTTAAGGTTTTTTGGTGCCATAAAGTTGGTTTCAATTCACAGGTACCCTACATACAACAGAGCAAAACAGGGACTGGCCCTGTGCCATCTTCATAATCATTGCTAGGTTGGAACACATTGCTGTAGCCACTGTTGAGCAACTGAGAGTTTCCTTCTCTTGCTGACCCTATAGTCCAACAAGCATGAAGCCCTTCTCCAGGAACATGTCCAAGGTTCATGAAACAGAGCCTTGCCATCCTTGCTTCTGACAAGGATTCTGATTATACTTCTTCCAAGAAAGATTTGTTCAGCCTTCTGCCAGGTGACAGAGGTCAAAAGTCCAAATTCAGGGTTCCCGGATGTGTTGGGGTGAGTTTTCTAGAGAAACAAAACCAGTGACAGGTGCATTTTGTAGATAGGCAGAAATTTCTTTCAAGGAATGACTTACAGAGTTGTAGAAATAGGTATGTCCAATACGGTTCAAGAAAGGGAAGTCCACTGACAACTTGTGGGATGGGCAGTTGCCAAAATAGGAAATGGAGTAACCAGGCAAGGATGATGAAGCAGACACAGCAGGGGGCATAGGCTGGTGGATGCAGAGGTTCAAAGTTAGCTGAAGGAACGTTGCCCGATAACGGTTCCTAGGATCAGCAGGGGATGCAACCGGACAAGGAACCAGACAAAAGATCGAGCTCCGGCAGAAGGGGAAGGGCTGAAGAGAATTCAGTTCTTCCAGGTTTCTCTTTTATACAAAAAGGCTTATGATGACAAGGCGGTGTGTCATCAGGCTGTGATGAAATTGACAGATTCAGCTCCATCTCTGCTCTTACCCAGAACTGCTTAATTAACATAATTCCTAACCATCACGCCAGTTTTAGAGACTCTCTCTGTTGGCACTGGATCTAGATCCTTGTCTCTTTAGCTTCATCTTGGTTCCTTGGAGATGTCCCTATGTCTTGGCATCTATCTTAGCTTATCTCTGTTCTCTCGCTTGCTTGCTTAATCTCTTTTATATCTAAAAAGATTAACTAGAGACACACCCTACACCAATCCTATCTCTTTAGCACAAAAAAGTATGAATCTAGGAAAATTTGAAGTCATCAAATATAAAATGAAACACATAAAGATCAATATCCTAGCCATTAGTGAGCTGAAATGGACCGGTATTGGCCTGTTGGATAATCTTATGGTTTACTACACTGGGAATGACAGCTTCAAGAGGAATGGTGTTACATTCATCATCAAAAACATTTCAAGATCTACCATGTACAATGCTGTGTGACAGGATAATAGCCTAACGCCTACAAGGAAGTTAAAACTATTTTAAAAGGGCAAGACTGTCAAGGTGATTAACACTGGCTGCAGCGATGGCTCAAGCATGACACCAAATTGTGAGGATGGCACCGGACTGAGCAGTGTTCATTCTGCTGTGCTCAAGGTCGTTAGAGAATCACTCAATTTTTGACACCTAAAAGCAACAGCAACTGTGGTTCATAAATACCAGCCTTATCGGCAGATTTTCTCATCAAATTTTGTTCAACCTTTATTTTCCAAAAGGAGCCTTGGTGGCGAGTGTGTTAACTGTTGGGCTGCTAACAGGGCTGGTGGGTGAAACTCATCAGCCATTTCTCAGAAGCATGTGCTTCCCAGTCATGGAAACAAAGGAGCAGTTCTACTTGTCCTATGGGGTCAGTATGAGTTGGAATCCACCCAAAGGCAGTGGGTGAGTATAGGTTATTTCCCAGCACAATAGGGTGCTATGAAACCTTTTGAAAAGGGTATCATGCTGGGAGTAAGCACAGCTAAATTGTTCACTGCTATGTCTAGCATCTAGAGCTATGTCTGATCCAGAACATTTTTTGAATGAATGCTAATCCTGCTTCTTGATGAAATTAAATGCTATTTAGTTTTAAGCCTGTCTTTATGATTCCTAAAGTTCATCTTTTTTTCAATCGTTTTATTAGGGGCTCATACAACTTTTTTTTTAATTTAGTCATACATCTCTTATCACAATCCATCCATACATCAATTGTGTAAAGCACATCTGTTCATTCATTGCCCTCATCATTCTCATCCTAAAGTTCTTTTCAATGGTAAGATTTTGACTTCTTAATGCCGTAAAACAAAATGTTGCATGAAAACAATGGTGTTCAGAAAAACATCAGTTAGTGGAGATTGAAAATATACGGACTTGTATTTGTCACAATTTTTTTCTTTGAGTATGTATGGTCATACATGGCAAAGTTAGTCTTTTTTCATACATGGCAAAATTAGTCTTTTTTCATAATTCGTGTACTTCTTTTCACTGTTATATATGTGCCTAGAACACCAACAGGCTCCTAAGAATTCAATAAATACTGGTTGAAATTATTGCTATCATTTACATTTCTTTGGGATCCTAGACGTTGCTCCAGCATTAGAGAAAGGGGGAGCAGGAATCAGAACTACCTTAAAAGGTCAGGACCAGTAGCAAGGCTGTACTGAGCTTAAGTGGAGTACCAGGCAAGCTTAAAGCAATGAGAGAAGGATTAGAGGACCAGAAATAAGCGAGCGAGCGAGCGAGTGAATTAAAAAAACAAAACAAAAACGTTTTAAAAAACCAAACAAACAACACAAAACGAAAAACAGGCAGAAGAGGAAAGACGTTTGGCAGGACGTTTGGGTGTTGGCAGGAAGCCACAGCAATGACCGCAGGCCAACCCCAGGCCGAGATGTGGGGTAACGACCGCCCAAATCCTAGGCTACACAAACCTCACTTTAAAAAGGTCCTGTTCCATTGTGATAGCCCTCCGCCAATTCCTTCGAGTGCCTTGGAAAAGAGAAACCACAAGCACCTAACACGAGCTAGCCCCCATTCTATTCAAATAACGTAGGCCAATGGGAAAATCTTCCGCCCAGAGGTAGCCTCTCCATACAGTTGGGACCGCCTCGGAGGCAGGCCGGCGAGGGGCCCTTTAGAACCGGGAGCCTTCCTTTGGGCAGGGCAACTTCCCTTCCGTCTCAGGTGGGTCCCAGCCCCCGGGAGTCGGGCCACACCCGCTTCCCTCCGGTGCCCGGGCCGCCCCCGCCGCCGCTCGCGGGAGCGCTCTTCCTGGGGCGGGCTCAGGCCAGGGCGCATGCGCACGGGCCGCAGGGCGCCTCCCTGCCCGGATCTCGCGAAGTTACGTTACGGTGGCCGCCGCTGACGGGTGGCCCGGCCGGGGGCGGGAGGGCCTGTGTGGTAGGAGGGAGGTCCGCTCGCCCGGGCGCGCCGCCCCAGTGCTCTGTGGGATACTGGAAGTCTCGAGCGTCTCCTCCCGGTTCCCAGCCCTCGCCTGGCCCGCACTCACAGAACCAGCCACACACCCCCTGCCTCCCCTCTCTGCCCTCACCGCCTCCCCCTTCCCACCCCCCTCGCGATAAGAAGACCCGGCGGCAGGAGAGGGGATGAAGATGGCGGACGCGAAGCAGAAGCGGAACGAGCAGCTGAAGCGCTGGATCGGCTCCGAGACGGACCTCGAGCCTCCGGTGGTCAAGCGCCAGAAGACCAAGGTGAAGTTCGACGATGGCGCCGTCTTCCTGGCCGCTTGCTCCAGCGGCGACACGGACGAGGTGCTCAAGCTGCTGCACCGCGGCGCCGACATCAATTACGCCAATGTGGACGGGCTCACCGCGCTGCACCAGGTCTGTGCGCCCCGCCGCGCGCCCGCCCGGCCCAGTTCGCCCGGCCTCTGGCCCGGGCCTGCGTTCCGCTCGCAAGCTCCCGAGGCGGGGGCTCCGGGACAGACTCCCTACAGCGGGGCGAGGGGGCGGCTTCCCGCGAGGGCGGGCGCCGGGCTGGAGGCCCCTTCACCCCGGCCGGTGTTGCAGTTGGGAACCGAGTCGTTTCCGGGACGGAGGGGGACTGGTCGGCCGGCTCGGGGCCCTACGGCCATTTGTGGACGTGTGTCCAGGAGTTGGGGTCGAGGCGAGAAGGGGGGTAGTGGGGTTGTGCCTGGACCCCGCTGTCAGGGATTTATTCGTGAGAAGGGGCCGCTGGAGAAAACAACTTGGGAGGGACACTAGGGACCCTTGCTTTGGTAGATGGACATCTCTGACTTGTAGCTGGGCAGTGGATTTGCTGTACTTTCCAGGACTTGATTGCAAATGATGGTAATAATAGTAATCAGGAGCTCTAAGCCGAGTGCCCTGAGCGAACGATTTCCTGTTTTGTCTTTTATTGCTCTTGGTCACCGGGGAGGAGAAAACGGTGTAATGAGCTGATCTGCACCGGCTGAAAGGGTGGGGGTGGACGTGAGCGTTCCCCAGTGCTTGCCCACCTCGGCGCCAGGACGCAGGTCTGAAGTCTGCTCCGCGGAGAGTTTGCCGCAGCCCTGGGCTGTGCATCGTTTGGAAAGACGGGAATAAACACTGGGCATTCTTCTCAGAGCCGGCTACCGAGATCGGATTTTTCTCTTGGAATTGGAAAAAGGAAAACCGGTCACTAACTTTCCTCAAAATGGATGCTTTGTGCATGTTAAAGTTTTATAGTAGTCTGAATGGGATCTCTCAATGTTAGCCAAATAAGGAGAAACTATTGGCAATCCAGAGATAATGTTGCTTTGCCTTTAGCAGGCCAAAAGCAACACAACCATGTAGAGTTCTTTATAAAAAGCAATTCTTTTCAGTGATGGTAGGTAGTAGGTAACAAGACATACCGCTTTCCCTTTTTCCAGCTGGCAATTTGTAATTAATGGAAAACGACTTTACAACAGAAGCTTCCTCTGGCAGTGAAAAGATTTGCGAACTCTTAAAGTTCCTCAGTTGTATATGGGAGATTGGAGCTCTAGTTAGAGCAATACTAGAGCAAAAACTTGTTTGGGAGTTTAAAACTTAAGAACTGTTTATTTCATGCTTGTTAGCTCGCTGTCTTTCGAAAAGAGGTGTGTGGTAGCATTTTTCATTTACAACTTCCTGTTTAGGCAAATGATGACCATTTTAAGTTTTCTGTAATTGAATTTGCATTTCATAGTTGACTTATAGCCTTTGTTTACAACGTTGACTTGATACATTGAAATGACTGACAAATTGCTGGTTAAGTCTGGGCTCTGAATGTGGTACCCAGTGAGGATATAGCTTGTGCTTTAGCTCTTAATTCCAAATTTCCATTCTTATCAGTATAACAAACTGTATATGACTTGGCATTAAAAGAAAAGCATATCTGTAGATTCTGGAAGCTTGGTGTTGAGAAGGAAAGACATTTGGTATTCAGAATGATACTGTAATTATATGTAAGATGAAGAATCTCTTCAAATTTCTTTCAAGTGCAATTTTAAAACACAGTTAATTCTGTGTTTTATATCTTGAGTCCAGGATATAATTCAAATAGAATTTTAAACTCATTGTTGCTGTACAGGAACCCAGGTGTGTTGACTTGAAGGAAGATAAAAATATCTTAAAACTTAATGCAATACTGCTTTAGGTACCAAAAGTGAATGGACACGTAATAGGCTTTTCAAGCTCTTGTCCACACCCCCTCAGGCCACCCCCAATTTTGTACACTGTTGCAAGAATTATCACATGTATCAATTTCTTCGTGACAGATGAATTTAGTAGTTTGGCTTTATATAGGTGGAGTCTATTGAGAATTTATTTTAGTTAACAAGTATAGGTTTCCAAGTTTCTATATCAACCATTTGCATAGTATCATTTTGTATTTTATCTCCATATTACGGAAGTCTGTGAAACAAAAGCCTTTAAAATGTCAGGCATTAAACTTTTTGTTGTTTTCTCCACGTGGTAGTTCTCATTTATCAACTCTTCTTGAACTTTTTTCCCCCTTGTGGCTGTGAGAACAAGGAGTTCACTTTGGGCGATCCCAGGACAATAGATCATGATAGGTGATAAATAAAACTTTTTTAAAGCAACGCAAACAATTTTTAAGCTTTTCAGAAATCTCTTGAATGCTGCTTGCTTTAATAGCTTAAATTATAAAACCTAAAATGGTCCACTGAATTTTTTAAATAGTCTTTGAGTAGTTTCTTTTATTTAACCTCTCAAAAGCTCTAAGATACCTAAAACATTTTTACCAGATTGACTATTAGTGTTTTGGAATATTCATTTACTTTCTGGTTTTGATATGTTATCCAAAATTTTATTGTTACGAGAAACATTTTAGAAACTTTACAACCCACAACTATACTTCTTAATCTAATATTTTGCTTCCATTTAATAGAAACAGGTTATATTTAGAAGGTTCTTTATTAGATATTGAACGTCCTCTCATTAGAAGCTGAAGAAGATATTTAGTTTTTAGCTTTTCTTTTTGTATGGAAGTAGGGTGTCTACTTAGGAGATAAGAATGTTGTTTCCTGTTAAATTCTCTGTTGTAGCCTTAGAAATAGCCTTTCCAGACCTTGTAGTAGAACACAGTACTGATATTTGGAGTTTCATTTCTGATCACTTTGAGCTGAGGTCTAAAGTAGACTTTCCCTTTTATCAGTGGACAATAATCAGCTTCTGGTTCTGTAGCTACTTAGTAGGGTTCTGTCATACTTTCTTTATAGTTTAATATGCTTTCTAAAGATTTTAGAAGACTCATTGGACTAGATACCTGTGTGTTGGTTTGAGTAATAGTATTGTTTGTGGATTGTTTTATTACTGATTTTTAATGGTAGTTATATGTATAAAACAAATGTATTATTGACATTTCTCCCAACAGTTTTCAGATCTATACGTCCAGCCCTGTTTTTAGTTTTTGTTTTTACCTTAAAATCTTATCCACTTCATTTGTGGCTACAAATTTGTAATTAATTTTCAGCTCACACTTTTCTCCAGAACCCCAGCTCCTTCTTTTTATTTTTCTAGTGTCATGAGCTTGATGAACATGAAACAAGACACGATTTGGTCTTTGTGCAAACGCCATATTGTATCTGGTCCTGGTTTTTCTTTAAGCATCTTGAGCAAACTCCGTACCTTAGCAGTGATTGTCATAGCAGTGAGAGGGATTCCCCTATGTATTTGGCTCTCAGTCCACGTCATTAACAATTTCTTCATATGGGTTCTTGTGGCATTCTCGTTAGTCTTGTCATTTTCAATGGAACCAAATTTTTAATAGCTTGGACATTTTTTTCTTATTGAGGATCACTGAAGTTTGAATGTACATCAGTACTACTACTTTTCTTTGGCTGCTATTATCACTAGTACTGATTTTGCTGTATTTGGGAGCCATGTTTTCCTAAAGAAATTTAAGCAGACAACATTCAGGAGATGTGTGGTAAATGCAATTGGTTGCTGCTGCTGTCTAGTTAAACCATGCATTGTTACATAGTTTAGATAGAAGGTACTAAAAGTCATTTATTTTGACTATCAAGACATGTATTATAGGCTATATATGCATTGTACCATTATACACCTAGCAGTGCAGTCACTTTGTATACGAATGTGAGATAAAAGTGTTGTGTGTGGGAAACTTGTGCTCACTTATCCCTTTCTGTGGTGGAATTATCTGAGCTCTTATTAGACCTTAATGGGATTACAAGGCATTTATGGTCAGATGTTGCCCAAATGGATGCTACAAGGTACTTGATTGTAATGTTAATATTCAATATTAAGTATGTGGGCTTCAAAAATGTGTGAAAAAGATTTCATTATCTTTTATTCTCTCCATGAACTTTTTGAGGCCCCCTTCATGTAGTCAGATTTTATATTGAAAATGTGAGGGGGTACCCCCACCCCCAAATGGAATTTTCCCCAAAAGCTATGTATTTAAATATTTTTACAAAACAACTTTATCACCTTCAAAGTACTCTCCATTACACTGAGTACATTTGTCAAATCTTCAATTTCATTCTTGGAAACGTTTTTCAAACTCATTGTTTGGATGGCTGACAGCACCTCCATCATTTTTTTTCTTCACCTCTTCTAAGTCATCAAATCGCTGTCCTTTCATGTCCCTCTGTATTCGCAGAAACAAAAAAGGTGCCCTCAGCAAGGTCAGGTGAGTAAGGTGCGTGGGTCAAGAGAGGTATGCTGTTTGTTTTTTTGCCCCAACCTGGCATATTGAGATGGTTGCTTGAGCAGGTGCATTGTTGTGGTAGCAAAACCAGCCCCTCATCTGCCACAAATCAGGCTTTTTTTGGTTGCACACTGTTACACTATCTTTTCAGAACTACTAAATAAAAAGCTTGGTTAACAGTCTGACCTTGTGGAACAAACTCCAAACGCACAAGTTGACACTTCGTTCTGTTTGAGAAGTTGATGGACATCCAGAACGAGGTTTGTCATCCATCGATTGATGTTTCACCATTTTTGAAATGAGAAAATCACTCTTACACTTGAGTTTTTTCCATTGTGCTGCCCTTGTAAGCTGTGTTCAACATCACAAAAGTTTCTGTGGCATTTTTCCCAAGCAGGAAACAAGATTTCACAGCTGCACCCTGTTCTGTTAAATCAGCCATCACAAAAAAAGGAGGTTTAAGCGAAACTGCCCTTACTAAAACATTCACTGTGACCAGAGAGAACTGGGTGCACTAACTCAGAGCGAGTTACTCAGTGCTTGTCTTGGGAGGAAAATGCTATGAAAGCTTCACTCTGCCCAGCATAATTCCGGTTTTTTGGGGTTTTTTTGGGGGGGAGGGGGTTACCCGTGGTACACTTTGAATCAATTGCTTTCAAGTTGAGTCTAATACATGGCAGCATCATGTTTGTCAGTGGAGTATATTCTTAGATTGTTTAGTGGCTGTTTTTTTTCCCCCCAGAAGTAGATCACCAGACCTTTTTTCATTGTACTCTCTGAGTACACTCTAACCTAACCATTTGTACCACCAAAAGACTCAGCTCTCAACCCTTTGTCATAAAATAACTATTTTCATCTCCTGGTGTTATTTCTTCAGCGCATCCTTACTGTTCAAATGTTACAGTTTATCTACTTTTTATTATTTAAAATTAGTTTGCATAATTGTATATTGTTAGACTTCACAAGTATCCTTAACTCTGAGTATTATTGAATTGTAAGTTTTACATCAGTGTCAGGAATTTATTATAAATTCAGTCTAAAATAAAAGTTATATCTTTTCTTTAAAAACAGGCTGTTCTTATTGTTGCCCCAATTTCTGTTAATGATGTCCTTATTCTCTACCAAACTATTAAATATTTTAATGGTCATTTATTCATTCCCCTGTGTATGTATATTTAATCAGTCTTCTAGCTTTCTAGTTCAGAATCTCTTACATCACTTCTTTTCCCTTGCCTTTCTTGTTAACATAGTTCATGCCTTTATTATTTTTTTCTGAAGAATATAATAGTTTAATTGCTTTCCCTGCCTTTTCTTTGTACAATCCATGTATTGCCATCAGATTACAATCTCTTAAGAGTATCACTTTGATTGTGCCAACCCTCTTTAAATTTACACTTCAGGCTTTTCACTACCTAGTTTATTCTTCATATGGTTCCATTATATGCTGTTTTACTCTGTAGAAGTTGGATAACTTGCTTTAATTTGAACAGGATCTTTACTTTTTTATTTCTATGGCTTTAGCCAGGCTGTTTCCCTCACCTATAATATTGTTTCTTCTTCCCTTTGAAAATCAGAATTCAAGTCATTCTTTAGGTTCCAACCCAGTTGCTTAGCTAAGGAGATCTTTTTGTCCTTTAAGCTTGTATGTGCTTTGGCACTTGAGAGAGATCCCCGCTTCTGCTGCTGTTAAAACACTTAATTTATAAGTTTTATTTATAAGTGTTTATTCATAAGCTGTCTTCCTTGGTAGACTGTAAAGACCCAATCTTCCTCTTGTTGAAAATCCAGAACCTTGTACACAGAAAAAGAGTCCTGGTGGTGCAGTGGCTAAGCATTGCCAACCAAAAGGCCAGCAGTTCAAACCCACCACCTGCTCCACAGAGAAAAGCTGTCACTCTAATTCCAGGAAGGTCACAACCTTAGAATTCCTGTTATCCTAAAGTCACTATGAGTAAGAATTGACTAGAAGGCTTTTTGTTTGGTACATAGTAAGTAGATCCTCACTAAAGTTTGTTGAATGCATATTTTTATGTTGTGTCATAAATAAGTAGTTTTATTTCTCCTTGTATGTTGTGAAATACAGTTTTTAAATGTTCATATCCAGATACTTACCTAGAATATTGTTCTCGCATATATGAATAGTGGGTGCCTAGTAAATTATTTGCATTATTGAGAATTTGTGTATTGAAAATCTCTTTCACTGATCTTCTGTGGATATTTTAAAATATTTTGACATATTAAAAACTGTTATTATTAAGCCTTCCTATTAATAAAACCAACTTGGATAAGTGAAAGAAGAAACATTTTACTTAGTTGAGTCTTAAGTTAACTTGCTACCTCTTATATCAGGACCTGAGCTGTGACATACAGGAATATATAAAATTAAATGCTATAACATACCCTTTTATTTCTCAATATAGGCACACTTGTAATTAAATTTTGCACTTGAAATACAAATTTTATCAATTTCTAAAGGAGTAATATAAAGCTTCTTTGTAAAATATGTGAGTCTCTTGTCAGTAAAAGTAATACTTCTATGCATTTTTAATTTTTAAGTACTTGGTCTTCTCAGACAGGCCTTTTTCATTGAATAACAAACTGAGATGTAACTCTTTAAAATAATGCATCTTAATAGAGCTATTTAAGGTGTTTTCCGACCAAAAGGAATATAGATTGGAAACAGCTATCATTGAATTGCTTGATAAATAGTAGTTTACATGCTATATGTGAGTAATCTGTTTAAAACTGAATATTCAGTTTGTAGTTTAAACATAATTACCTTTTTTGAGGGGTTATTATGATCATGGAAGAGTGTATTGGATTTCATATGAATTCTATTAAAATGTGTAGTATAAACTATATTCTCTATGTAATTCTCTGGGTAGAAAAACTGTATTACTTTATATGATTAATCCAAAATCTGTTATCATTATTTTTCAAAGCACCCAAATAAACAGAAAATAACCTAACCAAACAAAATCCCAAACTGACTCATTCCCAAACCCAGTGACTCATAAGTCCTGTAAGGGTTTCTGAAACTATCCATTTTTATGGGAGCAGCTTCATCTTTCCCTACAGCTGGTGAGTTCGAACTGCTGACCTTGTAGTTAATAGACTCTTAACTTGTAACCCATTATCACCACAGCTTACCCCTTCTGGACCAAAACCCCACCACCACCACCACCACCCATTGCCATAGAATTGATTTTGACTTGGTGACCCTGGATAGGGTTTTTGGGCCTGTAATCTTTGAGCAAATAAGCGATAATTTTTTCCATGAAGAGCAGCTAGTGGGCTTGAACCTCTGAACTTGGGGTTAGCAATGCAGCAGTGCCACCAGGGCTCCTGAACAGACTTCTTTAAGCAAATAAATGGACCACCTTGTTGAATATAGGGTAGGGTGGGCTGGGAGGGCACTAGTATCTCTCTACTATTACTGCTACAATGCATTCTCTGCAGCTACTGCTTTGGTGCTTCCTCACATAGTTTTCTGGTTGGTCTGACTTTGAGGTGTCATAACCAAGCCCATCTTTCATGTGCAGCTTCAGCTACAGTATGATTGCACGCTGTGACTGAGCATTTTTTTAGAGTGCACTAGATGGATCAGGAAAATTGTTATTTTTCATTATTTACATACTATACTGCACTAAAAATATATTGTCACATAACGTGCTTTTACTTAAAAACTAGATTATTTTTAAAAGATAACTATTTAGATTTTTTTAAATTTTTGTGTAAGGAGGATAAGAGAGTAGGACATTGGGTTGTTAACTGCTACGTTTCCCTCGTACTCTTCTCCGCATCGCTGTTTTCATTGCTCCTCTACCTATAATAGATTGTCATCTTTTACTTCACCTTCTTAGGAAAGTTAGTGGAATTCCAGTCCCATTGGAGAGATGAGACATTGGCATTTAGACTTCTAGACAGTACAGAATAGGATCAATCTAATTTCCAAAATGTGGTTTGGATTGATCCAGTTTCCACATTCTCACTTCTCTATTCTTGACACCACCTTCCCCCATCGCACTGTCTTTGACCCTGCTCATGTCACAGCTTACAAGTTCAGACTGCCATTTAGACAGACTGAGGCTGCAAGTTGGCATGGGGGAATCCACATGTTACTCTAACCTGCCACAAACTTAAGAGTTCACACAACACCCTTACTGTCTGACCTGCGCTCTCCCACCGCCCTTCCACCGCCCTTTTGGGTTCAATAATTCTCTGGAACAGTGCACAGAACTCACAGACAGTATTGTCATATTTATGACTACAAATTTATTAAATCCCAAAGGGACTGTTTAAAAAATGAAGAGACATCTGGAGTCTGGAAGGCTTCCTAATGGCAGGCTTCCTTGCCCTAGGGTGGGAGGTATGTGTGGCTTTCCCAAGAGTGATGTTCTTGTCAACCAGGAAGCTCACTGTGATGTTCAGGGCTTGATAGCTAAAGTCCTGCCTCCTGAATCTAGTTGATGTTGGCTTCCCAGGTGAGTCTTTTCTGGTTTGGTCAGCTCCCACTGTAGTATAGAGTTGTCTGAAAGTTGTAGCCCAAGGTATCCCCACTGCTCCAAGAGTTATTTCGCCTGAGGCTAGGACAAAGACCACCTTGTTTGCCTGCTCATGGGACCATCCTCACAGTGATGTTTGTCCATTATTGCAGCTACTGTATCAGTCCATCTTGTTGAAGGTCTTCCTCTATTTCATTGACCCTCCACTTTCCTGTAAGGTAAAACTAGGTCAACAGCTATTTTTATTATTATTATTTTTTTAAGGTTGAGGTTGGCTATGTAACAAAAACTAGGTGCCATGGAGTCGATCCCATGTGTGTCACAGTAAAACTGTGCTCCGTAGAACATTTTGGAAGTAGATCGCCCCGTCTGTCTTCTGATACTTGAACTTCTAACCTTTTTAGTTAGCAGCTGAATCAGATAAATGTTTGCACTACACAAGGACTCTAGCACTATACTAAAAACCAAACCAGTTGTCATCTGTTGATTTTTGACTCATGGTGAACTTAAGAGTTTCAGAGTACAGCTGACCTCCTTAGGATTTTCCAGACTGGTATCTCTGGGTGAGTTCAAACCACTATCCATCTGATTAGTAGTCAAGTGCTTAACAGTTTGCGCCACTTGTCCCTTTTTAAGTCGCAAAGAAGAAAATATTCTTAAATCTTTCATAAATTATAGTAGCTGGAACTGTCTTTGGAAACCAGAGAATTAAATGAAATATTTGTGCATACTTTTTTCATTTGCTTTTGTTTTAGCTAACACCTTTAATTTTTTTCCTATTGTGGTTACAATACAATAGTATTATATCTAAATTAACCACAGAATTTAAATCTAGCCTATATTCTAGAAACTGCCCAAATTGTTTTTGACTGACTATCATGTGTACATCAAGTGCTTTAAGAAGTTGAAAAGTTATAGCACCAATAAACCACTCCTATGGTTTGTCTTAAAAGGCCTTCATTTTTCCTCACTAAAATGCTTATTTACATATTGTAGCCATTTTTATGTGTACTTATATAATAAAATCTCTTTAATCGTACATATTCTCACACTCTTAAAAGATAAATTATAATCAAGCCCATATCACATATTAAGAGAATTACCCACGGCCTGCCACTAAAATTTAGTTTAATATCCAACAATTTATTTTCTGTATAATGATTATTAATGTTTATAAATAGCACATGAGGCATTCCATGAAAAGCTAATACCTTTCTGAAGTAACTTCTGAAGTATTGAACTAAACTTCCTGGAAGTCATGTTTGATTTTAATTGGAAGCCTTTTGTAAGTAGGAATACCCAAGTTATTAGAATTTTCTACTCGTAAACTTTTTCAAAGTTTAGCCAGATATTATAGGATATAACTTGTAAAAGGCCAACTTTTTTCCTTTGTCTTATGGATATAGTGGAGAGCACAATTTGAAATGTGTCCCATCCCTCTCTAACAAATTATTGATTCTTAGAATATTATATTTCATAAACTAATGAAAAATTTTTTGATGTTTTGTTTTTAATTTCAGAGTCTGAAAGAGGGTACCCTAATTTTTATTTTACCATGTGAGCTTATTTAAAACAACCTGATCACCATTACTTTGATTTTTAAAAGAAAGGACATTTCAACAATAGTATATGGTATCCAAATAAAGGTTAGTTGGTACTCATATATCAATCAATAAAATTATCGATATGTTGACACCAGTTAATCTTGATGCTTTCTTTCCCATTCAAGTAGAGAGTAACAGATCAGTTGTCTTAATTATGTTCCATGTCCTTTTGGTAGGGCGTAGTAGAGTGCTAGAGTGGCAAGCCAGATCATCAGCAGGGCCTGGTAATAAAAAGAATATCTGAAGGGATTCAGGAGACTGGTGAAAGCTCTTTTTGGGAATCACTGCCACTGAGATAATAGAGACAACAAACAATAAACATGTTCTAATAAAACTATATCAGCAACTTTTATAATATTTATGATGTCAAGTCAACCATATTACAATAGAAATTTGGTAGGCTCAGATTTTTTTTGAGATGGAATTTAATCCTACCAATATAGGTATGATTTTGCAGCTTATGTAACATACGTCAAAAATTATTTTCTTTAACAAAATAACTTCAGAGGTTGGTTTAGAAAAGGAATCTCTTGCATCCTAGCATTAAAAGTTAATGCATATATTCTAGTATCTTAATCAAAATGTTTTCCTAAAGAGAACGTTTACTATAGATCCCTGTATGCCAGTATTTTCTGATTGTGTTAGTCTTTGGGTGTTTACCTTTTCATTGTTGTGCAGGCTCACCATAAAAAGACAAAATTGAGCTCTTTGCACTGCACTGAGTGTGCTGGAATGCTCTTTCATGGGCGGAGACACTCCACGCTGTCATGTGTTCTGTAGACATTTCTGAAATGTCACTCAGTAGAAACCTTGGAAAGAAGTGAAGGCATTCCTCAGCTGTCAGCTTTTTAGCAATCTGTTTAATGGCATTTATGCACTGGGTGAAATAGTCAGCAGTAAGAGCCTCACCTAATGAAAAGCTTTAACTTGATTATCAACTCATTGAAATAGAAATTACTTTTTTGTTAGTTTAATATGTTCTATAGCAAAGGTTCAAGAAAAAATTACATATGTGACAGTTTTTACACAGACTGCCATATGCAAGGGGGCTTCAAAAAAATTAGTGGGAAATGGAATTAAAAGATAATGGAATTTTCCCGCCAACTTTTTGAAACCCTGTCATAGTTGGAAAGGATATAGAAATTTCTAATCATATCTGTTCTAATCTTTAAACAAAACAAAACTGCACTAATTAACACACCTGTAAGAAAAATAAGAGCTCTTAGTGAAGTACAGTATCATTATCTGGAAAGAGCAACACCAAAATCTTTGGTGGAAAACACAAGAAAGACCACGTTCGAATGCTATTGTACGGACTTGTTTCATACAAAATTCAGAACACATCATAAAGTCTGAAGTCTGTATTCAAGCCTGAAAAATGTTAACTAATGTCCAAAGATTATGTTCCAATTAAAAAATGTACAAAATATCATCTATCTCATCACTGGTAGTATTTCTGTACCACAATTTACTCAGTTAAAACACTTCCAAATTATTTTCATTTTCCAAATGAAAGGGGGGGAAATAATCTCAATGTTAAGAATATTCTAAAGAACAAGCTAGAGGTAAACATCTAATAGAAGAACTTCAGAAGTGCTCCAAGCAAGAGCATATATATTGTGAATTTATAACTTCTAAAATAATTTTGAAGACAAATAAAATGTAAATATTCTAGCAAAATTACTGCTACAAAGTACATGACGTGTGTGTGTGTGTGTGTGTGTGTGTGTAACAAAACAGCCTATGAAAATAATTTTCCTTCATGGTTACCAATCTAAATAAGGAGCCATACGTAGTGCTGCTGTCAGATAAGCATCCATTGGTGTGCTGTCCAAAAGATCACCTGGTTCAAGAGCAAAGGTGAGGCTGTCCGCTCCTGTCAAGCTTTCAGCCTTGGAAACCCTGTGGGACCACGAAGAGTGCAATCTAGTTGATGGCATTGGGTTTAATTTTTTCTCCCCAGTTTCACTACATCTAAGAGTTTGGTTGTTGGTTGGTTTGTTTTTCGGGGGGTGGGTGTACATTAATTTACATCTCACAAAACTTAAACTTTGATTATGCAAGTATTTAAGGAAAGGACAGCTTTTATTTTCACGCTATGTAACTCTGAAGTGTAAGTTTTTACACATGAATCAGAACTTGATGGCAGCTTGGTTATTGTTATTTATGACTGATAATAAATACTCAGTGTAGTTCTAAGTTCTCATGATAGCACTAGTAGTAATCAGTGTACATCTTTATGTAGTTGTGAAATTATATTCTTAAGACTACTTCTTAGCTAGTTCACCTACAGTTTTATATATTTTAGCCCCCCCCATGCTCCTTTGATTCAGAAACCTGCAGTTTTATATATTTTACCCCCCCCATGCTCCTTTGATTCAGAACACACTCTTACCATAATTTTTAGTGTATCAAACATAGATAGAAGACTAATCTTGAAAATACTCCTGCTGACACTTGATCTGTCATATTCACAATGTGATATCATCCTATGAATGATCCATGGAAGCATTTATTATTACTCTCTGTGGATAATTTTGTTATACTTCATTCAGAGAAACATGTAAGAGATAGGAATAAAAAGTATTCTCATTTTTATATAATATTCTTGTCTTCTAGAGTTTTTAAATGTATTATATTAAAAATACTGAAAGTCTTTGTATTATGTAGACATTTACTTTCTTTTAAAAGAGGGTTTAACTCATTCATACAAATATATCCCAAGGCAAACACAGCCATTGAGCCAACTCTAGCAACTCTGTATTAGGACAGAGAAGCATTGCTCTTATGGATTTCTGAGATAAAACATTTGAGAGTAGAAAGCTTCATATTTCTCACACAGTGCCTGGTGGTTTCAAAGTGCTGACATTTTAGTTAGCAGCCCGACTCCTAACCTCATGATGCCTCCATATAGATAATCATATAATGTATGCCTTAAATTGTTGAGGGGGCCTTCAATTTTTTTCCCATTAACTTTTTGAAACTATCTATTAGTCTTTAAAAGCAGTGGGCCCTGCTTGCATACAATATATGATTTAGTTGAGGCTATGTGGAAAATGAATCATTACAGTTTTAGTAAGTGCAAGAGTACAAATACAGGGTGAGCGGAACGTTTTTATTAGAACTTGACCTGGGATGCCAGAAAAGGCTTCCCTGCGAAAGCTCTGTTTAAGTTACCAACAGATGTCTGGAGCCTTTATGACCTGGTTTCCTGATTTCTCTTCTGCATACCCTATTTCACTTTCCCTCTCTGGTATCTTTTGGTGAATGTGTTTATTCGAATCTCTTCCCTCAAGCCCCTTAATATTGGCTTATTCCAAAGAAACTTATTTTCTTTAAAGATGTTCTTATGTGATTTGTTATCTTGCTTTTGATAGCATCAGTCTTCTACTTAGCTAAATTCTCTGGGTCATCTTCTATTGCTTCTTTTTAACATATTTTTAATCTATCCGACCTGAAAAGGAAATAACCCACACTAGCTTTTACGTATTTAACAAATACAAAAAGGCTTACTTCGTGCGAGATAGGAGCCCTGGTGATAATAGGGAACTAAGCAGTGAGTTAACTGCAGTCAGGTTCAAACCCACCAGCGGTTCTGTAAAGATTTAGTCTCAGAAACCCTGGGAATGGTTCTATTCTGCCCTAGAGGGTCACTGTAAGTTGAAGTCAACTTGATGGTAGTAGGCTTTTTGCTTTTGATTATGTGCCATGTGCTATAAAGTGGTGGAGTATATGTTTTTGAGCAAAATACACTGATTCTGCTCTCGTAGAGTTTATAGTAAAATTAAGTGCTGTCAGTGAAATGCATATAAACCACACTCTCAGATACTGCTTCCATCCCACTTGGATAGATGTCAGCCAAAGGACACATAATAACATTGTGACTAGGATAGAGAGAGTTGGGACCCTTGTTTACTGCTCGTTGATGTGTGCCTTCTGTCGATTCTGGTTCATAGTGACCCTGTGTATCTCTGATACTGTTGGTGGGACAGCCACTTTCAAAACAGGTTGAAGTTCCTCAAAAGATTAAACATAAAATAACTATACAAAAAAAAAATGCCCCTAAACAGATTATTTGCTCTTGACTTGACTATGCAGCAGAGTAGAAATGTGGCGTAGGTTTCCAAGGCTGTGATCTCTATACTAAAGCAAACTTTGATCTTCTTGACCGGCTGACATTTTGGTTAGCAACTGAGCACTTGATTGTGTACTAACAGGGCTCCTGGAGTGACTGTAGAACCCAGCCATTCTACTTCTAGACTGACAAGGTAGCTTCAAAAATTTGTCGAAAAATTCCATTATCTTTTATGTAATTCCACAAATTTTTTGAAATTCCCTTTTACATTCACAAGAAACATTTATATATATATATATATACACACACACACAGAAACAGGTATACAAATTATTTATAGCAGCATTATTTTTTTTAAATCCTATTATCGGGGGCTCTTACAGCTCTTATCACCATCCATACATACATCTATTGTGCCAAGCACATTTGTACATATGTTGCCATCGTTATTTTCAAAAAATTTTCTTTCTATTTGTGCCCTTGGTATCAGCTTCTCATTTTTTTCCCTTCCTCCCTCCCTCATAAATGATTGATAATTTGTAAATTATTATTTTTTTCATGTCTTACACTAACTGCTGTCTCCCTTCACCCACTTTTCTGTTGTTCGTGGTCTCCCACACCCCCCACACACACCTTCCTGGTATTGCTACTCTCATTATTGGTCCTGAGGGGTTTATCTGCCCTGGATTCCTTGTGTGTGTGTACATGCTCTGGTCTAGCCAGATTTGTAAGGTAGAATTGGGGTCATGATAGTAGAGGGGAGAAAAGCATTAAAGAACTAGAAGAAAGTTGTATGTTTTGTTGGTGCTCTACTGTACCCTGACTGGCTCCTCTCTTCCTTGTGACCCTTCTGTGAGGGGATATCTAATTGTCCACAGATGAGCTTTGGGACTTCACTCCCCCCTCCCCCTCATTCACATCAAAAGGATTTTTTGTTCTAGGTATTTGAGGCCCAATACCTGATCCCATCGGCACCTCATGATCGCACAGGCTGGTGGGCTTTGTTACTTCTCAGCTAGATGGCCGCTTGTTTATATTCAAGCCTTAAAGACCCCAAGCGCTATATCTTTTGATATCCGGGCACCATCAGCTTTCTTCGCCACATTTGCTTTATTATAGTGCACCTAGCAGCATTAATTGTAGTCAACAATTGTAAACAACCCAAATGTGCATCAACTGATGAATAGATAAATTAAATATTGATATATCCATATTAAAATAAAAAGAACTTCACTGGCATCAAGTCGATTTCTGACTCATAGCTACTCATAGCCACCCTATAGGACATAGTAGAATTGCCCCTGTGGATTGTCTGAGACTATAAATCTTTACAGGAGTAGAAAACCTCATTTTTCTCCTGGAGAGCAGCTAGTGATTTTGAACTGCTGATCTTGCGGTTAGCAGCCCAACATGTAACCCATTATGCCACCAGGGCTGAGCTTCCTCAATCCATATGATGGAATCGTATTTGGTAGTGAAAAGAAATGTAGTGCTGATACTTGCTACAATGTGGATAAACGTTGAAAACTTTATAAAATTGTATTTTACTTAGATGAAAAGTCCATAGTAGAAAATTCCATAGACACAGGTTTGATTATTGGTTGCCAGGGTTGTGCTTGGGGTAAAAATAGGGAGGTTATATATGCTATTTCCTTTTGAGGTGGTGAAAATGTAAAATTGATTATTATGACTGTACCACATATACTAAATGCATTGAATTGTATACTTTATGTGGGTTGATTTTATGGTGTATGAATTATATATCAGTAAATCGATTATATTTTTAATAAAATAAAATGTACCTATGAACTTATTTGTCTTCACCACTAAAAAATTAGGCAGTGGCAGAGGATGTAAAAATAATTTACTGATACCCTAACTCACACTAGGTGCAGGTCAGTATGATGGCCATCGTAGCTGTGGGCAAGGAATTATTTCAGACACAGTGAATTGTGGGTACTGCGATCTGGAGGCGAACAGATTGCTGGAGAATTTAAAATCGTAAATGAAATAACCAAATTTGTCTTTGAGAAAAATCACTGTGGCTATATTGTAGACAAGCTTGGAGAGGCCGGAAGGCCAGTTTAGAATATCATTAAAATAATCTTTGAGAGAGGTAATCATAGCATGTATGAGGTGATTTTTTTTTTTAAGTTTGTGGGAAAATTCCTTAATCTACCGATTCCATTTTTCCACGGGCACCTGGTATGTGGACTCAAGTTTAGTTAAGAGAGAAAATCTGTATGAATTGGAGGTGCTTTGACCTGTAGGAGTCAAAGATTTATACCTGAGTTTGGGTTTGGACAAGCAGGTGAATGGTAGTGTTTTTTAGGGGGTTCCTACAATTCTTATCACAATCCATACATTGTATCAAGCACATTTGTACATTTGTTGCCATCATCATTCTCAAAACATTTTCATTCTACTTGAGTCCTTGATATCAGCTCCTCATTTTCCCCCTCCCTCCCCAGCCCCCCTCCCTTGTGAACCCTTCATAATTTATAAACTATTATTATTTTGTCATATCTTACACTGTCTGATGTCTCCCTTCACCCACTTTTCTGTTGTCTATCCCCCAGAGAGGGGGTTATATGTGATCCTTGTGATCGGTTCCCCCTTTCTCCCCTTACTTTCCCCTTATCCTCCTGTTATTGCTACTCATTATTGGTCCTGAGGGGTTTATCTGTCCTGGATTCCCTGTGTTTCCAGTTCTTATCTATACCAG
>NW_022103898.1:51232933-51251607 GCF_000313985.2 Echinops telfairi
ATATATATAGGCAAAATTTTGTATTTTTCTGTGCCTTTTAGTTTAGAAAAATTAGGAACTTCTAAGTAGAACCAGGTTTACATTTGTTATTACTGGTTGGGGGTGGCAGGGAGATGGGGAAGAAGGGAGCACAAAACAGTTGCTGAACATAAAGGAGTAGTGGTAGTAGTAACCTACATGTTGCTGATTGCTTAAAATAAATGGGAGGTGAGAGTTTGTTTTTCAGAGCTTGTGTCTGCTAAAAACAGGAAATACTTGTTATATATTAAGTGACTCCTAAGTGAACAGGGTATTTTTTTTCTCTTTTAGTTCACCCTTGACATTTAGAGCTAATTTTGTGTGTGGAAGCTATGTTTATTTGTTTTATGTGTACATGTACAATGGACTGATAGTATATAAATTTTTATCTTTTAAAAATCACTTAGATGATAAAAGAAAGTTACTTGCAAGAGATTATGCATGGATGCAGTCCCATTTCTGAGGGAAATTTAATTGTATAGGGGGAAAAATATAAAGAATTTTGCCTCAGTTGTCAACACTTGTTTTAGAGGGAAAGGGAGCACATTTTGAAATTATCTTTGAATATGTTAATAACAAGCATAGAAAACAAGGAACATGAGTGTGAACTGGATAAAATTGCTCAAATGGGTAATTGCAGCAATATTTAAAGATTAAATACAATATTTAAAGATTAAATATAGTTTTTGGCCACTCAAAAAAGCTGATGTCAATTTGTTTCTGGAGTGGTGGGGGAAAGATTGGCAATGTGGTAAAAACCTTGGGAGGAAATTTTGAACAAGTAAGAAAAAGGAGTTTTTGAAAATGCTAGTTGTATTTTAAAGCTTTTGCTCTTAAAAAGCTCAGAGAAAAGATAAGCATAATTTCCAAAAAGTCTAATCATTTTGAGAGTTAAGAATGTTTTAAATGATGAAATTTGGGTTATAGAAATTCAAACAATTTTAGTAGGAAAGATTTGGGGGAAAGATCTAGAAAAGCAATTTTTATGTGATGATTTATATCTTTACCCTCTTATATAAATAGAAGATATTTTACAACAAATTAACTGTCGTAGAGTGAACTGTAAGAAATGGCCACAAATCTCTAAGAATGGAATCAGGAGTGCTGAAGCCCAGAGTTATACATAAATTTTCTGATTTAGATTTGAAAATCATGAGGAGGGCTTTAAAAAAAGTTAAAAACTAAAGCAAGAATACAAAAAAGAAAGGCGACTGATTGCAAGGTCTTTTATTTACCTGTATGGTTGTTTAAAATGGTCTGCTACTCTGAATGATAAAATTTTAATATCCATTATTAAACAGAGAAATTGTATTGTTCGCTAGATACCAATTTAAGTTATCTGAAAACAGATTATGTTGACCTATCCTTTTTTTTTTTTCTTAACTAAAACTCTTGAAAAGGATCTTGTTACATCTTTGTGGTGAAGGTGACAAAGCTGGTGTGAATTTAGGCAAGATTAAGTGGATTAGCACTGTATCCACCATGATATACAAATCAGCCTGTCCGCCAGTGGATTAATAACATAGGGAAGTATTCCAAACCCAGTATAGTGGTGGTCCTTTGTGTTCTTAATCATGACCCAGCCTCTTTAGGAGCAGAGAGAACTTAGAAAAGATAATATGAAAAGTAAGCTTTAATTCTTAAAATGAAACTCTGGTGGGTGTTGATGTAAAGTTCTACATTAAAAAGAGCTGAGTACAGGTTAGTAGAGAGCACTGGTGGTGCAGTGAGTTAAGTGTTGGGCTGCTAGCCTATAGTCACCCCATAGGGGAACAATAAGTATCTGCTTTTGTAAATATTTAGTCTCAGAACCCTATATAGGTTCTCTATGAGTTGGAATTGGATAGCGGTGAGTTTACACTTCAAAATACGTATGTTTTAATGTTATATATTTATATATAAAATATGTCTAATTTTTAAGTATTAGTGATACCTAATCTACTTGTCTACTGTTTTTACCTATTAAAAAATTTACATATTTTTTCCCAGTTAGTGCCTTTCTGTTACTCCGTAATGACTCTATATAAACCAATCCTGTATTCCAAATCTATTTCTCTCTTTCCCTCTCTCTCCTTTTCCCTCTCTCCCTCTCTCTCCCTGGAGGGGGAGGGGGTCATAAACACACGCAAAAAGGAGGAATTTTCAGCCACAAACTTGCCTGATCTGAGTTTATTTCCTGATCTGATTATGTAGAGCTATTCCTGTTGTGATTTTGAACACCAAGTTCTCAGGAAAAGGACCAGTTGTCAACCTTCAGGTTATTCTTCTGGCACGTTATGTCATCAACAGTGGCAGGTGGAGCCTGATTCCTTGGAGTAAACATACCTACTCTACCTGTATTTATGTATTTTTTAAGGGATCTGGAGGTAAAAGAGTAGAATTAATAAGGTACGCTTATAGTTGTTGCTGCTGCTATTATTTCCCACTCAGGGGATCCTAAGCACAACAAAACATTGCCCAGTTTTGTGAGCCATGCTCATAATTCATAATATGTTTGAGCCCACTGTTGTCGCCTCTGTTGAGGATCTCTTTCTATTTTAAAGTACTGTACTTTACTGAGCATTATGTCTTTCTCCAAGGTTTAGTAGTTCACGAAGACATGTGCACAGCAGTGACATGTGTCTCAGCATCCTTCTAAGGAGCATTTGGCTGTGTTTCTCTCAGTACAGATGTCTTGTTCTTCTGTCAGTTCATGGTATATTCAGTATTTTTGCCAACAGCATAATTCAAAGGCTCAATTCTTCATCAGCCTTTCTTTATTGTCCAATATTTACATCTGTAAATGGAGATTAAAATGATCATGCCTGAGTTGGGTACATCTAAGTCCTCAAAGTGACATCGATGCTCTTTAGCACTTTTAAAGAGATCTTTTGACGCGTACACAGGTATAGATTAGAGATGAGAGCTCACGACACACAGAATCCAGGAATAGGAGTGGGAATAGTGATAAAGGTTGGGGGACAGGGGAGAGGAAGGAACCGATCACAATGATCGGCACATAACCATATACCCCTCTACAGGGGGAAGAACAACAGAAAACATGGGGGAAGGGAGACAGCGGTAGGTGTGAGAGATGAAAATAATATACAATCTACCAGGGGGTTATGAGGGTGGGGGGAAGAGGAGCTGATACCAAGGGCTCAATAGAAAGTAAATGTCTAGAAAAGAATGAAGGCAACATATGTACAAACATGCCTGATTCAACCAGTGTATGGATTGTGTTGAGTTGTACGAGCCCCCCCCCCAAAAAAAAAAGTTGTACGAGCCCCCAATAAAATGATTTTTTTTTTAAAAAAAAAAAAGGTCTTTTGGAGCAGTTTACCTAATGCAAAAGAGCAAGTTTAAAAAGGTGCAAATTTCAATTAAATAAATTAATAATATAACAACTAAAGCACAACAAGCAAATGTTAAATCTTAAATCAGTGCTCCCAAACTTCTTGGTCTCAGGGCACTCTATATACTGTTAAAGATACTGAGGATGAGAACAACAAATCCCGAGGAAATCAGAGTAAGAAAGGTGGATTACATCAAAGTCAATATCTTTGTTCTCTAAAAGTAGTTTCCCAAGATCTCATCATGGGGGAAATCTGAGTGAAGTCACTGTGTTACTTAACAACTACAGCTGAGTGTGTAATTATCTCAAAATAATTTTTATTTTGTTGTTATTTTAATGTTAAAAAAGGGTACCTAGGTAGCTTTTTATATGTTAACTATCATTATTTACCAAATTAGAAAATAAAGCCTCAAAAATTTAAATATTTATAATTTATACTAAAATCTTACATTTCAATATGTATTACATGTTTATGAAAATAAGCAAATTTTGCAAACAAGACATACACAATGAAATGGCACTGAGTTGCATTTTTAGAACATTAAAAGAATGCTTGATTTCCACATGTAGTCTATTGTGGTATCACACACATATATATTTTTTAATTTTAATGTGAGTTGGATACAAGTTTATGGAGCAGAATCGTTTTCCATCCAACAATTCTTGCACATTTTGTTTCATCTCATAGATTGCAGGCCTCACAATGTAACATCACAGCCCACTTCCTCCTTGTGTTTTCTGTTTCAATTTCTCTTCTTAATCCTTTGGAACTAGCCCTGATGTAAATGTTTCCCTTTTTTATCACAAATGGCTGATTATTCTAATATGAGGGGGTGTCCCCCAAAAAACAAATGTGCTGAGCAAAGGGAGCTTTCATAGTAGGGGAGCATCAAGCAACTAGCTTCGAGTTAGTGCACCCAGAGCCGTTGCCTGGGAAGGTTCTCTCTATTCACAGTGTTTTTTTGTAAAAGCAGCTTAACTCGAACCTCTTTTTTTTGTGATGGCTGATTTCAGTGAACAGCATGTGGCTGTGGAATTTTGTTTCCTGCTTGGGGAAAATACCACAGAAACTGTTGTCATGTTGAGCACAGCACTATGGGAAAAACTCAAGTGTCTGAGTGGTTTTCTCGTTTCTAAAAAGATGAAACATTGATTGGTTCTGGATGTCCATTAAATTTCCAAAAGGATGAAAATGTCAACTCCGTGCATTTGGAATTCATTCCACTAGATCAGACTGTTAGTCAAAGTTTCTACTGAGAGGTTCTGAAAAGATAGTGTAACAGTGTGCAACAAAAAAAGCCTGATTTATGGCAGAAGGGATTGGTTTTGCTACCACAACAATGCACCTGGTCACCCATCCATCTCATTGTGCCAGTTTTGGGCAAAAACCAGCATGCTTCTCTTGCCCCACACATTTTACTCACTTGACCTCTCTGTGAAACTTCTTTGTGTTTCCGAGAATGAAGAGGGACACGAAAGGACAGAGATTTGATGACTTAGAAGAGCTGAAGAAAAAAAATGAGGGGGTTGCTGTCAGCCATCCAAACAGATGAGTTTGAAAAATGTTTCCAAGAATGGAATTGCAGATTTGACAAATGTATGAAGTGTAATGGAGAGCACTTTGAAGGTGATAAGGTTGTTTTGTAAAAATAATTTAAACACATAGCTTTGGGGGGAAATTCCAGTTTTTTTAGGGGGGCAGGGGGGCAATCCCCTCTATGTTCTTACCCCTTCCTGGTGTCTTGTTTCCTATATAGACTTGTCTTCTTTGGCTGAAGATTGAGCCATGAGTGTGAGTTCTTTTCCAGACCTTCAGGGTGACTTAGGGCCAGAGTTTTAGGGGGGTTACACTATCTTTATCTGCCAAGTAAGCTGAGTCTTTTCTTTTATGATTTTGAACTTTCTGCATTTTCTACCACTTTATCTAGGACCTTCTAATGTTATCCCTTGCAGAGTAATTGGTAGGATACCACACATAATTCTGTTTTTGTTGCCTGATCCTTTGCTATATTCATGACTGTTGGTGTGTTTGAGTTCCTCATTGTGGCTATTGGAACAGTCCATCTCAATCTACATTACTACATCTTCTGTGATATGCCCTAAGTTAGCAAACTGAAGTGTTGTCATCAAACCCACCAGCTCCTCCTCAGGAAAAGAGATGAAGCTGTCTGCTCATATATAGATTTACAGCCTTGGGAACTGTATACAGATTCGCTTTGTGTCAGAGAATCAACTTGGTGGCAGTGGGTTGCATTTAATTTATTGTTATTGTTGTTCTGGGTAGCATTTTTACCCCGTCTTACATATTTTGGGTAGATTGTCAGGAGAAACTAGTCCCTGGAGAAGTGAAACAGTCCACTTGGTAAAGTGGACGAGCAGAGGAAAAAGGAAGGCCCTCAACGAAGTTAACTGCTTTGATGTTGTCTAGACATCATGGCTGCCTCAGTGGCGGAGGCACAATTGTAAGGATGGTGTAGGACATTGCAGTGTTCATTGTTGTGCATAGGGTTGCTGTCGGTCAGAACTGACTCAGTGGCACCTAGTAACAGTAGCAACCACATTTGCCAAATCCAGCATATCGTTTGGTTTTTTGACTACTGCTTCCATGACAACTTTCAGTTTTATATCCATTTATCAAGATGTTATGGATTGGTCAAGTTTTGTGCTTTCATCACATTAAAGTGTAATACACACTGAAGATTGTATTCTTTGACATTTCTTCTATAATACTGTCATCTTCATTTTTGCCAAGCAAGATTGTGCCATCTACATATCATTATATCAGCTGTATATCTTAAAGCAGGCAACTATTACTCCGTTCCATCAATCCTAAAATCATGTTCTTGATATAACCTGTTTTTAAAAAATTATTCAGCATACAAATTGAATAAGGAGAAAGAGTACAACCTTGTCACATGTCTTTTCCAATTTTGAATCACATGCTTCTTCCCCTTGTTTTGTGTGAACAGCTGCCTGTTAATTTATGTACAGATTTCTCATAGCACAGCTAAGTGTTTTGGGATTTCCACATCATATAGACAAAGGAAAACTATGTATTTGTGATAGAATAAAAATGTTAACCTCATTTTGTCCCTGCAAGGGTCTTTGAGAATTGTTGAGCTAAATAAATTGTGGTTTGGATGATTCAGTATCGTTGATGTCAGTTTTCCTCAGCCAATCAAAAAATTAGTAGAAGCTCAACCAAAATCCCAGTTTGTGTGTGTGTGTGTGAATGACAAAATGATAGTTAAATGACAGGAAGAGTCAAGTTAATCTTTACAAAGAACAAGGTGAGAGGACTTACTCTAATAGATATTAAGTTATTTATGAAGCCACAATAATTAAGATAATGTGGTATTAGTAAAAGAATAGGCATCAAGACAACAACAGCAAAACAAACCCATTTTTTATTGAACTGATTCCTGCTACAGTGTGACCCGATAAGACAATGTGGAACTGACCCATAGGTTTTTCCAGGTCTCTTAAGGCATTAAGAGACTTTTTTAAAGCAGACTGCCACATCTTTCTTCCACAAGTATCTGTTTAAAACAACAACAACAACAACAACGCATTGCTATCAAGTTGATTCTGACTCCTAGTGAAGCTATTAGACAGGTTAGAAATTCCCCTTTTGGTTTTCTGATACTGTAATTCTTTACAGGAGTAGAATGCTTTCTCCCCTGGAGCAACTGGTTGTTTTGAACTGCTGACCTAGGCCTGTCTGTCTTTGGGCTCAAAGTTTGGCCATGAGGTGAATTCAGTTCTAGACTTTGAAGAATGTCAACGTTTTGGTGGCTGAGGGGTTACATTGGACTGCTAACAGTGAAATCAGCAGTTCAAAACCACTAGCCAGTCCACAGGAGAAAGAATCCACTCAGTGGTAGTGAGTAAGTTGTGCTAAGTGTTTTGAAGGAAAAGTGTTAAAGTAAAAGTTAAAAAGTATAAGGAGCAAAAGGTTTTGCGAGTTTGAATGACATCTGTAGGAAATAATAAATGACATTAGAATTGAAGGCTCAATATGTGTAACGGGATGGAGAGGTGGTAATAGAGAGTGGAGAAGTAGATTCAAGGCAATATATAAGCAGAGCCCCTTAAAGGAGCTGGAAGAAGGCCGCTATGACGGAACATCATGAGTGAGGTGCAGAATAGTTCAAGGAGGCTTGAGTCTGATCTAGTAGAAGTCAGGAGGCTTTGCTAGGCAATTTTTATTGGAGGGTTTTAATTACCTTAATGGGGTCAGATTTACCTTTAAAAAAGATCATTGCTGTATGCAGAGCTTATTGGAATGTGGGAAGGGGAAGGAGTGGCTTATGCAAGCCAGTTCCAGAAGCTATTCTAATAGTTCAGATGCAATTTTTTTTTCTCAAGATCTTTTTATTCAATAAATCATCTGGTGTTCTACAAATGTGACTGTGCATATTAAGGGAAAAATAAGATAATTATCTTGCCCATTAGGAGTATGTTTGATCTTAGGTTTTAGTTTGCTGGTGCTAGTGTAACAGTTATGCCACATGTGGGTAGTGTAACAAGCAGAAATTTCTTTCCTTATTGCTTAGGAGGCTAGATGTCCAAATTCAGGCACCTGCTTTGGGGGAAGGTTTTTTCCTCTCAGGGGGAAGGTCCTTGTCTCTTTTACGCTTCTGCTTTTGGGGACTTTTATGTGTCGTGATACTTGTGCTGCTTTGCCTAATCTGTTCCCCCTTTCCGAAAATGATGGTTTGAGACCTATCCTACACTGATGTACCTTTATTAACACACACACATTCACACACACAAAACCCTTATCCCCAAAAATGGGTTTGCATGTACAGTATTGCTGTCATGTGCCATCCAGGGGCTTCTCACTCTTACTGACTTTGTAGGACGGAGTAGGCCTTTCCCCATAGGATTTCCAGGGCTATTATCTCTATATAGGGTCACTATGAGTCAGCATCAACTCGATGGCAGTGAGTTTGGTTTTGTAGTCTATGAGAGCCTGTCACCAGGTCTTTTCTTCTGCTGCTGCTTCTGGTGTGCTCCAACAACTGACCTCTGTTAGCTGCCCTGCAGTTAGCCACATCACCAGCCAGCCACTAAAGCTCTTTTCTCTACAAGTGTAGAGGTTGGGATTTAACAGCATGTATTTTAGAGGGACATGACCCAATCCTTAACAGAGATGTTCTGTTAAGCTTAAACAGATTTTGTCAGAATTTCATACAGTATTAAAATACACTGAAGAGAATTGAGGCTGTTAGGGAGGAAGTGCACCAAAGTGATGGAAATAGAATCAGGGTCTGGGATGCAAAAGATATTTGTTTTTAAAAAACAGAATGATATGTCAAAAGAGGCTGGAAGGGTAAATCATAGCAAGCTTTGGACATAAGATCCTAATTTGTACAATGATAAAACATTTTTTAACAATAAAGTAAACTAAGGACTATAAGTTGACCTGGTGGAATGGACTCCAAATGCACTGAGTTGACATTTCTGTCCATTTAGGAGGTTGATGGAACGAGGTTCATCATCGATTGATGTTTCACCTTTTTTGAAATGAGAAAACCACTCGTACACTTGAGGTTTTCCCATAGCACTGTCCTTGTAAGCTGTGTTCAACATCACAACAGTTTCTGTGACATTTTTTCCCCAGCAGGAAAGAAAATTTTACAGCCGTACGCTGTTCTCTTAAGTTGCCCATCACAAAAAACACGGTTCGAGTGAAACTGCTTTTACAAAAAAATTCAATGTGACCAGAGAGAACCTTCCCAGGTGATGCCACTGGGTGCACTAACTCAGAATGAGTTGCTCAATGTTCACCTAGCAGGTTACCCAGCAGAGCTTTTTTCTGTTGTTGTTGTTTTTGATGGTGGGGAGGGGGTGTTAACCCCTCGCATAACAAATTCTTTGTGTGAGGATTAGCTTCTTGGATTCATTGTCTCTCTGCTTCAGAGGGACTGTGGTTAGAATAATAAATAGGAATACTTATGGGTTAATATTTAACTATACAAGAGATACTGTTTCAAGGAACTATATTACAATTCTACGAGATAATATTGTTCCATGTACTCAAGGAAATGAAGTATAGTTTTGACTGCAAAATCACAAAACCAACCCACTGCCACTGGATCAGTCCTAAATCATAGCAGCCCTCCAAACCAAACCAAACTGTCATCAAGTCAGTGCTGACTCATAGTGACCCTGCTATGGGTTTCCAAGACTGTGACTGTTTATGGCAATAGAAAGCCCAGTCTTTCTCCTGTGGAGCTGATGGTAGTGTGGAACTGCCAACCACACAGATCGCAGCCCAACCCATAACCACTGCCCCACCAGGGCTCTTATACCAAGCCTACAGGGCAGAACAGAACTGTTCCTAAGGCTTCTGAGGCTGTAAATCTTTACAAAAGCAGACAGCCTCATCTTTCTTCCACAACGTGGATGATGGGTTTGAACTGCCAACCTTTCTAAAATGTCCAACACTTAACCTCCTGTGTTAATAGGGTTCTTTAAAATCACAACAAAGCTTATGAATTGCAGAGCTGAGAGTCGAATCTGGGCAGCTTAACATAAAAACTTTCTCCTAACAAGTATGCTTGTAGTGGCTTTCAACTACCATCCACTGTTATCAGATTCTATCTCCATGGTATCCTCTGGAGTCCCTGGTGGTTATTTTATAAGAAGGACCATTGATAGGCCAGAGCAGATCTGCTAAGTCAATGCTTTCCTAAAGGTAAACTTTCTGGACAAGACATAGAGAATACTTAGGTTTAAATTTTTCTGAACTAGCATGTTCTACAGTGCCAGGTCTCACTATTTATGATTTAAAAAAAAAATAATTTTATTGGGGGCTCGTACAACTCTTATCACACTCCATACATCCACTATTTATGATTGTAGGTGCTGTTTGGCGCATATATTTTAGGATCCTTATGAGATGGTAAATTTTTACATTATCAACCCTTGATTCTGAATACCTCAAAAAATGTTATGACTAGAGAACAACACAGATCTAGCAGATCATGGGGCTCATGCCAGTAATTTTTCTCCATTACCCTTTTTTAAATGTAGCTTGTCAAAAGACATGGTACAAAAGCCTTCTGAGATAGTTCTGTTTCATTTTCAGTTAGAACATACAAATCATATACCTGCTTTTCTGCTAGCTTCTGCTCTTGTGTTCTCATTTTTTCCATTACTAAACGCCTGTTTGTTTTTATTGGATTCCGGTTCCACGATTAGAACTTCAATGTTTTACAAGACTTTGGATGACAGATACAAAATTAAAGAGTACAAGAAAAGCAGTTCCTAGTTTCGATAAAAACAAAAATCCCAAAGCATCTGTTTTTGTTTCTCTATTATTATCTGCACTTTTCCTATTTTGGAAAAAAAGTAGGACTGATGCCTTAGTCTAAGGTAGTTAACATATATGCAGTACTACTAACAGTATGTTATTTGAAGGTAAATTAAACAGAGCAAAGTGAATTTTAAGTAGAAGTGAACTTTCAGGGAAGATTCTTCACTCTTTTTTTGGGTAAGACACTACAGAATTTAATCTGCTTAAATAAAGCTCTGTATAGGCAAAAACCCAGTATGAGTTAATAGCCTGAGTCAACATTTCCATTCCTGGACAAAGAGTCATTTATATGGCAGAACTTTCATTCTTTAAGAAATTTATGGTATTGTCCCCACCTGAGGTGGGGGTGGGGCTTTCTCGGCTCAAGAGGAGTCCCTCTGGGACATGGGGCACAGTGAACAGTTTAACCCTTTGCTGAGCGTGCCCACACAGTAGGGGATGCTGGGCTCCTCTAGGGTTTCCGTATGAGCTCCAATACATTTCTTCCCTTTTGCTTAAAAAAAAAAAGCAATGTATGGTATTAAGAAATCTGATTCCTTTGTAGGTTAATAATAAAGGTCCCTCCATTTAAGATACTGTTAACCATTATTAACTTGAACACAATAAAATATATATATAAGTTTATTTAGATTTGAAATGATAGGAAATTTGTTTTGGTTTTGCCAAGTCAGTTCCACCTCATAGCACTCCTGTGTACAACAGAAGGAAACACAGCGCACCACTGTGCCATCCTCACAATGATTACGTTTGAGCCCATTTTGGGAGGCACTGAATCTATCTCTTTGAAGATCTCCCTCTTTTTCACTACCATCCGCTTACTGAGTATGATGCCTCTTTCCAGGTACTGGTGTCTTCTGATAACATGCCCAAAGTATGTGAATCAAAATCTCTAGCTGGACTGTCTTGACATATTTGTTTGTTCTTTTGACAATCTCTGATACTTAAAATATTCTTCGCCAACACCATAATTCAGAAGCATTGATTCATCTTCAATCTTCCTGTTCATTTCCTTTCTTACACGATAGAGGCTGTTAAAAATGCCATGGCGTGGGCCAGTCTCACCGTAGTCCTCAAAGTGACAATTTTGCTCTAACTTTAAAGAGGCCTTGTGCAACAGATTTACCCAATGCATGTGTCATTTGATCTCTTGACTGCTGTTTCCATGAGCATTGATTGTGGATCTAAGCAAGAGAATATCCTTTACCATTTTCCATGTTTCTCTATTATGATGTTATCATGTATCATGATAATATGATGCTATCATGATTGGTCCAGTTTTAAATGTTTCGGTTTTCGTTACAGTGAGGAGTCGTAATCCATAATGACAGTGTCAGTCCTTGAATTTCATCAGAAAGTGCTTGAAGTCCTACTCACTTTTTAGTAAGCAAGGTTGTGTCATCTGTCTAGCATTGGTTGTTGTCATAAGCCTTCCTCTGATCCTGATGCTGTATTCTTCATCATGTAGTCCAACATCTCAGATTATTTGCTCAGCATACAGATTGAACAAGTGTGGTGAGAGGATACAATCCTGACACACCTTTCTTGATTTTAAACCATATAATATGTTCTTGTTTTATTTGCACAACTTTCTTTTGATCCATGTACGGATTCTTCACGAGCACAATGAAGTGCTTTGGAATTCCCTTTCTTCTCAGTGTGGTCCTTAATTTGTTATGATCCACACAGTTGAATGCCTTTACATAGTCAGTAAACATCTTTCTGGTATTTGCTTTCTGCCAAGATCCATCTGACTTAAACAATGATATTTCCTGTGTTCATGTTCTCTTTTGAATCTGGTCTGAATTTCTGGAAGCTCTGTCAATGTATTGCTGCAACTGTGGTTGCATGATCTTCAGAAAAATTTTACTTACCGTATATACTCGAGTATAAGCCAAACCAAACATCAGCCAAGGCACTTAATTTTACCACAAAAACTGCATAAAGTGCGGAAAAACTCGGCTTATACATGAGTATATGCGGTACATGTGATACTAATAATATTTTATCTATAGTTTATAAGTCTTTTGGGTCACCTTTCTTTGGAAAGGGTGCAAATACGGATCTCTTCTAGATGATTGGCCAGGGAGCTGTCTTACAAATTTCTTAGCCTAGGTGACTGAGGGCTTTGCCTTATCAGTTTGTTGAAACATATCCATTGGAATGCCTTCAATTTCCAGAGCCTTGTTTTTTCACTAGTGCCTTCAGTGCAGGTTGGACTTCTACCTTCAGTACTATCGTATTCTACGTCTCGAAGTGGTTGAATGCCAACTGTTCTTTTTGGTACAGCAACTTGGTGTATTCCTACCATCTTCTTTTGATGCTTCTTGTAGATTCCATCCTATATATTTTTCCATCTTCTTTGATTGTCCTTGTTTCCATGTACAATAATTATATTAGGTTACATGCCCACCCTATGAAGCCCTACTGGCACGGTGGTTTGACTCCACGTCAGTGACACCGCAATAGACAAGACCTGGTGATGTGCTTCATAAAGATTACAAATTGAGAAACCCAATTGGGCAGTTCTGTGTGTTATAGAGGGTCTCTGTGAGGTCTCAGAGTCACAATCAGTTTGACAGCACCCAACAACAAAATTGACATTTATGGAATGCTCTTTATCTTCCTTTGTAGTCATTTGCTCTTTCTATAAACTTCATGGCCTTAACTTTTCCCAAGGAAATATAATACCTGACTTTCAAATTTCTACTTTGTTTCTTTTAATTTTTAAATTAATTGTTAATATACGGCCACTATGAATCGGAATCAACTTGATGACACTGAATTTGAGATAGGCTAGATATCTTTGGCTAATCAGGTACCCCCCTCCCCCCAATATATTTGTAACCTAATATCAGTACTGATCGTACTTTCACAGTCACTAGGGGTCATGAGCACAGTAGCTAAAAATTTAATCATCTCACATGCACATTCCCAGGTGCCCCAATATATTTGTGACCTAAAATCATAACTGATAGTACTTTCATATTCCTAGCTGAGATCTAACAAACAAAAGAAAATGATGTGTTGCCTGGTTTTCACTCCTACTGTAAACAAGCAACCTCATGACCATCCCTTTTAAAATAAACAAAAACTTGCTGCCCTCCAATCAATTCTGACTCATAGTGACCCCTGTGGGTTTTTCTCCTGTGCTTTGTAAAAAAAATTAAATACATAGTTTTGGGGGGTAAAATCCATTTGCGGGGGATACCCCAATCCTACTTGTGTTCATACTATAAACACAAATATTTAATGTACTCACCATATAGCTTCTTCTTACTTTTTTTCTTATACTAATTCATTTCCTTTATTTGTGTATCATAGGTGGCTTCTTCTTAGTTTTTAACCCTTAAATAATATTCAGAAGTTTCTTTTATTTTGCCATTCTAATTTTGTTTCTAGGTATTCATAACACACTCATTCATTCAACAAGTATGTATTGATTGCCCACATATTTTGGCATTAGTGCTTTGATAGGCATCTTGTTGCATAAGGGTTCTTTCAGTTACATTTTCAGAATTGAATCTTTATGGTCATACTGGGGGATTTTTTTCCCCAAATCATTTTGGGGGCTCATACAGCTCTTATCACAATCCATATATACATCCATTGTGTCAAGCACTTTGTACATTGGTTGCCATCATCATTTTCTAAACATTTTCTTTCAACTTGAGCCCTTGGTATCAGCTCTTGATTTTTTTCCCTTCCCTTGAAAATTGATGTTATTGTTTTTTCATATCTTACACTCAACGATGTCTCCCTTCACCCACTTTTCTGTTTTCGGCCCCCCTTGGGAGGGGACTATATGGAGATCGGTCGTTGTGATCAGTTCTCCCTTTCTCCTCCCTGCTTCCCCTTCCCCTCCTGGTATCGCTACTCATTATTGATCTTGATAGGTTTATCTGCCTTGGATTCCCTATGTTTCCAGCTCTTATCTGTACCCATGTACATGCTCTGGTCTATCCAGATTTGTAAGATAGAATTGGCATCATGATAGTGAGGGGCGGGGAGTGGGGGGAAGCACTAAAGAACTAGAGGAAAGTTGTGTGTTTTGTCGGTGTTATACTGCACCCTGATTGGCTCGTCTCTCGTCCTTGTGGCCCTTCTGACAAGAGATGTCCCATTGACTACAGATGGGCTTTGGGTCTCCACTCTGCCCTCCTCTCATTCACATCGATATGATTTTTTGTTTTGTTTTGGGTCTTAGGTGTCTGATACCTGATCCCATCGACACCTCAAGATCACACAGACTGATGTGCTTCTTCCATGTGGACTTTATTGCTTCTCAACTAGATGTCACTTGTTTATCTTCAGGCCTTTAAGACCCCAGATGCTTTATCAGTTGATAGCCGGGCACCCTCAGCTTTCTTCACCACATTTGCTTATGCACCCATTTTTGTCTTCAGCAATTGTGTCAGGAAGGTGAGCGTCACAGAATGCCAGGTTATTAGAACAAAGTGTTGTGTTGAGGGAGTACTTGAGTAGAGGCCCAATGTGTGTCTGCTACCTTAATACTTAATATATAAATGTATGTACATAGAGCTATTTGCCTATTGTTTTATATAAATATATGTAAATGCCTGTGTTTAGATCTCTATAAATGCCCTTTTGCCTCATTGTTCTTTCCTCTGCTTCCTTTTACTTTCATCTCGCACTGGGAGATTTTTTTTTTTAAACTTCTTCTTGTAAGCATTATTTCAATTGGCCTCAAAGGATTATACCAGTTTCATTGCCTGCTAGAAATGAGAGTCTGTTCTACTCTAGTCTTATCTGTACTATGCAAATATTGTCAATCATTGTCAGTTGAGTACAGACATAATTTTAGCACCCAAATGTATTATAAAAATATAATGAAATTTACAAAGACATGGAATTGGAAAACCAAAAGGGAAGAACATGCTTGGCATATCTTAAACTGAAAGAACTCAAGAAAAAATTTAAGCCCTGAGTTGCAATATTCAAAGATTCTATGAACAAAATATTGAATGATGCAGGACACATCCAAATAAGATAGAAAGAATTCACAATCGCTGTACCAAAAAGAAATAGTTGGTATTCCACCATTTCACTAGGTAGCATATGAGCCAAGACCAGTGATGCTGAAGAGAAAAATTCAAACAGCACTGAAAGCATTAGCCAAAACACAGGGGCAGGAATTGATTGAATACCAATTGAAATGTTTCAACAAGCAGATTAAGTGTCTATGTCAGGAAATTTGAAAGACAGCTACTTGGCCAACTGAGTGGAAGAGAACCATATTTGTACCCATTACAAAGAAAAGTGAACCAATAAAATGTTAAAGTTATAGAACAATACCATTGATATCACATGCAAGTAAATTAGGGCTGAAGATCATCCAACAAAAGTTGCAGCAATCCATTGATAGGGCGCCGACAGAGGTTCAGGCCAGATTCAGAAGAGGATGTGGAACAAGGGATATCATTCCTGATGTCAGATGCATCTTGGCTGAAAGCAGAGAATACCAGAAAGGTGTTTACTTGTGTTTTATTGACAATGCCAAGGCATTCAACTGTATGAATCAAACCTTGGGGTAAATGGGAATTTCAGAGCACTTCATTGTGCTCATGCAGAACTACTATGTAGATCAAGAGGCAGTTGTGGAAACAGTACAAGGGAATGCTGCATAGCTTAAAATAGGTAAAGGTGGGCAACAGGGTTATAGCCTCTCACCTCACTGAGCAAACAATCAAACAAGATGGCTTATATGAAGAAGAATATGGTATCAGGAATGATGGAAGGTTTATTAGCAACCTGCCAGAGGCAGATGATACAACCTGCTTGCTGAAAGTGAGGAAGGCTGAAAGCATTTTCTGATGAAAATCAAGGATTTCAGCTTTCATTATGGAGTACAACTCAATGTAAAGAAGACCAAAATCCACAATTGAACCAATAAGTAACATGATCAATGCAGAAAAGGTTGAAGTTTTTCAAGGGTTTTGCCTTGTTTGGATCCATAGTCAATACTCATGGAAGCAGCAGTCAAGAGATAAAAGACTAGTTGCCTTAAGTAAATCTGCTACACAAGACCTCTTTAAAGTACTGAAAAGTAAGGATATTACTTATAGGACTAAGGTGCTCTTGAACTGAGTCATATGTTTCTTGTTGCAACATATATACAGGGTACATCTGAAAACTCTGCTGAGCAGATTTTTCGCACTCATTTTTCCTACTAGGCGAACCTCGAGCAAAGCTCTAAGTTAGTGCACCCAAATGCTGTTTTCTGGGAAAGTTCTCTCTGATCCAAGTGAATTTCTTCATAAAAGCCGTTTCATTCGAATCTCGTATTTTGTGATGGCCAATTTAAGAGAACAGCATGCAGTTGTGAGATTTGTTTCCTGTCCTGGAAAAATGCTGCAGAAAATGTTGTGATGTTGAACACAGCTTACAACGACAGTGCTATGGGAAAAACTCAAGCATATGAGTGGTTTTTTTCATTTCAAAAATGGTGAAATGTCTATTGATGACAAACCTTATTCTGGACGTCCATTAACTTCCCAAATGGACAAAAATGTTGACTCATAGTGCATTTGGAGTTCATTCCACCAGGTCAGACTGTTACTCACGCTTTCTATTTAGAGGCTTTAAAAAGATAGCGTAATAGTGTGCGACAAAAAGGGCCTGATTTATGGCAGATGGGGGACTAGTTTTGCCCACGACAATGCACCTACTCACACAGTGTGCCAGTTTTTGGCAAAAATAGCAGCATGCTTCTCTTGTCCCATGCACCTTACTCACTGGACTTTGTTCCATGTGACTTCTTTTTGTTTCCATGAATGAAGAGGGACATGAAAGGACAGAGATTTGATAAGTGAAGGAGAAAACTAGGTAGGTGCTGTCAGCCATCCAAACAGATGAGTTTAAAAAATGTTTCCAAGAATGAAGTAGCAGATTTGACCAATGTATTCAGTGTAATGGAGAGTACTTTGAAAGTGATGGGGTTGTTTTGCAAAAATATTTACATGCTTTGAAAAAAATTCCAGTTTTTTTTATGGGGCTATCCCCTTGTATGCATGTGAAAGTTGTACATTGGATAAGGAAGACCAAAGAAGAATTGATGTTTTGAATTGTGGTGCTGGAGAAGAATACTGAAAGTACCATGGACTGCTAAAAGGACAGACCAATCTGCCTCGAAAGAAATATGGCCAAGTGTGCCCTAGAGAGCAGGGATGGCTAGAACATCAGCTTACATACTTAAGACAGGAGACACACGTTTGTCATGAGAGAGAACCTGTCCCTAGAGACGGACATCATGTTTGGTAAAATAGAGGGACATTGCAGGAGATTAAGGCTCTCAAAGAGATGGGTTGACACTTTGGCTGCATCATTGTGCTCAGGCATAGAAACAATCATGAGAATGGCTCAGGACCGGACAGTGTTTCGTTCTTTTTATACATAAGGTTGCTATGGGATAGAACCAACTTGCTGGTATCTAACAGCAACAGATGTACCTCAGATGCATTATTTACATTTTGGCACCCTGATGCTTCAGTGGTTAAAGCATTGGGCTTCTAACCAAAAAAGATCATCATTTCAAACATAGTAGCTACTCCATGGGAGAAACATGTGTCAGTGTGCTTCAAAAAAGCGAGAGCCTTGGAGACCCTATGAGGAAATTCTTGGATTTTTTAAAATCGTTTTATTAGCAGCTCATACGACTCTTATCACAATCCATATATAACATCAGTTGTGTAAAGCACATTTGTACATTCATTGCCCTCATCAATATCAAAACATTTGCTCTCCACTTAAGCCCCCTGGCATCAGGTCCTCATTTTTCCCCCTCCCTTCCCCCGCTCCCCCTCCCTTATGAGCCCTTGATAATTTTTAAATTATTATTTTGTCATATCTTGCCTTTCCGACGTCTCCCTTCACCCACTTTTCTGTTGTCTGTCCCCCAGGGAGGAGGTCACATATAGATCCTTGTAATCAGTTCCCTCTTTCCAACCCACTCTCCCTCTACCCTCCCAGTATCGCCACTCA
>NW_022103898.1:51252641-51259140 GCF_000313985.2 Echinops telfairi
TTACCCTTGATCATGCCCTACCAAGCCTCCCACACCCACCTCACCACCAATTTGGATCACTTGTTGTTCCCTTGTCCCTGGGTTTGTTAACACCATTTCCTTTCCCCCCCACCTCCCACTCTCCCATGTCCCCCCGGACCTGTCCGTCCCATATGAGGAAATTCTACTCTGCTCTGTAGGGTCATTATGAGTGGGAGTTGACAATAAGACAATGAGCTGTGTTACTTTTTAAATATATGTAAATCATGTCTGTTTTGGTTTACTTTTGTAGTTTTTCTAGAGAAAATGCTAAATTCAAACTAATGCATAAAAAGAGTATTTAGTAATAAATGCAGTTACCATACCAAGTAGTCAAATTTAGTGTTGCAAGTAGATGAAGGTAGCTGGAGAGATCACTTAATTCTATATCTTAGGTTTAAGTTATTTTCATTGTTCTACTAGAATAACTGTCTACTCATATATAACCCCGCAAGCCTTTTTATCCTTTTGTAAAATGTAGATGAGGAGCCTAGAAAATGAATGTCGAGAATGGCAGAGGAGATGATTAGGATAGCACAGGAATTGTATGCCTCCAAAACAAAACAAGAAAGCTTCTAGAATACGATATTGAATACCTTTTCTGTATGGAACTTCATCTCTTTTTTATTGTTATCTTTCAAACTCAAAAGCTCACTGCCATGTAGTGGATGGCAACTTTTAGTGACCCCTGCAAGCAGGATCTTGCAGTCTCTTGGGGTTTGAGGTTTTAAATCTCTATGCCAGTGAACTGCCGCATCTTTTGCCACTGGAGTGACTGGTGGGCTCCAATCGCTGACTGGCTATCAGTTAGGTGTGTACCCTAGTATGCCACCAGGACTGCTTATTGCTATCTTTTCTGTATGTTAATAAGCTGTGTTTGCTTTCCTTCGGTTTAGTGAGCTGTCCACTTTATTTGTTAAGCATTTATACAGAAAGCCTTTAAAAGTTGTTTGAACTTTTAAAAATCTGGAAAATAATAGTGGCACGACAACATGAATAAAATTAGTTACGTCTTAGCAAAGGAAGATTATTTTAATAAAATGGCAGATACAGATTAGTCAAGCCATGTGTGAATTGAATTACACTATAATGTGTTAAAATGGATTTTCATGCATTAATTTTGCTGTTTTGGAAATTTTTGTGTTTATATTTACACAGTGTTGTGTTCTTAGTTTTCATTTTAATGAAATGGGTGCTTCAAAGTATCCTGAGAAGTTAAAAGATAGTTCTTTTTCAACTTGCTCTCTTTCTCACTTTTCTGATGGTAGTATTTACACTTACATTCACTCTCTCAAGCTATATTTTAAAAAACAATATATATGATACATATGTATCATTATCCCCATTTAAATACACTTAAAATTGTCCAGTTATAATTCTTTTGGTTACTTGATTCTTTATTTAAAGAAAAAAAACTCATGATAAACAATGTATTTTATTTACCTTATTATAATTGTACTTATATTCATTTTTATAAGCAATAAAGTAATAACTAATTAGAATAATTCATCTTCCACACCAGGTATAAGTACAACTTATACTGAAATAAGAATTTAACAATTACAGATGTCTTATGTATCTGCAACAGCATTGGTTTTGTACAGTAAACTTTTGGGAAAGCCACTAAAAACAAACAAAAATAACCTAACAAAACAAGAAAGTAAGCTATAGACTATATAATGAGTTTCCAGATTGCAATGGTTACAGTACAGCTTCAGTGGTATATTTTGGTTGAGTCAGTTAAAAATGTCTATGTGATGAACAACATAAAAAGAATTTTTTAAAAATTTAATCTACTTTTCAATCTCTTTGAAAGTGGTGATGGTAAATAAATACTTGCTGAACTAACTTTTCATTTAAAAATCAGTGTTATTTGTTGTAAAAAAAAATTTAAGAATCCAGCGTTTTCCTGAAATACTGGACCAAATAATCATGAAGACAATGCAATGCTGAATATAGTTTAAAGTAATATATAAAGTGTCATACCAGCTTAATAGAAAATGTAAGTTTTTCAACTTTAGCATTGGTACTCATATGATTAACTGTGGAGGCTAACAGGAAATAATGCTTTTTTATAGATTTGAGTTTGACGTTTGCTATGAATTTCTGTATTCCTCCTAAATGAATTGTCCAAAGTCTGTTCACTTCGTCTATTGCCATATAAATATAGGTGCCTATGCCAATACCTTTATTTTTGTGAATTAATGTATAATTAATTTATTTACATAAGTGCACACCTATATTTATACCTCTATCCATAGCTTTGCTCCCTAGTTCTTTGCTCTGTTTCCTTTTACGTTCTTCCTGCTCCACAATCACCCTCGCCCTTCTTCAGCCTCTTAGTAATTGCTCTCAGCTAGATTGCTGTTGCTCCAACACCACCGGGATTTCTATGTCCTCCTTGTTGCTTTTAATTCCCTAGTTGTTCCCCTGTCTATGGTGTGTGCTCACCGCTCCTCCCCTTCCCCAAGACCCTCCGGAACCATTAATCCGTTGCTTTCTCCTGGAGCTTGCTTCCCCTGTCTATCTTACATAGGTAGGCGAAACAACAATAACCGAAACAAAATTTAAACATTTTTACCAAACAACCTTATCACCTTCAAAGTACTCTCCATAACACTGAATACATTGGTCAAATCTGCAATTCCATTCTTGGAAACATTTTTCAAACCCATCTGTTTGGATGGCTGGCAGCACCTACCTAGTTTTTTTCTTCACCAATTCTAAGTCATCAGAGCTCTTCACCTCTTCTAAGTCATCAAATCGCTGTCCTTTCATGTACCTCTTCATTCATGGAAACAAAAAGAAGTCGCACAGAACGAGGTCAGGTGAGTAAGGTGCATGGGACAAGAGAGGCATGCTGGGGCTTTTTTGCCAAAAACTGGCACACTGAGTTGGCTGTGTGAGCAGGTGCAGTATCATGGTAGCAAAATCAGTCTCCTGTCTGCCATAAAACAGGCCTTTTTTTAATCACACACTGTTAAACTATCTTTTCAAAATCTCTAAATAGAAAGCTTGATTAACAGTCTGATCTGGTGGAATGAACTCCAAATGTACTATGAGTCAACATATTCATCCATTTTGGAAGTTGATGGATGTCCAGGATGCGGTTTGTCATCAACAGATATTTCACCTTTTTGGAAACAAGTAAACTACTCGTACACTTGAGTTTTTCCCTTAGCGCTGTCTTTGTAAGCTGTGTTCAACATCAGCAGCTTCTGTGTCTTTTTTCCCCTGTAGGAAACAAAATTTCACAGCTGCATTCTGTTTTGTTAAATTGGCCATCACAAAAAATGAGGTTTGATTGAAACTGTTTTTACAAAAAAATTTGATGTGACCAGAGAGAACCTTCCCAGGCTATAGCTCTGGGTAGACTAACATGTGTACTACAAAAGCTCTGTTCTGCCCAGTGCAGTCCCATTTTGGGGCGGGGGGTGGAGGTGGGGGACTCCCTCATGTTTCAAATACTTAACAAGATATCAAGGTCTGATTTTTCTTTTCTCCTTGTTTAACTATATTGCAGTTAAGCTTGCTTCAGATCATTAAATATGTTACACTTTTTTTACTTCCAGTTCCCATTGTAAGTTTTAACTTTACTTGAAACGATACATTTACGCCTTATCCTCAACAACCTTTCTTGCTAACTCATCACTTCCTCAAAGAAGCGTTCACTGATTCCATGCCTTTTTTTCTCCAAAACTTTCTTATCTTCTTGACACCCATGTTTTCTTTGTTTTTGTTGGTCTTGTATCTTTGTTTGCAGGGTGCAATTATGGAAGCATTTGTCTACAAGTGTTAGCCTATTTAATTAGCACAGTGATTGACTCATCATGAATACTTAGTAAATAGTTGTGGATAAATTAAAAATTCTGTAGCCTCTCTGAATAATAAAACAATTTGCTGAGTACCCACAATACTTATTACTTCCCCCCCCCCCCATGACGACAACATCTTTTCTGTTGGTAGTTAAATAACAAATAACTGTTATTACTGAATAATGTTTGGCTTAAGGACAGCTGTGTAATTCTGTACCTTCGGGGGAAGGGAGCAATGACATAACTCAGAGGAGTGAGGAGTAAGTTGTTCAAGCAAACTCACTTTTTTGCCTCCTCACAGAATTGGATACATTTGTTCACACAAACACCACCTGTATGCAAATAGTGACCTTATTTATAATTTCCATGAACTATAAACAGCCCAAATGCCCTTCAGCTGTCTTGTCAACAAACAGATTTATGAAGATACTTCTGAACCTATTTTAAAATCCTTCACAGAAATCTAAATCTGGTTCTGGAAGAATATGTTCCATGAGTATTATAGTAAGATTGTAATTATAAGAAGTTTTGTTGTGCATAGTTTGGGTTCACTTCAAGTAACGAAGAAGACTTATTGATGGAAATGTGTGCCTATTCACATGGGGTCGCTGAGTTGGAATAGATTTTGGGCAACGTAACGATTCTGTGGTAGGCAGTGTTCTTAGCACTAGGCTACATCAGTGGACAAAGGTGACAGGAATCTTTGTGGAGTTTATATGGTACTTACATTCCACTCCTGTATGTTTATTTGCAAGTATGTGTCTAGATCTGATACCATTGTAGCATAGACAGTATAATAAATTGTTTCAAAAATAAAATAATAAAATAAATTGTTTCAGTAGTGTTGAATCTTTTATCAGAGAGCTTGGATAAAATGGGAGATTATTTGCGGCCTATCACAGGTCTACTTTTTAAATTTTTTGTAATTTTATTTTTTCTGGCCTATCAAGAACAGGAAGGGCAAGGAATGAAATTAAACAATTCTCTTAAACTTTTTTTTGTAGCATGTGCAAAACACTCGGCTAACATAATTGATAACTTAAAGAGTGATTAGTTTAATAGAGACAGATAAGTACACACATAACTAATACCATGAAGATTAAGGGTAAAGTACAAGGGAGTCTTCAAAAAGTCCTTGGAAAATGTGTATTATGAAATACTTTTGCATGGTTTTCTTTTTTTGGCAGGGGAAGGGCAAAATAAACTCATGCTTGTTATAACTTTCTGAACAGATCTAGTTTGAAGTACTAAAAGGGTAAGACATTTGTTTGAAAGAACCTTTATCAAAACAAACTGAATTTTGCTACAATTGAAAAAGAACAAACAATATTTATGGTGAAATAGTATGCTTTATGAAAAGTTGATGGGGCAATGCTCCAAAGAAATGAGATAACTCATTTTAAGAAGGTACAAGATGATGCTGAAGTTGAAGCCAACAGAGGCAGACTAGCCAGGTCAATGGTCAGGGAACCATCTTCTTTGTGATTGTAGAGGACCAATGATAACATATAACATCAGAAACAATGCCCTATACCATAGACATCCCTATTAGTTCAGCCCAGACATTTCTAACTGAAAAAGTTGTGCAAACTTTCTCTTTATGGTGCCAGAATCATTGTGCACAAATCTTTTGCAGACAAGAGCAGAGCTTTCCATGGAAATTTTAAACAAGTGGGCTCAGGATCTTGGATCATTTCTTGGGAGAATTGTTGCAGGAGGTGTAACATGGCTTTACCCTTCTGGTCCGGAAGACAAAGCAAAAAGTAGTGGCCCCAAAGAAGTAGAAGTGGTGCAGTCAACACTAAATTGGACAGGTCAAGAGCAAATGTTGTTAACAACAGTTTTTTGGGATACTCGAGGTGTTTTGCTTGAGAGCCGAAGGACAAATAACATCTGATTATAATGAGTGTGTTGTGAGAAAGCTAGCCAAAGCTTTAGAAAAACTCCCAGAAAGTTTCACCAAGAATCCTTCTCCACCATGACAATGTTCCTTGTCGTTCCTCTCTTCAAACAAGGGAAAATTCTCAAGAGTTTTGATAGGAACTCATTAGGCCCTGATTTAGCTCCTTCAAACTTCTTTTTATTGCCTATTTCTAAAAGAAAGATCTTTAAAGGGCACCCATCCATTTTTCTTCACTTAAAAATGTAAAAGAAATTGTATTGACATGGTTTAATTCCCAGGACCCTCACCTCTATGGAGATGAACTAAATGACATGTCATTGCCCCCAAAATATATTGAATTTGATGGAGCCTATATTGAAAATAAAGTTCATATTGTTTTATTATTATCTTTTCTGTCTGTTTTCCCACTAACTTTTTGTAGATCCCTTGCAGAGAAACAGTACCTTGTATGTGTTGCGGTGTTGGTGTTGGTGGTGTTTGTGTGTGTATATGCACATTGTAAAATGGGATCTTATACTAGTCAAAATGGATAAAATAAAACGTGTGTGTATGCATATATATATGATATATATGAAATGATAGGGTAAAAAGGGTGTGTGTGTGTGAGAAATGATAGGGTAGAAAGCAACTTGAAGGTTTGTTGCTAGTAGAAATGCATATTGGTATAATTACTTAGGAAAAAAAATTGATAATTTCTTATAAAAGTAACTTATACCTACCCAGAAATTGTATATCTTGATATTTATCAAGTAAAAAGATAACA
>NW_022103898.1:51260369-51292289 GCF_000313985.2 Echinops telfairi
TTATCTAGAGCTTAACAGAATGTTTATTGCACTTTTGATTCTTAATAGTAAAAATCTGAAACCAGCTTTGGTGTTCATCAATAGGAGAATGACCAAATAAACTGTGATATAGCTTTTTGAAGGAGTATCTTCTCAGTAATAAAAGGAACTTGTATTAGTCAATATGAATTTCATAAATCTTTTGGTGAAAGAAGCTCTTCACAAAATAAGAGATACTTAACATAAAATTTTAGAACTATTAGTGGTTGTTCTGGGAGTGTAGAGTTTGACTAGAAAGTAACTTGAGAGAACTTTCTGTTGTGATGGTATACTGTAGTCTTGATGATAGGGTTACACAGGTATAGTCATTGGTAAAAATTCAGTGAGTCTATGATCAAGATCACTATTTCATTGTATGTTAACTAAAAAATTCAACAAATATTAAGTTTTATGCATTTATATAAATGCTAAAATGTTTATGATGTAAATGCAGTTTTACTTTTGGTATATTTCAAAGTGTCTAATTAATGGATGGATAAAGGAATGACTGTGGGCAGATATGTGATCAAGTAGTAACATGGTAGTGGTAAACCTAAATGATGTATTCACTGTAAAATTCTTTCAACTTTGTTCGTGTTTTAACATTTGTATAATAAAATCTAATCAAAGAGGAAAATACTATATTTGGAAGATAGTATCAGGAAACATTTTAATGTAATTTTTAGTATGTAGAAAGACAGGAAGGATCTTTTTGATTGAAGAGTGAGGATTTTGGAGAAGTTATTGGCTGACATGTAGGGAGGAAACATTGTAGCCTGAGAGAGAAACACCCGGATAAAAATTGGAGTAGTGAGTAGCTCAGTTTGACTGAAGCATCGGGTAAGATAATTGGAATATGGAGACTGAAAGCTATAAGAAATTCTATAAGAAATGATTAAGAATTTAGTTTGGTCACTGTAGGTCATTCTTACTCCAAATGAAAGAGAAGGAAGAAGATTCAAAACTTTTCATGTTGGGAGGAAGTTAGGGACCTGAAAGAATAGGTATTAATTTAATTTTCATGTTAATATATGGGTTTGCCAAGCAAACAACAAACAGTTGCCATCAACCCAATTCTGACTCACAGCAACCTGGGGTAAGATTACAGTTACTGGGCACTTTTCAGTGGGATTTTTGGATTAGTAGGATTTAATATGTCCTACATACTTTTGACACGTAGTCAGGAGAGACCAGTCCCTGGAGAAGGACATTAGACTTTGTAAAGTAGAAGGGCAGTGAGGAAGAGAAAGGCCCTTGTGATGGATTGACACTGTGAGACTATGACAGTGGGCTGAGGCATATGGTACAGGACTAGGCTGAGTTTCATTCTATTGTGCTCAAGGTCATTATGGGTCAGAACAATGGACTCAATGGCACCAAACAACCACAGGATTTAATATGAATGGCTTCTTCAAGAGACTGCGAGAAATTTGAGTTGGTAAATAGAATCTAGTGATGGGAATTCAGGCAAAAATATTTTTTTTAATATGTTAGTGTAGATTACAAATGGTGGGGTCAATTTCTATCAGGTTTCTTGATAGCTCTGGCTTTGCTTTTACAAATCCACATTGGAGTACAGAAAGTGGGTAGTATTACTTCAGTCTTAAGAATCAGAAAAACATTTTAAGAAATTCTGGAGGTCAAATGAATAGTTGAAATAGATTGGGACAACTGAGTTAGTGGAAGGAATAGAAATGGGTCAAGAATTAGGAATTCACAATGAGGGCAAAAATAGCGAGAGACAGAAAAATAGCGAGAGATTATAGTCTAAAAATGGAAGGTGGAAGATAGGATATGATTTACTCTCTTACATTTTAGAGTTCTAAAATCTTAGGAGTGTCAACTTGAAATGGTGATTTCAGAAGCCCTTTGTCTGTCTTAGTTATCTAGGGCTGTTGTAGCACAACTGTGTTCTCTGTCAGGTTATCCAGGGTGTCAGCTCTAAGAGAAGGCTTTTTCTCCCTCAGCTCTGGAGGAATGTCCTCCTCTCCTCTCACCATCTGTGGGGCCGGCATACCATGTTGTCTTGGCATTAGTCTTGCCCTGGTCTAGAGGTTTCCAGTGCAGGAACCCTGGGTCCAAAGGACAAGATCCATTCCTGGCTCTTCGTTTTTGTTGGTAATGATACCCCTCCTCCTCTGCTCACTTCTCTCTTTTCTTACCTCTTGTAATATAAAGGGTGATGTCAGCCACATTCCAGGGATAACTCCCCATATACCAGACCAGGGCTGCGACCCGAGTTAAGGGTGCTGCATCCCACCCTAATCACCTGATGATGTCAGATCCTATAGTAAGGGATGATTATATAACTGCCAAGCCACTGAGAATCCTGGTCCAGTGAAGGTGGCACATATTTAGATATTAAGTGGGGGGTGGGGGAGAGGGGGTTGGGCAGAAGATGATTCTTTCCATGGTATATTCTTTATATATTCCTTTTATTTCCATATCAACTGATCATTTTAGTTCTTGTATTTTCATTGTGAAGAAAACTTTAAATATATTTGGGCGTCATTAGATATAGATTAATAGAAGAACGGAATGAGTACCTTAGTACCTTACTACCGAATACTGTCTTAATTTCAGTTGCATACATTTGTGTTTATATTGGAGTTGATGCCAAATAAAACAGTTTTAGCTGTCACCAGCAACTGAGTAAAGCCAAATGTGGATTTAATGAAGAAGGTATGCTTGCAGTCTGTGAGGGCCCATTCCCAGCCAGATGACATCAGAGACCCTTTAGAAACCGAAAAGTGAGGAGAGTTTTTAATCTACCTCAGCATTTCATAGTATAGGAAATCTGATCTGAAAAGAATTTGTGCCCTAGCAATATCAGAAATAGCTCTGTTTTAACAAACCACTGTTTGTTACATTTAAATGCATGGTGTTAACTTTAATTTATTTTACCTATTTATTCCATAAATTTATTTTAGTTATATAAGCACTATATCATATAAAAAGGCCTAAGTTTATGTTCTTTAACTAACAGCATGATTTAAAATTTTCAGTCAATACTAGGGCAGTCTGTAGGATGGGTTTTTTTCCCTCCTTTTAGAGAAATCCTCTTATTTATGCTTGAAAAATACTGTACCAAAGAATAAAATTAAGATTCTTTATTTGGCTTGGTTTATAAAACTAGCCACAATCTTAACCCTTTCATCTTTACTTAATTTTCCTCAGTCATCATCATCTCTTCTTGCACTTTATATTTCGCAATACCCAGCACCTCTCAGATATGTACACACCACCACTTTTTTTTTGAAAGGAAAAAAAAGTCTTTACCCACTACTCTGAAAAGACGCAGATTGGATTTCTACATTTACTCCTACTTAAACTATTGTCTTTTTTGAGTACTACAATATATGACATTTGCCATATTAAATAAAGATATTTTAACCTGTCTGACTTGCTATTAAACGCTTTTCTGTTGAGTTGATTCCAATTCATAAGAGACTGTACAGTGTAGAGTAAAACTGCTCTATAGGATTTCTAAGGCTGTAAATCTTTGTGGAAGCAGACTAGCACATCTTCCTCCTGGCAATGGGGTCTAACTTCCAAACGTTCAAGTTAGCCTGCGAGTGCTTAACTAATGCTCCACCAGGGCACTTTAGAATCATAAATTTCACACGAATCTGGATCAAGTATAAGTCATTTTTGACAACCCTTTTCAGGGTTACAGAACTGTTTTATGATATGTGAACTATATGCCAATAAAACTTTTTAAAGTATTATTCATCTTTGTACAACAAAAAGTACCTAATATGTGATAGAGTTCAGTAATTGTTGAAAAGATCTGGATAGTGTAGCAGTGTTGGTGAAGGATATTAATATCAAGAAACTTATTCTTTTGGAAAGATGCTTTCTGGAAGGGGAAGTTGTATATTGTGATAAATTAGGGATTTGGGATTTCTGTTCTGCTCTTATTTATGTGTAGGTTGTCTTATTGACTTGCAATAGCTGATCTGATCCATTGCTGTTAGAGATGAGTATCCTGTTGAGCTTTACGCATTACTGAATCATGTGAAATCAACTTATGCTTTCGCCTTTATTTTTCTTGAATGCTTAAAATACCAACCAATGTACTAGTTCATTATTTTTATTCTAAAGGCATGAGTAAGCAAAATGGTTAGTGAGATCTGAATAATATAATAATCAACTGCTATTTTGGGGTCTTTGTTCATTTTCTCTGAAACACCATTATATGAGAGGATACCCCCTCCCCCCAAATGGAAACAAGTTCTGCTGGGAGGAGCTTTTGTAGTACACCTTCCCCTTCACCTCCTCCCTCCCCCCAGCTAAGTGAGCATCAAGCAGCTCACTCGGAGTTAGTGCACACCTTGGCATCGCCTGGGAAGGTTCTCCCTGGTCACAGTGAAGTTTTTCATAAAAACACTCTTGTTCAGACCTTGTTTTTTGTGAAGGCTGGTTTAAGAGAACAGCATCTGGTGGTGAAATTTTGTTTCCTGCTCGGAAAAAAGGCCGTAGAAAATGTTGTGATGTTGAACACAGCTTACAAGGGCAGCGCTATGGAAAAAAACAAGTATATGAGTGGTTTTCTCATTTCAAAAAAGGTGAAATGTTGATTGATGACAAACCTTGTTCTGGATGTCTGTCAACCTCCCGAACGGACAAAAATGTCAAAATTTGTGCACTTGTGCTCCAGGACCGATGACGATGGACCGATGGGGATGGACCGATGGGGAAGTTATCTGGACTACCTTGGAGCTCGGTTCAGCAAATTTTAACAGAAGATTGGGGAATGAGAAGGGTCACTGTGAAATTTGTGCCTCAGGTCTAACTGACCAGGAAAAACAGCATCGAGTGGACACATATGCCGTGCTTTAAAAGAACAGCTCCGAAGCGACACACACTTTTTTCCCAAGGTCATTACTGGTGACAAGAAATGGTGCTATTCTTACGACCCCAAAAGCAAACATCAACCAAGCCAGTGGAAGACACCATCGTCACCTTGCCCCCATAAAGCTCCTCAAGTGAAATCATAGATCACTGTTTTGTTTTGTTTTTTATGTGAGGGGGATAGTGCATTTGGAGTTTGTTCCGCCAGGTCAGACTGTTAATCAACTTTCTATTTCGAGGTTCTGAAAAGGTAGCGTAATGTGCAGCAAAAAAGTTCTGGCTTGTGGCAGACGGGGACTGGTTTTGCCACCACAACAATGCAGCTGCTCAAAAACTGTGCCAGTTTTTTGGCAACAACCCAGTGTGCCTCTCTTGCCCCATGCACTTGACTCACCTGACCTCGCTCTGTGTGACTTCTTTTTGTTTCCAAGAATGAAGAGGGACATGAAAGGATAGCGATTTGATGACTTAGAAGAAGTGAGGGGTAAAAATGAGTGGGCGCCGTCAGTCATCCGAACAGCTGAGTTTGAAAAATGTTTTCAAGAATGGAATCACAGATTTGACAAATGTATTAAGTGTAATGGAGAGTACTTTGAAGGTGATAGGTTGTCTAGTCAAAAATAAATAAATAAATGCATAGCATTGGAAAAAATCCCAGGGTTTTTTTTTTTGTGTGTGACACCTTGTATTTTCCAAGAAGTCTGACATGGTTTGCACTAGTTGCTTCATGTAGTTGCTTTTTTAATCAAGATGACAAAATATTGCCCATAGCATTTATTAGTTCTCCTTTATCCCAGCAGTTGTTAGTCTTTATATTACTTGGTTTACTACACATTAATTGGGCATAATTTCTTTTTTAAATTTATCTGTAAAAGTTCTCTATTGGAAGCTTAACTGTCTGACCTAAAAAACAACTGGGAAATATAATAGAATATTATATTTTATAATTTATAATCTTATAATAGAAAGAGAAGCTGCAGGTTGAAAAAGAAGCTGCAAACCTAAGCACAAATACTTTTACTTTTTTCAGGAGTTTCTCAAATAGTTTATTTGTGCTTTTCCTTTAGGCTCTGTTTCAATGTTTGGCAGATTAAGAACTACACTTTAGGAAGAAGATAGGGGCTGCTAGATAACTAAGAGGTGACAGCTTCAAGCAAGATGGAAGGCAGGCAGTCTAGTAAAGCACATTAGGTATCATTTTAGTTGTGTCAACTATTGGCTGCATGGGCGATGTTGAACAGCCGGGTTTGATAGTTGATGCCATAATGACTTAAAAGGAAGTCACTGTTACTTGTTTATGGACTTGGTTAAAATAACACAAAAATATAACAGACTAGGAAAATTTACATCAAAGGTAGTTTATTTTGTTTTTAAAGATAATTTTCATGTTGTATATTTGTATTTTAAGCTTTGTGAATTTTTGGTCATATTTTACAGGAATATTTTGGGGATGATTGCAGAAATATATGTGAAATGACCATTAAAAAAGTGCAAACCCCTCTTATGGTATTTTAGTACCTGTGTCATGTATTTTAAGGTTATTAGATTTGACTTTTGTCGAGGCTTTTCCATCCATGGGAATCCCAAAGCCTTATATGGTCAAGACTTAGCTTTTAGACTTTCAGTGAAATGCAAGGCACAACTCCAAGAAGGGGAAAAAAAACTGGCTTTCACTTTGTCTTCAGTGTTCTCTTGTTGGCTGCCTTTTATTACCACAATAACTAAATTACTAAGAACCTTATGTGCTCTGGAAGTCTGTCTTACTGGAGGAAGGAATTCCTTTTGTGGCAGTAGTTTTATGCTAGAATGCTAATGTTATTTTAACCAAACCTTACATGCTATTGGTTATGTAATTTGATTTTTTTAAAGGAAATTTAGAAATGAAACTTTAAAGGAAATTCTGATTATTTTATCTCACTAAAAGGAGAAGGGGGGTGTCAAATCTGTCTGTGGTATACTTTAGAAGCATGGCTGTCAATTAGGGAAGGTAAAGGCAAAATTATTATTTGCTTGTAGTCCTTGAGACCCTTGATTCCTGAGTAGAGGATATAGGTGGGGGAAAAAGTGTGAAAAGCTGAGTAGCAGTTATAGCTAAAGAAGGACTACTTATTACAGTTTATTTCTACTCTTGTACAGCAAACTCTTTGCTTGAATATGATTTTCTAAATAATAATGAATGTCACTTACACATTTAACTCCAAGATAGTCTAATACTTTGTAGGTATTAAAATTCTTAGTATCAGCTTCATGCTTTTCATATGTAGGTAGAGGGGGGGTATTATTCCTTTAACATAAGAAAATTGCTAAAGGTTTTAACTTACCCATCCTCCTGTAGTCTGCAAGCATGACAAGGGAAATATTTATTTCCCAGACCAGTGCTCTATCTACAGGTGACACCTATTTTTTTTAATCAAATAAAGAACCTAAATCATACTTGTAGTTTCTTCCATTCAAGACTGAATTATTCTATAATGAATTTTAAATAATTACATTATAAAGGCATTTGCAACTGAGTCCCTTTCCTTTGAGCCTGACAGTATAATAAAGGTAGTGGGAAAAGCAAAAAGAATGCAGAGATAGTAAATATGAATAGGTGTCTTACAGTGCCTTACACCAGGAGTCCTGGTGGTATAGTGGCTACATCTTGGCCTGCAAATTGTAAGATTCAAAGGGAAATTATGTATCCTATAGGGTCACTATGAGTTGGAATTGACTTGATGGCAATACATTTTTGTTTTATTTTGTTGTTTTTTAAGCATGTTAGGACAGGTTATGTTCAGTATGTTAAAAAAAAAAAGGGAAATTAACCTTAACTACATTACCCTATAGACTGAGAAAACAAGACTAAGACTGTTGAGTGAAGACTAACTTGAGGAATTGGTAGAGGGCAGCAGTGCTTCAGCCATATTCAGAGTAACCCTTTCCCTTTCTCCAGAGAAATAATTGTCTGATGTTAAGAGAGAATTGCAAATGTATAATTTTATTGGCAATTTCAGTTGGCAACTCTTCCAACCTATTTTTTTGTATGTGACTAGAGTAAAAGATTTATGTTTTTGTAGGGTTTTAATGCTGGATTTAATTTTATCTGAGAATATTTTGTCAGAATCTTTTAGCCTGTGTCTTTCTGACAGAATTACTTACCTGTATGTTTCACAGTCTTTTAGATAGTTGGAGTACCATTCCGAATGATGAAAATCTAATTTGCAGTGAATTAAGTCAGCTATATTAGCCACTGGTTGTCAAGCTTAAACAAACAATAAAAGGCCTTTAAATAATTTCTTGGCTCTTTGTAATTAATGGTTCATGAAATCTACATATAAAATTTCCCACCCAAAAGGTACAAAATAATATGAAAATATAAGTTCATTATTTTTAACAGTTTAATTGACATATAATTACATACTATATGAAATTCAGTGGTTTAAACAGTTTTGCAATCGTCACCACAATTTTAGAACATTATCTCCATTCAGTTCTCACTTCCTCCAACCTCCCCTGCCATAGCCTTAAGGAACTATTATACAATTACTGTCTCTATAGATTTATCTATCCTGGATTTCAAATAAAAACATATCCACCACCACCCCTCAAAAAACCCAGCAATAACATAAGAAAACATCAATCAAAAGAAAGCAGAAGGTAATAAAATTAAGAATAAATTAAAATTGTGTCAAAGAAGGAAAAAATGTTAAGTTGTTAACTTTTAACTACCCACATCTGCCACAAATGACTTTCCGATGCACTCTGATAGCAAGGCCGTCAATATCCTCTGTCAGTGGTCAGAGGGGATTCACCCACGGCTTTATCTACCCGAGGACTCTGCAAATGGATCTTGGAGTTTCATTGTCATCCATAGCCTTAAACCAGGTGGCTCAGAATTTAGGCTTTAAGATCTTTTCCTCCTCTGGTCTTGGAGGATCACACAGGCTAGTGTATTTCTTCCAGGTGGATTTAGCTGACACCTGTTAGTTCTTTTTTCTTTTTAAATTATTTTATTGGGGGCTCATACAACTCTTATCACAATCCATACATCCTCCATTGTGTCATGCACATTTGTACGTTTGTTACCATCATTTTCAAAACATTTTCTTTCTACTTGAGCCCTAGGTATCAGCTTGTCACTATTCTTTATTGATCAGCAGATTAAGTGGGAAGTCATTGCAGTGATACACTCATTTATCATATTACAGCTCCATTGGATGCATGGGACATTGTTTCTAAGCTTGCATACGTGAACTTGAACATAAAAATAGTGTGCTTGCCGATTAAAAAACAGATGTTAGAAAAGAAACTTGACAAGATCGATAGTAAATGTCTAATCCTGTGCTTTACTGTCTGTAAATGTAAAAGTGCTGTCATCAACTTAGAAGAGTTGGGGAAACTATAAATGAGTGAATTATACAAAAGAAGATTTCATATATTTCCCTCAATGCCACAGAATGTATTAAAGGTAACTGTTCTTCTTATCTTGCTATTTCCTTTCCATCCTCTTGACAATGAAATCAAAGACAAACCAAACCTGCTTCTGTCATGTTCATTCTGACATATGTGAGTGACTTTATAGGGCAGGGTCTAACTGCCCCATAATGTTTCCAAGGTTGTAATCTTTATTGAAATAGACTCTCACATCTTTCTCCCACATGCTTAGCCACTGCACCCAGGCTTCCTTTCGAATGTAGATATTGAAGTAATAACATTTATTATTTCTGAGCGTAGGTGGGAACCCCTGGTAAGTGTTCTGCTGCTAATAGAGGGCAGCGCTTGGAACCAAGCAGTACCCTAAGAAAAATGTAGCAATCTGCTTCCTTAAAGATTCGCAGTCTTGGAAACCTATGGGGCACTTCTGTCAAATGGGCCTCTCTCTATTAGTCAGGATTGATGTGACAGCCATAGGCTGGGAATTTTTAATAAAGATAGCTGTATTTTGATTCCCTTTTTGTATACTGTTTTTACTAATGAAACATGAGTAGTATTTTGGCACATTTTCAGGTTTTATATCAGTACTGGTGGTGATGTAACAGTTGTAGATTGTGTTAGCATGTTAAAGAAATGTCACTCTGAAGGGGGGGGTGTGGCTGAGATTTTCTACACCCGTAAAGAGTTACAGTCTTACAAACGAACAGGGGCAGTTATACTCAATCCTATAGGGTCACCATGGGTCAGAATTGACTCAATGGCAGTAAGAGGTGATTAGAGCTTTGAATTTGTAGAGATAGGTGTAAGTTTAGGTAAATCTTAGCTTAAAAGATTAGTTGTTTTTATTTAAGAAGAGTAAGAATATAAGGGAAAGCAACGGGTTAGAGAAAAAGTAGAAAGATGGCATTTGGATATACTTGGGTATTAACTGAAACAATGAAAACTGATATAAATGCCCTCTACATTTACATTGACCATGAAACTGCTCGAGGGGGCTTTGAAAAGTTTGTGGGGAAATTGCGTCATCTGTTTATTCTATTTTTCCATGAACGTTTTGAAGCCTCCTCGTATTTATTACCATGTCCCATAGGGTCACTATGAATAAGCATCGACTCAATAGCAGTGAGTTTGATTTTTTTTGTATTTACTGTTATTGCTGCATATTAAAGGACTCTAAAACTTAAAACAGAGGCATATGTATCTCATCTTACGGGTCAGAAATCTGGGTGTGGTTTTCTGCTGGTGTAAAGTCTGCCATGAGATTTTTGTTATGATGTAGGCTGAGGCTTTGGTCTTACGGGAAGTCTGTGCAAAGGGCTGCCTCTTGACATAGCAGTTGTTTCTTCCAGGTTTTGAGTTGTGACCCAAGAGAATGTCAAAGAGCATACACCTAGAGAGTGAAGAGAGTGGAGCTGCAGTCATTTTTATAATTTAATCTCTAAAGTGACATGCCGTCATGTCTATCACACTTCGCTAGAACCAAGTCACTCAGTTCAACCCACTCTCATAGGGAGGAGTTTATTGCAAGGCTGGGAATATAATGAGGTAGGCCTCCTAGCATTTTAGAAGCTACTTTCTTTTTTTTCCCTGATTTATTTTATTTATTTATTTTTAATTTTTTAAAACATTTTATTAGGGGCTCATACAACTGTTATCGCAATCCATACACACATCAATTGTGTAAAGCGCATTTGTACATCATTCTCAAAACATTTTCTCTCCACTTATACCCCCGACATTAGTTCCTCTAGAAGCTACTTTCACAAGCAGAAAACTGAAATTTTTTGTGGCATTTTACATTCCAAAATTTATATTAGTAAATATTTGACCAGTTGAGGCCTACTTATTATCTCACTTACTGGAAACTTTTCACTATTTCCCATCTTTACTGTTCTGAAGATACTTGAAAAATCAATGATATCTTTTTGTTTTCCCCCGCTGTTCTCCATCCACATGTCCAGTGCTCTTGTCATATTGTATCTTGGAAGCAGTAACTCCTGCTTGCTCTATCACTATATCAGTAATCTCAGAACAACAGACGAACTAACACAGAAGATAATGTTTGGTTAAGACAATCCAAAGATTTTCTTTTTAATGTTCATGGCCTTTATTAACCAGTACAGTTCCTTGTCTTCTGGTTTGTGGAAGCAGTAGGTCAGACAGCACTCGACGCAGTCATGTCTGTCAAAGCGGCTGGCCATGAAAACCCCAGTACCACACTCGTCCGAAGGGCATGCGCACCAAAGGCAGCTGATTTTGCCGTTGTCATCCATCTTACAGTATTTTAAGACGGCCAGCTTAACCTTCTTTCTCTTGTGCTTGTTCTTCTTGGGAGTGGTGTAAGACTTCTTCCTTTTCTTAGCACCATCGCAAAGTCTCAGCACAAGATGAAGAGTGGACTCCTTCTGAATGTTGTAGTCAGACAAGGTATGTCCATCTTCTGCTGCTGATCAGGAGGAATTCCCTCCGGGTCCTGGATCTTGGCCTTCACATTCTCTATCGCATCCGAGGATTCGACCTCGAGAGGGATGGTCTTCCCGTAAGGGTCTTCACGAAGATCTGCATCCTGGCGGCGGTGCCAGCATAGATGGTGGCTCTTGGGCAACAATCCAAAGATTTTTACACACTAAGATTCTTCGTCATAAATTCATAGTTTCATTCTTGATGATTTTTGTCAAAGCATGTCTGAATATAGTAGAATTACCAGCTTTTCTTCTCTTAGATATATGAGGGGACTCCATGGGAACGCCATCATCTTTTAATTCTATTCTCCCGCTTGTTTTTTTTCTCTTATTTAAAAAAACTGGAGGAATGTAATTCTGAGGCCTTAGATTGCTTCTCCCCTGCATTATTTTTTCATGTCATGGCATAACAAATATTTTGCTGTTTTCTTCCCAAACGTTTCTCCTTTTCCTCAGTTTTAGATTTTATATACTTAACATTACCTTGAGGTTTCAAGAAATGTATACCAAAATAATCAATGCATTCTAGAATTCTTAGTGAGAAGAATTTGAGATTAGAGCAATTATATTGTTTCTTAATATATATATATGCTTATTTCTGATAGACTCAATTTCTCACGGGCAGGATTTGGCTCTTGTTCAACTGTGCCATATGCTAAAAACTAATAAACAGTGAATGTTGATCATCCACAATCATTCAACTAAGGAAAACCATACCACAGTCATTCTATGCTTATAGTTTTGATATTTTGTTAAAAAGCATTTTTACATATGAAATTTTAATCTGAATGCGTGTAGTTTTGCTTTAATTTGCCAAAAGGAGATACTGAAAACTGAAGTAATTGTTAATTTTTAGAATATTTTCTTGAAAACTAGAGACTTTTATTTCTTTAAAGATTCCTGTAAGGTTAAGATAATAGGCTAAGGGGACATTGTAATAGGAATTTTAATACTACATGTCAATTTTAAACAGATTCAGTTGATGATTAACTAGGAAAAAGGAAATTAACACTCGTTTGTTTTTGCTATCATTTCTTCATTACACTTTCTTAGCACTTAATATGGTCACCTTGTTAGAATTAATATCTACATTCTCTTGATTCACTTATTGTTTTTTGATCATGTGTTGGTTTCTAAATTTATGTCAATTCGGTTTCGTAATTGACCAAGTTTTATTGTCAAACAAGGTTTTTAAAATTCTTATATGATTGCAACATCAAAATGCCAAAATGTAGGGTATTTTCTTTGGGGTTTTTTTCCTCAAAAATCTCAATCTGGATTTTTACACGTTTGCATACTTTTCCTTCTTCCTGTAGTATGTTTTCAAAATTTCTGAGTTAGGCTGGGTTACAGAGACTGATCCTTATTTGAAAATTGCTAACTAAGACAGGCTTAGTCTCAGTATTTAGTTGTATCACAGAATTGTATGTGACTGGATATATTGGATTGTGTAAGATATGGCAAAAAAACTATTATAGTGGGGGGAAGCTTGGAGGGGTATCGGTGGGAGGGGGTAAAGAGGAGCTGATATCAAGTTGTTGAAGAACAAAGAAAATGTTTTGAAACTGATTGTGGTAGCAATTGTACAATACTGCTTGATGTGATTGAGCTATGGAATGTTATGTATCTGTACCATAAAATGATTATAAAATCATGGTCAATGATAAAATGATTAATTAAAAAACAACAAAGAAACAGCAAGCAAGTATTACAAAGGATGTAAAACAAGCCTTCAGGAAAATAGAGGGATCTAATTTTTCTGAATGATGATTTTTCTTCTGTGGTCAAGAGTTATAGTCAGGCAAACCCACAGGGCAGTTCTACCCCATCTTCAGGGTTACTGTGAGTCAGAATCTACTCGATGACAATGAGTTTGGTTTGGGCATTTCCAGAGTTCTTTGTGTTTTGGTGTCATTAGAGTGAGACATGACCAGGCAGGAGGAACTCAGAGCCCGTTTTTGTTTTGTTTTGCCATTCTGTATGATTAGGTTGTTGAGAGAGGCAGGAAAGGAAGGGCACTGAGTGGGTTTCTGCCTACTGCCAGATGTGTCATTTTTTTCTCTCTACCCCAATAGGGCAAGGTAGAAGTGCCCCTGTGGGTTTCTAAGACTAACTCTTTACAGGAGGAGAAAGCCGAGTCTTCCTCCTGCGGAGCGGCTGGTGGTTTCTAACAACTGACCTTGAGGCTAGCGGCCCACTGTGGAACCACAACGCCACCAGGACTCTTATTCATTCTTTAGGACTGTGCTTTTTACTCCATGGACATGTCTTATCATACTCGCCGTGCTGTTTATTATGCTATATGAACATATGTATGTTTAAAACATATTAAGTATTTGGAAATTTGGGCCGTATTAACCCACAAAGAGCTTCTTTTAATTTTTTTGAAAACTTTTATTCAGTTGGGTGAAGGTTTACAGAGCAAATCACCAATATTACATTTAATTCATACACATTTTGCTTCATCTCATTCATTACAATCCCCTCAATGTAAAATCAGTTACCCCATCTCCTCCCTGGGTTAGCCTTCTTTTTTAAGTGGAAGATATACTAGCGTAAGAATTTGTCGTATGGATAATCCCACACTTTATTTGATCAGTTCTTAATAAATGGTTAGAGGCAGACTGCTGGTTTAAAATCCTGATTTTTACCAACTGGCTATTATACATAGGAATAATAATAGTTGTTACGTATGGAATTATTGAGGGTTGAATGAGCTAATTTCTGGGAAATACAGGCTCAAACAAGTTCTGTGTAAAGGCTACTGTTTCTTTTTTGTTGTTGTTTAACTTGAAATCGGGCTTCATTCTGCCATTTAGAATCTTGCTTGTTTTTCCCCTCTTCCGTAGAACTTTCTCTCTCCTTACCAGATCTCCAGGCTGCTACTTCTTACTCTCCTGAATGAAAGCAGGTATAAACATTTCTTATGCTTAACCTCAAATTACCTTTAACCAATTTAGAGAACTGACAAACTTCCATGAATTTAAGTGCCCTAGTATGAAAAGAGCAGACAACTGCCATCCCACTGTTATGGACTAAGAGGTCTTGGACTTTGGTTAGTATCTCTTGCTTTAAGGGTACCCAGTGAATGGTGACCAAGGACTACCTCTATTTATACTATTTTAATGTTCTCCTTGCTTGCTTATGACACATATTAATCTGGTAGGCATGATCCTGCCTTTGTAAATGAGTGTTATTGAAAGTTTTTTCCTGTCACCAACCCCCATCATTCTTGTAAATAGTGTCCAGTTACTTAAGACTTTATAATCTGTGCAAATCAGCAATTCATTTCTTGCGGTCTGAGGCCAACCTATACTTGGCTAATTTCCTTTTCTCAACAGTGTTTTAAATTCTATACCATTGACAAAATTAATAACATCATCAATAGAATTACTTTGTGCCCCAGGAGGAGGATTTTAAAGTTCTGTACCATAAAATGAAAATGAAGATATCTCTAAGGTGAACCAGAAACATATATAAATCATAGGTCTGTGAATAGATTTGGGGCTCACACTTAATTCTAGCCTCAATCTAAGAACAATTAGTTCTTATGACATATGGCCCTACTCGACACATGCTGTCATGAAGAGATTACTGAAGATAGCAGTGCTATAACAAAGTGTGATGAAAAAAGCAGACAGCTATCAGAAAGAAAAGTGTCTGAAGACTTTATAAAGACTTGAAATAAAAGAAGCCGCCATCTAAGTTTGGGGTCAACTAAGACCACGTGGAAGAAGCACATTAGCTTGTGTGAGCCAATGATTGTGGATAATAAAATTCAGATGCAAGGAAGGAATGGTATTGGAGCTTAACTTGTGAATACCTAGTTTGCAGAAGACTATAGATGACCATTTAGCCCACAAATTTGCAGGGTCCATACCTGGATTAAGCCTCCCATTAATTCCCTTTGACCATAGACCAGGGATGTGGTCTGTCTTACTAACAGAGAACATTATAGAAGTCAATTGTGGCAGATGTAGTAGTTAGGTTAAAATGTAATAATTTGATCTGCCCTTTGACCTATGGTATAGTCTCAGTTTTTAATATTTTCTGCTTTATTACTGTCATTATTATTATTATTGAGGTTTTTCTCTGTTTTGTCCAGTCATTATATGATTTTCTGTATCTGAAATCCAGGATAAGTAAATCTATTAGAGACAGTTAACTGGATTAATAATTGCCTTAGGCAAGGGAGGTTTAGGGGAAATGGGGAGCTAAAAACAACGAGTAAGAGTAGAAAATGCACTGAAATTTATTGTGGTAATGATTGCACAACTCTTCTTAATATGATTTAACAAACAAATTTGATGATATATGAAGCAATCTGCCAATAAAATTATTTTTTTATGTTTTTCTTAACATCTCTACTTACAAGCTAACTTTTTCTTCATTAATACTATGGCACTTTTAAATTTTGAATAGTATGTTTTCATTTTATCTGCTTATTGTATTCCTAAATAGATTTAGGCACCTGTAAAATTGTGACAGATTTGCATCATTGGAAACTGTGCCTTATAGGGTACATTTGATCTTAGCCCAAAGGCCAAAGCATAGTGGTTGCACACTGGTCAGCAGTTCAAAACCAAAAACGTTCCATGGGGAAAAAATGGAACTTTGTATACATTTTCCTCTCCACTCGTCATAAAGAACTATAATCTATATGGGATAAAAAAACAGAACACATGAAGTAGTAGTAGTACACAGAACTTTGTACAGTATTATGTACACACACAGGCCATAACTAACAATTTATGCAAAATTAATATTTTGATTCACTACCCATCTATTTACAATGTACTCTGTATTGTACATTTACTATGTACTTACATATCAGCAAACAAGAACATATATCATAAGTAGATGGCCCATGAGTTATGTTTAATAATGTAATCAATCTAAAAATCTGTAAGAAAATCCTTAATGTTTAGTTTTTAAAAATAAATTCCCAAGTATTGTAAATTCTAGAAGTGCTGTTCCCTTAGTCTTAGTTTGTACTGCTATATTAGAAATACCACAGGTGGATAACTTTTGCAAACAATTTTCTTACAGGGTAGGAAGCTAGAAGTCTAGATTCAGGGCATCAGCTCTAGCGCAAGTCTTAAATCTCTGTGGTCAATGGGAGAGAGTCCTTGTCTCCTTTCAAGTTCTGTGGACTTGGCAGTTTTTGGAGCTCTCAGTGTGTTGCCCTAGATCTGTAAGGTTCTCAGTACCAGGGACTGTTATGCTGGGTTGTCAAGAGAACAAAACCAGTGACACACTTTCATTCATTCATTCATTCATTCAGATAGATATAGATATAAACTGTTTCAGGTGTCTGTTAAAGCAGTGTTCCATTCTTCTGGTACCAAATTCTGTATTTGCAATCTAGTGCTGCTTATAACAGAAATACCACAACTGGATTGTTTTAACCAAGCAACTTCATTCTGTCACAGTTAGGAGATTAGAAGTCTAAATGCAAGATACCACCCCTCAGGGAAGTCTTTCCCTCTATATTTGCTCTCGGGGAAGGTGTTTGTTTTTCTTTCAGTATCTGTAAGCCCTCAGTTTCTTGGGGATCTTCATGTGTCTTGGTATCGGTCTTCCCCTTCCCCTTCCTCTAGGAGGTTCTCAGCACAGGGACTCTTAGTCCAAAGGACATATTCTAACATTTTATCACTTGAGTGTATGCCCAATTTTGAGTACAAGGTTTATTTTATTTTTATTCATTTTTATTGGTTTATAATTCACATATTACGAAGTCTATAGTGAGAATTCAATTTAAAGTTCATTCACATTAGGAATGGTCATGCAATCATTACCACAATCAGTTTCAAAACATTTTCTTCTTCTGCTTACTCATTGCCCCTTATTCTCTCCCCAAGTTCCCCTGCCATGTCCCTCGGTAATTATTAATCCAGCTACTAATTCTGTAGGTTTACCCAGTCTAGATTTCATATACTGAAGAAACATACAAAACACAAGAGACAAAAAAGCCGGTAACAATGACAAAACAGGTAAAAACTTCAGTTGAAAAGAGACCATGAAATACTAAAATCTGGAACAAATTCAAAATAAGTCAAAAGGAAGATCAAACGACAAGGTGTTACATTTTAACCTAACTACATCTTCCATAATCAGCTTTACAGTGTTCTCTAATAGCAAGGTTATTTACATCTCTGGATTATGGTCAAAGATTTCATCCTTATGGGGACCCTACAAATGGATTTTGGGCTTCTATTGTCTGTCCTCCATAGCCTTCTGCAAACTGGATGTTCAGAATTTAGACTGGTACCTTGCCTTCTCCAGATTTAGATTTTATTATTTAAAATCCTTAGATCACATAGGCTGGGGTGCCACTTCCATGTGGACTTAGTTTATGCCTCACTTAGATGACTGCTTGTTTTGAAATAAACCTGTAAGACCCCATGCAATATTCTAATACTCAGACACTATCTGCCTTCTTCACCACACTTTACCCTAGCACCCATGTCTTCAGTGACCTCTTCTTAAGAGTATTGAGTAGGGCTATAGCATAAGAAGGAATTGTTCTTGAATTGGGGCTAGGATTAAGTACAAGCCCAAAGTCTATTCATTTATCTGGTGTACATTTAACCCTGGTTCATTTTAGAGACTATTCTCATTTTAGGCCACAATATACGAATTGTTGACTTGTACAGATTGAAAGCTTAAGTGACGGGACACTATTTTACACAAATAATGGCAGAACCATGCCTGCTAGATTAACACAGGTCATAAGAAAGCAAAGAGAGCATGAAAATAGCAAATAAATGGTAGTCGAACGCAGGTTTTATTTTTATGCTTAGATCTTACTTTCTTATGTGATAAGAAAGTATATGGAAAGATAGAAAACCTTAAGTAAGTTTAAATGCAATGAACTAGTTACTCATTCTCTCACTAAATATCATGAATGTTGGATAGCTAAAACAGAAGGAAAAAATAATGAAGGTTGATGAGACTTTGTCTCCCAGATTCTTAGTATGTTATTTCAGAGGGATAAATCCCTGGAGAAAGACCACCATGTATATCATGATAGGCAAAGTGGAGGGTCAATGAAAAAATGGAAAAAACAAAAAAAGAGGAATTCCATCAAGATATATTGACACAGTGGCTGCAACAATGGGGTCAAACATCAATAATATTTGTTCTATTTACATAAACTCACTATGAGTCAGCACTGACTAGCGAGCAGTATTATGTATTATCATATGATAATATAAATACAATACATATCAAATGATAAATGTATTATCATTTTCCAGAGCTAATTATAGCACATTGCATGGTAAATAATTTACACAAAATAACAAGGCTAGTAAGTGGCAGAATAGTGTTAATACCAAACAATCTCCCTCTAGAATCTCTTCTTTTAACAAAAACATTTGCATATATTTCAGATGCTGCTCATTTTGTAATCGATTACCCAGGTGGTGTCGCCACATTTGTTTTTCTCTGAGTAAGAGTGAAATGTAGCGATTTTTTTCAAGCTATATATGCAGGTACTCTGTAGGTAATATATATCTATTTGCCCTTTAATGGTACCTTAAATTTGCTGTCTCTTTAAAAATTGAACCATTCCCCTACTTGTTACAGATTCTTCAACAAAATCACTTTCTGTTCATATGAAGCTTTTAAATCATTGAAAAGGCTTAAAGCCTTTTCTCGCACCAAAGTAAGATTAAATAAGAACCATATACCTCGTTTCTGACTTACCTATAAATTCTTGGAGACAAATGACTCTTGTTTGTAATCCGTGGACTGCCTGTATATGCAACCAAACCTACTGCCATCCAGTTGGTTCCTAGCTCATAGTTACGCCCTATGTAGGATTTCAGAGAGCAGACTGGTGAATTCAAACCACGTACCACCTTGTGTTTAACAGCCCTTTACTTCCCCTCAGTGCTATCAGGAATCCTTGTGTGTGCCTCATACTCTATTCAAAACAGTTTGAACTTAAACAACTTGCTAAGAAAATTAACTCATTTTTAATATGAACCAGAGCTTTTATATATACTTAGTTTATTAAATTCATTTAACCATGAAGTTGACAGAACTGTCATATTTGTAATTGAACAAATGTCTTCACATGGCCATTTATTACTGATAATTTCTCCCTATATGCATTCAAGAAAAATTTAAGGTAAAATATGTCAGATAATATTTGGGACTATTAGTTCTCTTTCCACATGTGGCTCAATAAACTGATGAAATTTAATCATATTTTTAGTCAGCAAGTCATATTTCTCTTAGTGTGCTGCATGTGTTAGCTTTCTTTTTTTGTTTTTTTTTGTGTGTGTGTTAGCTTTCAATTCCTACCTAGTTTCTCAAGTGTACAGTATAAATGCTCAGGAGAACATTTTGAACAATTTGTCACAAAGTCGAACTTCATATATAATAATGTATTTTTGTGGCAATGTTTTTGGCATTTATCTTTGATTTATATGGTTGTTGTTAGGTATAGTCGAGTCAGTTCAGACTCCTAGTGACCCTCTGTACAACAGAACAAAACATCATTGGTCCAATACCATCCTCTCAATCGTTCTTATGCATGAGCTCATGGCTGTAGCCACTGAGTCAATCCAACCCTTTGAGGACCTTCCTCCTCTTCACTGTCCCTCCTCTTTACCAAATATGATGTCCTTCTCTAGAGACTGGTCTCTCCTGATAACATGTCCAAACTATGCAGGAAGTCTGACCATTCTAGCCTGTAAGGAGTATTCTGGTTGCACATCTTCTCAGACAGATTTGTTTGTCTTATCAGCCCATGGTACTTGCACTGTTCTTTGCCAAAATTCTAGTTCAAATGCATTTATTTTTCTTCGGTCTTCTTATTCAGTGATCAGCTTTCACATGCATATGAAGTGATTGAAAATACTGTGGTTTAGATCAGGTCCACCTTAGTCTTCGTCCTTACTTCTCAGTACTCTACAGAGATCTTGTGTAGCAGATTTATCTAGGGCAACACATCTTTTGATCTCCTAACTGCTGCTTCCATGAGCATTGATTATGGATACAAGCAAGGTGAAATCATTGACAGCTTCAATCTTTTCTCCATTTATCATGATGTTACCTATTGGTTCAGCTGTGCGGATTTTTGTTTACTTTACATTGAGTTGTAATCCATACTGAAGGCTGTAATCCTTGATGTTCATCAACAATTGCTTCAAGTCCTCCTCACTTTAAGCAAGCAAGGTGGTGTTATTTGCATATCACAGGTTATAAACCTTCCTCTAATCCTGATGCTAAGTTCTTCTTCATATAAGCCAGCTTCTCTGATTATGTATGTGCTCATAATTTATATTTAAACATTTCACAAGTGTATTTATATATAAAATAAATAAGCTGATTTGATGTTAAATAATTTGGGTTTGGGGGAAGGATATGTTTCCTACACTAGATAGATGTAAGAATAAAGTTAAAATTCAGAAATATTAAATGAAAATACTGGAGAAAACTTTTTTTCCCCCTCAAAGAAAATGAAGAAACAAATAATTCCATGTGTCTGAAAGTCTTTGATGTCAAATTACTCATAACATAAGAAATAAGACTTAATTCTGAATTCTGTCATATCTTCAACATACCCTCATGTGCAACGCTCAGGTATTGGGCATCATTTAGGAAATATTACTCTAATACCACTATTCTTCCTTTGTTTTCTGTTTCTAAGCTTTCATAGTAGCCACCTTCCTATAATTTGTCAGTTCCCTTTAAATATAATCATCTGCTTATGTATTTGTCTTCTGCAGTAAGTTGCAAGCTCTCTGAGACCTTTGTCTTTCTAGCCTTTAACTCAGTGAACAAAATATCACAAATGTCTTTTTCTTCCAAGTAGAATGTACTGGCTGTAATTTAATTTTAACCCATCTTTTACTGTCTTCATGATTACTTCTCTATATTCTTTCCTTGGGACATTTCGAGTATGTTGTTTAATTACTTTAATGCAGAAATTCTCAAATTGATATTTTCATTTTCAAAACTCCAGATTTGCATATCTAATTGGTCCCTGGATTTAAGACACAGATAGGTGTGAAGACACTTAAAATTTCAGCATATCCAAAGCAAAAAATAATTTTATCTCCCTAACTTGCTCTTTGTATCTGTGATGCTTATCACTAATGTGGCTTCTTCCTGCCCTGCAACACCCCCCCCCCACACACACACACACATGCACTCTTCAAATCTCTTATTAAACTGTACATATTTTCTTCTATGTTTCTTTTAATTTAGCCCCATTTTATATAGCTGCTATTGCCAACTTCAGCCTCTTCTCACCTTATTGCTTCTTGTAATCTTTCTGAAATATCATTCTAGTAAAATAGTTATCTTCTTAAAATCTATGACTTGCCGTTTTAAAGCATTATTTTCATGGAATTCTGAAACATTTTATCTCACTACTCCCTTCCATTCAAGTGAGTATAACGGGTTGCATTACTATGTGAAGTAGAAAGTAGGCTGAAAACCATCAGTCTGTAATAACAAGTTTAGTCACCTTTTCATTATATTCAGGTCTTTTGCCTAGATTTATAGTTAAACTTTTAACCACCTGTCCTTATCCTGCTTGTTTCTTTGTTGTTTGTTGTTTTTTAGCTTAAAGATTGTATACCACGAATGCCTTTGCTCAAATTCCATTTTCGTGTTAATTTTCCATGAAGCATGCCCTGCAGCTCAGTGAACTATTTAATATGGTTCTTGTAGCCATATCTTTGTTATTCCCACCAAGAGTTGCGTGCAACCATATAGATTGTGGATGTCCTCTCTTCCTGGTGGATCTGGATAAGAGGAACTGGAAGGAAGATTCTGATAAGATTATATGTTTCAATTATGGTGGTTATTAACAGGGTTCATTGTGATTATAAAGACTTAGAACTCTAACATGAAGATTGGTCATTGTTGTCATCCTCCCGGGAATAAAATGGGCCATCTCGGAAGCAGGAATGGGGTTTTTCATTGCCATGAAGAAAAAAGACTCAGAAGTGGAGGTGTCTGTTGGATCCCCAAACACCTTTGAATTGAACCTTTTAGATCTAGAAACCAAAAACTGTGACACCAGAGAAGAGGCAGAGGAGTGGCAGTGACAGAACCAAGAGCCAGAGCCAGGAGGCTTGCTTGCCCACGGGCTGCCAGCAGGCACTTAATTGGGAGAGCTAGATTTGCTGATCCCCGAAACGGAAGCTGACGACCATCAGATTTATGATCGAGTAGTATACCCTTTGCTGGAAGAAGATGGGAGCCAGGAGCTAAGTGACTGAGAAACCGAAGATCAGAGAGAAAAGCCTGCCTACAGGCATGGCTGGGAAGACGCTGTCCTGACTGGACAAATCGTATCCTGAGCATTCCTAACCTTGAATTCTAATCTGTTATCTTCCTAATAAGCCCCACAATCATGAATATTTTCTATGAGTTTGGTGTGACCATTACAATGAATTATTGAACTCGTGGCTTATTATTGTGACTCTTATAGAAGGGGCTTCCAAAGGTTCATGGAAATTTTTCGTTATCTTAAAATTGAGTTTTTAACCAAAATTTTGAAGTCCCTACCTGTGATTTTTGAAAATAATTATAGACAAGCCTCCTAATTAATAATGTGATGTTAATTTTTTTCTATTTTCCTAACACTTTGCAGTACTACCATAGTGACCCTGTGTATGTCGTGCTAGAACTGTGCTCCCCATAAAATTTTCAGTGACTGATTTTTCTGAAGTAGGTCACCAGACCTTTGTCCTGAGGTGCTCCTAGGCAGACGCAGACCTCCAGCCTTTTGCTTAGCAACCAAAAACCTTAACCATTTCACCACCCATTGGCTGAATGTAATATGAAGAGTAACATGACATGGGAATTTTAGAAAGAAAAACTCTTCATAATGCTAGCATATGTTAGTATTTTTATAGTTTTATAGATTAAAACCGAGGTCTTTGAATGTGTATGCTCTTTTAAAATAATAACATCCATATCACATAACGTACTTATAAATTAAAATAATTTGTTTTCTTTTAGTGCTTATCTTGTTCATTTATAAGAAATTGGCTGCTGAAATCCAAGTTTAAGATAGCTATAGTTTGCTATTCATTCCAAATAAAAATGGTATTTCATGGAAAAAGTTGCTAATTCAGCCTTCAAACCCATCACTTAAGAACGTTTCTTCAAGATCACCATCATACATAACTATGCAGCAGAAGTACTTTATACTTCTCATCTTATTCCATAGAATATTAAAAAGATATGTACCCCAGGATCAATATTTAATAAAATTTCTAATTTTTACTGCATTGCTAGGGGCATAATAAGTAAAAATTGTTTTAAAACAAAGAAAAAAAACTTGCTTATTTGTGCAAAGGCATCAACAGTTCTACCACAAGTACTTGTCAACATAGTGAATAGGAGAATTAGTATCTCAGAACTGTTTTGAAAATAATGTTTACTAAAAAAAAAAAGAAAATAATGTTTACTCATTATCTTTTTGGAAGGGCCACAACAGAGCACTTTTGGAAACCATTGCTCTAAGGGACATTATTGGTACTTACTTAAAATGTCTTGATTGTTTTCTTTTGAGTTTGTACTTGTTTGCCTAATTTGGTTGTCATCAAGAATTTGGTCACATCCAATACTGTTGTGTATATATCTAAGTAAGGACTCTAATAATTTAGTTAGTCCTGGTGGCATAGTATTTAACATTTGGACTTCTAACTGCATGGTCAACAGTTCAAAACTAGCTGTTGCTCCAAGGGAGAAAGGTGGGGCCTTCTACTCCTGTGAAGAGTTATGTCTTTGGAAACTGGGGTGGGCATTTCTACGCTGTCCTACCGGGTCACTGTGAGTTGGCATCAACTTGATGGCAATGAATTTGGATTTCAAGATAGCAACAAACTAACTTGTTGTGAATATTTATTGACATTGTAAATACTACAAAGTAGGGATTTTATTCTCGATTTATTTGTCGTGTTAATTCAAAATGTTCTAATTATGCTCTTCACTTTGGTTTTAGGCATGCATTGATGACAATGTTGATATGGTGAAGTTTCTCGTAGAAAATGGAGCAAATATTAATCAACCTGATAATGAAGGCTGGATACCACTACATGCAGCTGCTTCCTGTGGATATCTTGATATTGCAGAGTAAGCCATTTCTGAATTTATGTTTTATCTAAATACTCTTTAAAGACCTGAAATTTTATAGTTGTGTTTAAGATAAAATGAGTGAATGCTTACATTAACATAAAGCATGAACGTCATTATTTCTAGGAAAGAGAATGATGGTTCCACCCAGTGTCAGATCTTCTTGTCCTTCCGTTGACCTTTAGTACTTTGTGTCTTAATATATATAGTTGCATGATTTGCTTTTTTTCATCCCATTTCTTGTTCTTTGAGGATAACCAGAACATTGTCAAATGATTCAGTATTAGTATTTAGCAATCTATTCTTATTTCTACATAATCATACATTAAGAGAAATTAACAATCGATCCCTATGGGTTACTCTGCTATAGGGAGAATATGATACAGAATTCATTGTCCAGTTTTGTGTTTTCCAAAATTGTTTCCTAAAAATATATTTTTTTATAATATTTAGTGAAAACAGATCATTGTATTTTTAGCTACCTCTAATTGGTAGTGTATTCATTTTTCAGGACTGCCATATTTAATTGCCCCCCAAAACAGAAATTTACTCTGTCGTAGGTTAGGAGGCCAAAACTCCAAAATCAAGTTGTTGGCGAAGTTGTGCTCTCTTTAAGGGCTTAGGAAGTCTTGCCCGTTTCATCCATTTTCTGGGGTCTCCCTGCAGTCCTTATTGTTCTTTCCTTGTAGTTACCTCACTCCGATTTCCGCCTCCATCTTTACAAGGCTTACTGCTTACTCTGTATGTCCTCCTCTCTTTACCCTATTTCATTTCCAGCTGCCACCAATTGCAGTACATTTTTGGGTAACTTATTTCCTCCTTCCGGGCCCCGATTTATTTATTATTTATTGTAATTTGAAATAAAGTGGTCCTTTGACCATTGCCCAACAGTGGTTGTTCAGAATAACCGTTTCTCAAGTTCCTTAACCTCCTTCCTGTACTTTTCATGCTCAACAGGCTTGTATCTCTATTCCCTTTTGAAAATAGAAAATGTCTATCTACCCTTAAAGAAGATTTAGTCAAACTTTTTATGCTTCCATTTCTTCCTCTTTAATTGGGAATAGTATTTCCTAGGGTTTTTGTGATGATTGGGTAAAATAATTGAGCAAGTATAGTACTTGGCACATAGAAAATACTTAATGGTTATTAACTTTATGACCATTACCTTTTTTTATTGTAAAACCCCAATCTGTTTCTTAAGATCTTTTGTTTGTTTGTTCCCTTTTTTATTCATGCCTCTGAATTTGAGAAAGTAAAGTGTTTTTCCCCCAGAAAAGTTTTCACCCATAGACTTCACTGATAATCCATTGTGTCATTTGTGTTTTGGGTGACCAGTAACAGAACATCCAATTTAAAGTGAATTTAAGAGCAAGGGCCACCACTTGTCTATCAGTTTGTTGTACTGTGGTGGCTTGTGTATTGCTGTGATGCTGGAAGCTATGTCACTGGTATTCTTTCTATCTTATCTTGATTCTTCCTACATCATTCAATATTTTGCTCGTATAATCGTTCAAGATTACAACTCAAGGCTTGAATTTTTACTTGAGTTCTTTCAGTTTAAGATACACTGAATGGGTTCTTCTGTTTTGGTTTTCTAATCCTAGGTCTTGCACATTTCTTTATAGTCTTTGGCTTTGTCTCCTTGACCTGCCCTTGGAAATTTCTGTTCAGCTTTTTTACCTCATCATGTCTTCCATATGTCTTAACTACTACAATGCAATTAAGAACAATACAATTAAGACATCCACAGTGATCCTTCCTTCTGTGTGTCTGTCCATCTTTTTTATGCCCTTTGCTTTCTGCATGAATGATGTTTTTGATTTCATCCCCACAGCACATCAGGTCTTCTGTCATTCGTGTCAATGCAGCAAATCTGTTCTTGAGATGTTCTTGAAATTCAGGTGGTATGTACTTGAAGTCACATTTTGACTCTTGTGAATTTGTTTTAATTAACTTCAACCTGGACATACCTATGATCAATTGATGATCTGTTTCACAGCCAGGCCATGACCTGGTTTTAGCTGCTAATTGAGCTGCTCCATTATCTCTTCCCACATATATATATAGTCAGTTTGTTTCTGTGTATTTGATCTGAAGAAGTCCATGTGTTGTCAAAAACTTACTAGGAACAAGTCATTGGTGTTGCAAAATTTTATCATGCAATCTCCAGCTTGTTTTATCAACAAGTCCATATTTTCTAACTACTATTCTTTCCTCTGTTTCCAATTTTAGTATTCCAATCACCAATAATTATCAGTTCATCTTGAATACATGTTTAATCAATTTCTGCCTGAGGACATTGGTCAAGTTCTTCAATTTCATCATCACTAGCTTTAGTGGTTGGTGCATTAATTTGAATAATCATATTGATTAGATTTCCTTGAATGTGGTTGGGTATAATGATATCACAGACAGCATTGTACTTCAAGGTAGGTTTTTGAAATGTCATTTTTTACAGTGAATATGATGCCATTCTTCTTGATCATGTCCTTCTGGCACAGTAAACCATATGATTCTCTGATTCAGAAGGGCCCATTTCAGCTCACTAGCACCTAGAATATAAATCTTTATGCATTCCATCTCATTTTTTATGACTTCCAATTTTCCTAGATTCATATTTCATATATTCCAAGTTCCAATCTTAATAGATTTTTGCAGCTGTTTCTTCTCATTTTGAGTTGTGCCCCATCAGCAAGTGAAAAAGCCCAAAGGCTCCACTCCCACAGGCATTACTCCATTCATATCACCATGTTTGACTCTACTTTGAAAAATCAGTTCCTCCTCAGTCACATATGGAGTGCCCTCACACCTGTATTATCGTTGACAATGTTCTGCTTCCATTCATTAAGCCTTCAGTGTCTGGCAATGTTTTGAAGCTATGCATAAGGTTCTCAGAGACTGCTTTTTGTGAAGTGGGGAATCAAGTCCTTCGTCATTGTCTGTTCTTAGTCTACCGGTAGAAGCTCCACTGAAATCTGTTACCTTTGGGTGACAAGGCTATCATTTGAAATACCAGTGACATAGCTTCCAACATCATAGCAACAAACAAACCACAACAGTGCAACAAACTGACAGACAGCTGTGTTATTGACTATGCAAATGCATTTGTGTGTATCATAAACTATGGATAACCTTTAGAAGAATGAGAATTCCAGAATACTTCATTGTACTCATGCAGAACTTGTACATGCATCAAGAGGTAGTTGTGAGAACAGAACAAGGAAATACTGCATGGTTTCAAATCAGGAAAGGTGTGTATCATGCTTGTGTCCCCACACCATACTTGTTCAACCTGTTATGTTGAGCAGATAATCAGAGAAGCTGGATTATATGAAGATGAACGTAACATCAGAATTGGAGGAAGCCTAATTAATACCAGTAATATGGGATATACAGATGACGCAAGCTTGCTTGCTTAAGGTGAGAAGAATTTGAAGCACTTGCTGATGAAAATCAGGGATTGCAGTCTTCAGTATGGACTAGAAAGCAATGTAAAGAAGACCAAAATCCTCACAACTGGAACAATAAGTAATATCACGTATAAAGTAAATATAAGTAATAAAATGGAGAAAGGTCGAAATTATCAAGGATTTTGTCTTGCTTGGATCCACAGTCAGTGCTCATGGAAGCAGCAGTCAGATCATCAAAAGATATGCTACCCTAGATATATCTGCTGCAAAAGCCTTCTTAAGAGTTTTGAAAAGCCAGGATGTTACTTTGACGAATAGAATACCCTTGATCCAAGCAATGGTATTTTCCATAGCCTATATGCTTGTGAAAATTGGAAACTGAATAAAGAAGACCAAAGAAAAACCAATGCCTTTGAATCATGGTGCTGGAGAAGAATATTGAAAGCACCATGGACTACTGAAAGGACAAATTGGTCTGTTTTGGAATAAGTACAGTTTGAGTGCTCCTTAGAATTAAGGATGGTGACACTTTGTCTTACGTACCTTGAACATATTGTCAGGAAAAACAAATCCCTGGAGAAGGATATCATGCTTAGTAAAGTGGAGGGGTAGCAAAAAAGAGGAAGGCCCTCAATGAAGTGGATTGAAATAGGGTCTGAAACAATGGGTTCAGGCTTGGAAACAATTGTGATGTTGCCACAGGATATTGTGCAATGTTTCATTCTGTCGTGCATAGGCTCACTATGAGTAGTAACTCACTTGCTGGCACTTAATAGCATGGGCAAAACATTGAATGGTGCAGCAAGTATCCAAAGAAGATGGTAAAAATACTAAGTCACTGTTCCAAAACGAGCTAGTTGGCATTCTACCATTTCAGGGGTTGACATATGAGCAAGAACCAATGGTGTTGAAAGAAGTTCATACTGTACTAAATGCATTAGCCAAAAACGAGGCTTCGAGAATTGATGTTTCAACAATTGAAATGTATCTACAAGATGTTGAAACACTGGAAGCACTTATCTATACCAAGAAATTTGGAAGATGGTTACTTGGCCAGTTGACTGGAAGAGATCCATAGTTGTACCCATTCAAAAGAAAGGTGGCCCTGAAAAATGCTCAAATAAAGAACAATATTATTAATATCACATGCAAGAAAAATTTTACTGAAGATCATCCAACAATGATTGTAGCAGTCCTTTTACAGGGAGTTACCAGATTCAGGCTGTATTCAGAAGAGGACTTGGGTCAAGGGATATCATTGTTAATGTCAAATGGATCTTGTCTTAAAGCAAAGAATACTAGAAAGATGTTTTCCAAAGCATTCTAAATATAGATTATAACAAAAAGCTATGAATCCCTCGAAAAGGAGAGGAATTCCAGAACACTTGATGGCAATCATGCCAAACTTGAACACATAATCAAGAGGTGGTTTTGCCAGCAGAACAAGGGAATACTGCATGGTTTAAACTCAGGAAAGGTGTGCATCAGGGTTGTATCCTCTATACAATCTGTATATATGCTGAGCAAGCGATCAGAGAATCCTGCTTATATAAAAAGAATGAGGACTGGAGGAAAGATTATTAACTGTGTGATACACAGATGACAAGACCTTGCTTTCTGTTAATGAGGAGGACTTGGAGCACTTCCTGATAAAGATCAAGGATTTCTGGCTTCATTCAATATGGATTACAACTCAATTTGAAGAAAACTAAATCATCACAACTGCATCAATAGGTAGCATCATGATAAATAGAGATAAGTTTTAAATTGACAAGGTTTTAATCTTGCTAAGATTTACAATTAAATGCTCATGGACACAGCACTGAACAGATGAAAGAGCACATTGCAGTAGATATGCCTGCTGCTGCACAGAACCTCTTTAGAATGTTCATAAGCAAGGATCTTACTTTGAGGACTGAGGTATGCCTGACCCAAGCCATGGTATTTTCAGTCACCTCATATATATGTGAATGTTGGACACTGAATAAGGAAGACTGAAGGAAGAATCAGTGCATTTGAGTTGCAGTGCTGGTGAAAAATATTAAAAGTGCCAAAGTCTGCGAACAGAATAAGCAGCTCTGTTCTGGAAGAATTACATCCAAAGTGCTCCATAGAGGCAAGGACAGCACGACTTCATTTTACATGCTGTGGACATATTGTCTGGAGAAACCATGCCCTGCAAAAGGGCATCGGTAAATTAGAGAGGTATCAAAAAAGAGGAAAGAGGGGGGGAAAAAAGGAAAATTAGCGGATTCCGGGAACCCAAGAGGCAAGCAAATTTTGGGAATAATGAGGGCAACAAATGTATAGATGTGCTACACAATTGATCTATGTATTGTGATGAATTGTATGAGCCCCAATAAATTGATTTAAAAAAAAAAGGAGGAAAGCCCTACATGAGATTGATTGAGACAGTGGCTGCCACAGTGGGCTTAAGTCTATGAACAGTTGTGAAGATGGCTCAGGACCTGGCAAGGTTCTGTCCTCCATGGGATTGTCCTGTCTTGAAATGGACTCTCTGGCACCTAACAACAACAACAACAACAAGAAAGGGCACTTGTTTGCAAGATAATGCGTACGAGTAAAAGCATGAGTGTTGTTAAGTTTCTTGGTGATGTCCTCAAGCGTCGGTGCTTTTCTAGATTTTTTTCTTCTACTTTTCCTAGATACCAGCTTTATTCTTAACCTTGCCACCTCAGGATCATAAGATGCTTGCCTCATCTTACAGAATTGTGTATGAATTGTTGAATAGAAAACTGATTATCCATGTTTACTTGTGCTTTGTTAACTATACAATGACATCTGACTGTAGAACTCAACAAACTTAGAATAGCATCAAGAATAATAGGAATTTCAGAACACTTCCTTGTTCTTGTGAGGCACCTCTTCATGGGCCAACAGACCATCTTTCAAGGATGGACATTTCTGCACAAGACCTTTTAAAAGTGTAGAAAAGCAGGGGTGGTACTTTGAGTACTAAGGTAGGCCTGACCCAAGCCATAGCCTTTTCAGTTGTCTCTTAAGCACATGAAAGTTTGACACTGAATAAGGAAGACCAAAGAAAAAGGGATGCATTTGAATTTATGTTGCTGGCAAAAAATATTGAAATTACCATGGACTACCTGAAGAACTAACATCTGTCTTGGAAGGAAGATCCTTTAAAGCAGTGGTTCTCAAGCTCCTAATGCCCCGACCCTTTAATACAGTTCCTCATGTTGCAACTTCATAACTGTAATTTTGCTACTGTTATGAATCGGGCAACCCTTGTGAAAGGGTCTTTAACCGCCCCCACAGGGGTCATGACCCCCACACAGGTTGAGAATCACTGTTTAAAGCAAATATCTCACGTATTTTGGATATGTTATCAGGAGATAGCAATCCCTTGAAAGGGATGTCATGCTTGGTGAAATGTAAGGGGCAGCGAAAAAGAGGAAGATGCTTGACTAAATGGATTGATCCAGTGGCTGCAGCATTGGGCTTGAACAGAGCAGTTATGAGGATGGGCCAGGTAGTGTTTCGTTCTATTGTACATGGGGTCGCTGTGCTGTGAGGATGGACCGAGCAGTGTTTCATTGTATTATACATAGTATCGCTGTGCTGTGAGGATGGACCAAGCAGTGTTTCGTTCTATTGTACATAGGGTCACTGTG
>NW_022103898.1:51292885-51313361 GCF_000313985.2 Echinops telfairi
TGTGAGGAGGGTTGCTGTTGTGAGGATGGACCGAGCAGTGTTTCGTTCTATTGTACATAGGGTCACTGTGTTGTGAGGAAGGTTGCTGTTGTGAGGATGGACCGAGCAGTGTTGCATTTTATTGTACATAGGGTCACTGTGTTGTGAGGAAGGTTGCTGTTGTGAGGATGGACCGAGCAGTGTTTCATTCTATTGTATATGGGGTCACTGTGCTGTGAGGATGGACCAAGCAGTGTTGCATTCTATTGTACATGGGGTCGCTGTGTTCTGAGGATGGACTGAGCAGTGTTTCATTGTATTATACATAGTATCGCTGTGCTGGGAGGATGGACCAAGCAGTGTTTCGTTCTATTGTACATAGGGTCACTGTGTTGTGAGGAGGGTTGCTGTTGTGAGGATGGACCGAGCAGTGTTTCATTGTATTATACATAGTATCGCTGTGTGTGAGGATGGACCGAGCAGTGTTTCATTCTATTGTATATGGGGTCACTGTGCTGTGAGGATGGACAGAGCAGTGTTGCATTCTATTGTACATGGGGTCGCTGTGTTCTGAGGATGGACCAAGCAGGGTTTCGTTCTATTGTACATGGGGTCGCTGTCATTCAGAACCAGTGATGCCTGACAACAACATTAACATTCGCAGCATGGAAAATGTTGCATTATCTTTTTTACTTGATCATTAAAAAATTAAGTATATAATGATACATTGGCATTTAAATATCTGTGGTACCTTACTTATTATTATTATGACTTGGCTTTTCTTCATATAACCTTTATTTCATAAACAGAAAACTGGATCCATAAGCTTTCTTTTTTCAAAACCTTCAAGAGTGGGTTAGTGGTAGGGGGAAAAAAAACCTTCAAAGGTATCTAACTAATTTCAACACTTCTTAATTTTTCTATGGTCTTAGACATTATTAGTTTCCATAGTAATTATTGCAACTACCTTCTTTTAATCCCAGCTGTCCTCTTGCTCCATCTGTTTTCCTCACTGCAGTCACAGTGATCCTTTTACTGCAGGTTAGAAAACTCAGTTTTGTTCAGACACTTCTAGTGGTTTTACAGTTTGTTCTCTGGTAGAAGCCTAATTGCCTCATTTGTCATGAGACCAGAAGAACTTGGTGGTGCCTGTCTACAATTACTGAACATTTTGATCAGAAATTCCATAAAATAATCCTGTTCAAAAGGAGAAAATTCAGAATAGAATTTCAGATTCTCATGGATTGTAGACGCTTTGGAGCCACAGAGAGTGAATAGCCTCTGAAACTGTTTCCCTGAGATGCTTTTAAATGTAAAACTAAAAAATCCCTTGAATTCATTTTAAAATCAAACAATAGTTTAGCTTAACTAGTTTAAGAAAATGTGCTGTTTGAGCATTGTTCTCAGAATAGTCTACATAGGATCAAAGGAACAGCAACAGGAAACAATAGATAGGAACTTCAGGAAATAGTGGGTTAGTGTTAATGGGACGGTTCAGAAATGCAGTGAGAATGGTTGCACAGCCTAAAGAATTAGTATCAACATTTGTAGATATCAAAACTGTTGATTTGGTGTTACCTTTACTATGTATATTTTCAGGAATAATAAAGTTATGTGTAAAAGAATTTTTTAAAGGTTCTTTTAGTATAAAATAGATCATGCTTTGATTAAAAACATTAGCAAGTGAAATTAAATTGAAACTCATAGGAAAATATTAGATTTCTTCAAGAAAATATTTTGCATCCAACCAAAATAATGAGATATATTTGCCTAAAGATTTAATATTCTCAAATACATTCTTAGTAGGTTTCCTTTTCTTTACTATATGCTTTTTTAAACAACTTGTTGGATATTTAAATCCCCCCTCACATCATAGTTGTCTCCCAATATAGTGTTTGATACTCTGTGATACAATAATTACGGCAGCATAATACCTTATCTTCCGGGCAGGCCCCATTACCAACTAAGCGGACAGCACCACCCTCCCACCCAGGAGAATTCACTTCAGAGGACAGCACTGAAGCGACAGCTCAAGGAGAGGGACTTGTCTGATCAGAGCACACAGGAGCCCATGAGGGGGGAGGGAAAAAAAAAAAGAGTAAAGCACATCCTGGCCCACCAAGCCCTTGAGGACAGTGTTTCTGCTCAGAGCAGTTGATGCACAGAGACAACCACAGGACCAGCCCCACCACAGGGCACAGCGTTCCTCACTGACCTATAGCACCACGGGGACAACACTAGAGACACACAGCGGAATTTTGCCCACCCTGAGCTCACTATGCTGAAGCCAGACACTAGGGGCAGGGAGCAGAGCAGGGGGAGAGGAGGGAGCGAAGCAATGAAGTTCCCAGGGAATGCCAGGAATTAATGTGGGGCCAGGGCATGGCACCCCATCAGACTCAACTGGAAAGCACTTGTAAAGGACAACAAATAGACCTTCAACTATTTATAGGGTTTTGTTGTTGTTGTTGTAGCTATTATTTTATTTCTATTGTTGCTTTGTTGTATTCGGTCTTGTGTTGGTGCATATTGTTGTTGCATGTCTACCTGGAAGGGATAGGCAGGATAAATAAGTCGGATGAGAGAACAACGGATGACAGTTCCGGGATGACATGGGAAAAGGGGAGCTAAGGGAAAGGAAGTGGGTGTTAACAAACCCAGGGACAAGGGAACAACAAGTGATCCAAAATCAGTGGCAGGGAGAGTGTAGGAGGTCTGGCAAGGTTGGATCAAGGACAGTATAACCGAGAGGAATTCCTGAAACCCAAATGAAGACTGAATATAATACTGGGACAAAAGGAAAGTACAAAGAAATAGAGGAAAGAACTAAGAGGTAAAGGGCATTTATAGAGATCTAAATACTGGCATATACAGATGTAAATATATTTATATGTGATGAGGGGGAAATAGATCTATGTACATGTGTTTATAGGTTTAGTATTAATGAAACAGATGGACAGTGGGCCCCTACTAAAGTATTCCCTCAACACAAGAACACTTTGTTCTAAAAATTCGGCAGTTTGAGATGATCACCTTCCTGGCACGATCGCTGAAGACAACAGGTGCACAAGCAAATGTGGCGAAGAAAGCTGATGGTGCCCCGCTATCAAAGATATAGTGTCTGGGGTCTTAAAGGCCTGAAGATAAACAAGCGGCCATCTAGCTGAGAAACAGAAAAGTCCATGTAGAAGAAGCACACCAGCCTGTCCCGACGCGATTGCTGAAGACAAAGTGGGTACATAAGCAAATGTGGTGAAGAAAGCTGATGGTGCCCGGGTATCAAAAGGTACAGGGTCTGGGGTCTTATAGGCGTGAAAATAAACAAGCGGTCATCTAACGGAGAAACAACAAATCCCACATGGAAAAAACACACCAGGTTGTGAGATCACGAGGCGCCTAAGGGACCAGGGATCAGGCATCAAAGACCAAAAAGTCATAGCATTGCAAATGAGGTGGAGTGCAGAGTGGAGACCCAGGGCCCATCTGTGGGCAATTGGACATCCCATTGCAGAAAGGTAACGGGGAGGAGACAAGCCAGTCGGTGAAATGTAGCAATGATGAAACATACAATTTTCCTCTAGTTCTTAAATGCTTCCTCCCCGCCACTATCATGATCCCAATTCTACCTTACAAGTCTGGCTGGACTGGAGGATGTACACTGGTACAGATAGGAGCTGGAAACAAGGAATCCAGGACAGATGAACTCCTAAGGGCCAGTGGTGAGAGTGGCAATACCGGCAGGGCGGAGGGAAGGTGAGGGAGAAAAGGGAAACAGATTACAAGGATCTACATATAACCTCCTCCCTGGAGGACAGACAGCGGAGAAGTGGGTGAAGGGAAATGTTGGATGGTATAAGATATGACAAAATAATAATAATTTATAAATTATAAAGGGTTCATGAGGGAGGGGGAAGCAGGGAGGAAGGGGAAAAAATGAGCTGATGCCAAGAGCTCAAGTAGAAAGCAAATGTTTTGAGAATGATGAGGGAAACAAATGTAAAAAAGTGCTTGACACAATGGATGTATGTGTGGATTGTGATGAGTTGTACAAGCCCCCAATAAAATGATTTAATTATTTAAAAATAATAATACTACCTCATCTTCACGCTTACAGGTACATGTGAAGAGAATTGATTCTAATATTAAAATAGAATTAAATGGAGCAGGAGATGTACAAAGAACACTTAGGAAAATGATTAATTTCATTTAGGCTAATTAGAGAATAATTTTAGAGGTGTGATAGTTGTTCTTAAATTATCTGATGAGTAGGATTTTTGTTCATCTGTAATGCGAGCCACCTGACAAAATTAGGTTATTTGAAGTGAGTAATAATATGTAACTGACCGCACTTTACTAACTAACGTGTGACATAAGGATACCCTTATGCACTGAACATCACAGAATAGACTTCTACTAAACTCACTTTTGTTTTCAGTTACTGCATGTTGAACTCATTAGTGGTTATATAATGTAGTTGAATAGCCTCAGAACTGGTGAAATGTGTACAAAAAAGAAAATTGTTGATGTGATAACTCGGTTGAATGCTTTGGAAAGACTCTGTAAAAGCAAGGCCCTCCTCATGAAATTGCTATGTAAATAGATAGGGATAAGACACTAAAGAATCAAAGAAAAAATGATAAAAATCTGGAAAGATTATGTAGTTAGGAGTTCTTGCTTCATTTTAAAGATACATTGAAGTGTTAGATAATACCTTATTGTGTGGATTTTATAAGAAAGACAACATGGATTTTTAGTGACTAGAGAAGGGGGCTCCCTTTTAAATGTTTTAATTACATATATGCACTATATTTTATGGTTCCCTATTTCTATCAACTTTTCTGGCTAGTTAAGCAAATACAGCTTCTGAGTGCTTTGTGTAAAAGGAGTTCCTTGGTACAGGTTTTCAGTGAGAGGGGCTGATGGTAGAACATGGAAAAATTAACAAGTAATACAGAGTGACCAGGGCCTGTGCTTAGAAACACGTGAGTGTCATACCGAGTGAAACTGAATGGTCATGCAGTGTTAGGGCAGCACTTCTCAGCCTGTGGGTCGCGACCTCTTTGAGGGTCGAATGACCCTTTCACAAGGGTCGCCTGATTCATAACTAGCAAAATGACAGTGATGAAGTAGCAACAAAAATAATTTTATGATTGGGGGTCACCACAACATGAGGAACTGTAGTAAAGGGTTAAGGCATTAGAAAGGTTGAGAACCACTGTTTTAGGGAAATGATAGTCCTCAATGTAGTTTAATAAGACTGTCCTTGACATTGAGGAAGATTAGACAACTAGGGCAATAACAGTGAGGTTGAAAGTGGGACAGATCTGAGAGAAATTCAGAGAATAGAATTGATTGTGATTCACTTACATAAAATTGTAAGGTAGAAGGAAAAATTAAAGTGGTGGTAATGGTGATAATTTACATCTATTGAGTGCTTACTATGTGTTTGCCACTACACGTAAATCCTTTAAATACATTTCAGCCTTCTGACAATCATGAAAATGTACTTTATTTCCTTTCTGGATTCATAGTCCAGAATGCTCATCATTACACGATGGATTTAGTTCCTTTCTCCAAGTCTTTGTGCACAATTCCAAAGCCCAGCAGCTCTGAAAAATGGGGTCATGGCAGGGGTGCAAGGTTGGTGACAAACTATGATCTTGACTGATTTCCATAGAACTATTAAGGTATTCGATAATGGAGTACTAATTCAGACTCTGATGAGATGTTATATAATATACAATATTATCTTTCTTATATGGGTTTGAGTAAGGGATAGCAGAATCTGTATTATAATTCTTATTTTATATATGAGAAAATTGAGTCATAGAGAAAATCCCAGAGTTAAGTGGCGGAGCTGGGATTTCAGCCTGGACAGGCCTAACTCTTTGAGTCTGCTCTTTTACCCTCCAAGAAGATCGGCAAGGCAATCCTGAAAGTGTACCCACAAGAGAAAATACAGGTATCGCCCACTTTTCGAAGGTTCACAGAACTAAGAGATTTTGCTTTTACAAAGACCTACGTTAGTATCTGTTTTCATTATTGGAAAGAAATTCAAAGAGGATTTTTGCTTTTGTGAAAGAAGGTGAAAAGTGAAACTAGGGTTCAGTGTTTTTCAGCAAGCCATTAAAGAAGCAGTGCGCACCCTGCGGGAGTATGTTACCACCAGGCCTTTTCCTCTGGGAGCTACACTCAGCTGTGAACACTATATGTTAGTCTTCTTTTAGGTTTGCGTTTTGTTTGATAAGATTTATTAGGTTATATTGGTGGCCTGGTAATGCTCAAAGATTTTTCCCCATACAAATTAATGTTAATTGCTTCTTCACTGTATGCCATTTCAGCTTAACATAGGCGCAGGGGAAACCTGGAACTGAAAGAGCAACAAGTAGGATTTGTTATTCTGGCCAACCTTGGTATATTTAGTATTCTTCACCAACACTACAGTTCAAATGCACTGATTCTTCTCTAGTTATTCTTTTGAAAACACCATGTCTTGGGCCAGGCACATCCTCAAAGTGCCATCTTTGATTTTTAAAACTTCCGAGATCTTTTGCAGATTTTCCCAGTGCCATATGTCATTTCATTTCCCGACTACTGCTTCAATGGGCATTGTTTGTGAAACCAGGTAAAATTAAATTCTTGACAACTCTAATGTTTTCTCTGGGAAACATTTCCATATTTTATTTCTCTGAGTTGACTAGTGGCAGGTAATGAACTGAACTTGTATAGCACACCTTGTACCAAAATAGCATTGAAGAACCAAGAGAGCAAGTTTTGTTTCTACTTGTTTTTCATTGATGGTTTTTAGGTACTAATAAGTATACCTAAAGATTTTTACATTGCCAATTAAAATATTACATTTAATTGTTGAAATGAGTGCAAAGTTCACCCTTTTAAAGTTTACAATTTTTCAGTGTTTATCATTTTCACAAAGTTGTACAGCCATCACTACAATTTAATTCTAAAATGATATTAGTATCTTACAAAGAAACCCCACATTTATTAGCACTCAGTTACCATTTTCCCTCTTTCCTCAATCCCTGGGAACCACTCTCTCACTGGTTTTGTCCATGGTCTTTTTTTATATTTGGCTCTTTTCACTTAGCAACTTTGCAAGATTCATCAGTGTAATAGCATATATTGTGGTAGTACTTGGTTTCTGTTATATAGTATACTTGCCAAATAGTGTTTAATTTTATAGATCTACCATATTGTTTACCCATTCATAAATTGATGGACATTTAATAGGAAATAATCTATTATTATGACTTAATGAAAGACTTTTATTTTTCTTAAAGAAAAATATAATAACTATCACTTGATATCTGAATAAGTTAAAAGTGTAATTTTAGGATCCCAGTTAATTTCAAACAAAATAGATTATGTGGAGATCAGTTATCTCAAAATAGGTTGTCTTTCCATCATTCTTTTAAACAAGATCAAAGCTAATGAAAATGATTTCAGGTCTGTCTAAATAAGATAGACTGGATGAACATCTGGAGAAGAAAACAGCAGGACCGACGGTTCCGGTGGGGAAAGGAAGTGGTGTTAACAAATCCAGGGACAAGGGAACAACAAGTGATCTAAATCAGTGGTGAAGAGGGTGTATGAGGCCTGGTAGGGCATGATCAAGGGTAATGTAACCAAGAGGAATGACTGAAACCCAAATGAAAGCTGAGCATGATAGTGGGACAAGAGGAAAGTAAAAGGAAATAGAGGAAAGAGCTAAGAGACAAAGGGCACTTATAGAGGTCTAAATAAAGGCATGTACATATGTAAATATATTTATATATGAGGATGGGGAGATATTATAGGGTTAGTATTAAGGTAGCAGATGGACATTGGGCCTCCACTCAAGTACTCCCTCAAGAATACTTTGTTCTATTAAACTGGCATTCCATGATGCTCACCTCCCTTACATGATTGCTAAAGACAAATATATGCATAAGCAAATGTAGTGAAGAAAGCTGATAGTGCCCAGCTATCAAAAGATATAACCTCTGGGGTCTTAAAGGGTTGAAGATAAACAAGCGGCCATCTAGCTTAGAAGCAACAAAGCCCACGTGGAAGAAGCACACTACCCTGTGTGATCATGAGCTGTCGAAGGGATCAGGTCAGGCATCAAAGAACCAAAAAATCAAATCATTGTGAATGAAGGGGAGTGCAGATTGGGGACCCAAGACCCATCTGTAGGCAACTGGACATCCCCTTACAGAAGGGTCTTTGGAAGGAGACGAGGCAGTCAGGGTGCAGTATAGCAACGATGAAACATACAACTTTCCTCTAGTTCCTAAATTCTTCCCTCCCCACCACCCCCATCATAATCCCAATTCTACCTTACAAATCTGGCTAGACCAGAAGATGTACACTGGTACAGATAGGAACTGGAAACAGGGAATCCAGGACAGATGATCCCTTCAGGACCAGTGGTGAGAGTGGCGATGCTGGAAGGGTAGAGAGAGAGTGGGGTGGAAAGGGGGAACCAATTACAAGAATCAACATATAACCTCCTCTTTGAGGGATGGACAACAGAAAAGTGGATGAAGGGAGACATCGGACCGTGTAAGATATGACAAAATAATGATAATTTATAAATTACCAAGGGTTCATGAGGGAGGGGGAAGCGGGGAAAAAGTGAGGAAGATGAGGAGCTGATATCAAGGGCTTAACTAGAAAGCAAATATTTTGAGAATGATGATGGCAACAAATGTACAAAAGTGCTTGACACAATGGATGAATGTATAGATTGTGATAAGAATTGTACAAGCCCCCAATAAAATGATTAAATATTTTTTAAAGGATTTTATATAACAATTAGTGGATTGGGGATGAATCTTGGCTTTGCCAGTGAAATCCATATGAAAAGATTTGATCAAATTAGTTTCTTCCGAATTAGATCTACCGAGCAGTGAAATTCAAGACTGAGAGATCAGCTCAGAGAGTTATGGAGACTGTCTTGTGGATCTCCAAGGGGTAATCTTGATAGAATTTCTTGAACGTCACAAGATGGCTACAGAGATTTACTGTAAAGGCTTTTGGAAAAGATCGAGATTACACTGGTGGGTAAAAGGCCAGGAATGCTGTGTTTTCCCATCACAGCAATGCACCTGCTCGAGTGTTGCAAGGCTGTCCTATGAGAATTTTGTTTGGAAACCTTACACCATTCACCTTACGGCCATGACCTTGCCCCTTCAGACTTTTTCCTGTTCCCCAAACTCAACTTTGAAAAGGAACATTATTTCAGCCCTTCAAGGATGCCCAAGCTGCCATTTGGACAGTGGTGTAACAAAGAGTTCAGAATCTTTGGAGAAGAATTGGAAAAATGGAAATACCACTTTCAAATGTGTGTAGATTTAAATAGAGAACATATTAAGAATAGCTTCAATCTTTGATATTTTGGCTCATTGCTATCTTGTAGCAGTAATTTTTTACTTAGCCTTGTCTTTTATACCCAGTGTAATAGTAAGGTAAAGTTTGCAGATGAAAAGGTGACGTCACTTAACAAGTTAGAGCAAAGAAGTAGCAGATAATGCAACTAGTGTCCACTATTTCCACAAAGACTTTCAAATGTAACTTCAAGATTGGGGCAAATGAAGCTCTAATTATTAATAGATATTATTTTAAAACATTAGAACGTCTTTATTTTCATGTCTTTGTGTGGAAAGCACATACATTTTTAAAAACATGATTTAGTATTTAGTTTTTATCTAACTAATTTGAAGAAACAATGTTACAAGTCTTATTTTGTGACATACATTGTAACAATATAGTGTACTGATGGTCTAAGTCAGTGGTTCTCAACCTTTCTAATGCTCCTACCCTTTAATACAGTTTCTTGTGTTGTGGTGACCCCCCAACCATAAAATTATTTTTGTTGCTACTTCATAACTGTAATTTTGCTAGTGCTATGAGTCAAGCAACCCCTTTAACCACCAAAGGGGTTGCGACCCATAGGTTGAGAACCGCTGTTCTAGGTGATGATGTTTTAGTTTTTTAAAAAGGTGTTAACATTTGTCCCTGTAATAAAATGCACAGTTACAGCATTTAGATATCATATTTGAAGCTGATGTATACTCTTAAAAGAATGCTAATATTGATCTGACAGTTTATGGATTTTTTTTTTAATGTTCAGACTAACTTGTTATTTTGCTTAAAAACTGTGAGCAGTCAAAACTTTTCTTTGGATTTTTACCTTTACTTGCTGTATTTTCATTGTCTTATAGAGCTTCCAAATTTAAATAGCAAGAGTGTATTCTCACTGAATATGTATTTGGTTTTTTTTAAATCATTCTTATTGCCTAGAAAATTGCAGGGGTAAAAGCTATTCATACTAAATGTTCTACTTAACCCGGGCCTATAGAATTTAGTAGTCATCAATTCTGACTCATAGCCAGCTTCTAGTAGATGATGGCCCATGATGTTTCTGAGACTGTAAACCTGTGGCAGCAGATTGCCTCATCTTTTTCCCATAGAGTGGCAGGGGGTTCTTCAAACCTCTGATGTTACCCACTGCGCTACTTGAACTCCTTGAAGTAGGACGGTTGGCATAAATTTTCTGTTAAGATAGATTTGAGTAATTTATTTTGGATTTCAAAAACACATAACTGTGCTGATGATATTTTGCTGATATTCCTGATTTTTAGAAATGTAAAGACTGACTCTACTTTGTCTTTCTGATCAACATGTTTCATTAACTACTAATTTAAAGACAAAATTTAAATAAAGATCAAATTTTAAAATTAGGTATTTTACTTTCTCAATCTCATCTATGATTTGGTTATCAATAAAACTCAAAATCCATGATAATTAATGGAGACTGCTAAATTTTGTCTTCCAAATTCAGTAAACACGGACTCCTGTGCTTGTGTGTAACGTACATTATCTAAGTTGTGATAACATTAACAACAGCGTAACACCTATTTGTATTTAAATTCAAACACGTACAAATAATTTTCTAAAAAGCTATTCAAATCATATCTTTAATTTTAGTTTTATTCATTTACTTATCCAAAATTATTTTTTGAAGTAGCTAAATTATTACAAATTTATTAAACCTGTTAGTCTTCCTTATTTTACTTTAATATTTTGTAAATAATTTCACTATGTACGAGCTGGTGTATCAGCTGTGTTACTTTACTTCCCTTTGCCCTCTTAAGGAAATCATTAACCACTGTTAAACAGACAGAATAGTACCCTGGAGTTGCCTTCCTAAGAAGCAGCCCAATTTTCAGAGGTGCTCAGCCGGTATGTGGTTCAAACTCACCAGCAGCTCCGTGGAAGGAAGAAAGATTTACAGCCTTGGGAACCCGCTGGGGACAGTACTCTGGCCTCGGTGTACTGTGAATTAGAATTGCCTCAGGGGCAATCCGGTTGGGTTTAGGGTACTGAAAAATATTTTTTCTTTCTACTAAAACGCAAGTATAGTGGGTTTTTCTAGCTAGTAATCACATGACCTGATACCCCCAACTTGTGAAAGAAATCTAGCCATCTGTTTTCATCTAGGACCTCTAAGGTGAATTTCTTTTTTTCTAGGTAACCTATTTTGTTTTACATTACCTCAAACATTACTTTATCAATGTGATGATTTTATATGATGTGATGATAAATGGAATTTTAATTGTAATTTTCCATTTTAGCACATTTAAATTTTACAGAACTCCCTGTAAGTTACTGCGTAAATTAGACTTGGAGTCACAGGTGTTGAGAGGCAGAGACAGGAGCAGAAAACAAAGTCTACAGAATTTATAAGTTGAAGCCTTTTCTTTTTACCTCACCAGTTAAAAAAAAATAATAGCTGATCAAAGCTAATTTTTCAGTTTATATTTTTTTCAAATGTTTTAAGCCTTTATTTTATAAATGATAGTTCTGGAGTACAAGAAAGTTTTGTCAGTTGTATACATGCATAGGTACTTGCACCTTTTACTAAGGGATCATTCCAAGCTCCGCTTCCGACCAGTAGTTCTGGAACTTTCCTCTTGTTCTTCTCTAACATCCTTCCTATTTATAAAACTTTAGGTGGTCTGTTTTGGCTTTTCCTTGAGAGTCTGCTTCCCATATATCCTCTCCTTCCAGCACTGCAGCAACTTTTATAGTGTATAAGTAAATGCTCTTACATATTTTTAAAGTATCTATTAAAAACATGAATTTCCTCAATTCAAGCATATTTTAGAAGTCCCATTAAAATCATAAGAATGAAACTTTATTTTGTATTCACAAGAAGAAATATTTACACATATTATTACATGTAAATAAAGGTCACTAGTACACATATACAAAATAAAGGTATTAGGGAAAACGGGGGGGCACAACATACCACCCCAATAAAGAAACTTCAAACCAGTACATATCCTTTCTAATTCTACATGACCACTGTTGACAGTATTTTGTGTTTTCTTCATCTTTCTCTTCCTGTCTGTATGTATAAAATGTCCCTCCCCAGACACAGATCACCCAGTGTTTAACACCTTAAAAGAAAAGCTTAGCAGACTTCATACCTTTAAACTTAAATAGGACACAAAATGCTATAAGCAAAGTTAATAAAGTATATATAAAAGGAACTTCTGGCAAGGTGACAAACAAGGCAGACACACCACACAGTCCCTGTACAACAAAGACACACAAGAGACCAAATGAAACAAATAAGTATGCTAATCCTAGGACCCTGAACTTCAGAGGAATGGAGAAGAAGCTGAGTTAAAACAGTGAGAGAGGAGACAGATACGTGAATTGTTGTCTGGCTGCACAGCTATCTTAAACTTTCACAAGCAACATTTGATCAAAACTTGCCTTGATATACCAGTGATTGCTGGTGAAAAAGGTGGTCTGCCCTCCCTTTTCCCTACATGCTCTTGTTGACCACAAGTGTGGCCAACTCCCACCCTCACCCTCCCAGTGGCTGATGATGATAGCCCCACTTTATTAACAGTTGAGAGCTGTGCTCTCATGGATTGAGCATAAATCCCCCCCCCCCTTCCGCTCCTACCCACCCACCAACCTCTGGAGGCACATGAACTCTGTCAGACTGGTGGGACTTGCCAGGTCCCTAACCACCGAGGGCCAGCAAGAATTCCTTTCAATACCAGCCTCCATCTGGTCTTGAAAAAATTCCTTCCAGGAATGAACACCTGACTTCATCCACCACCTGAGTCAACAGGAATTACTTCCTGATCAAGCATTTGATCCCAGACAGTAGCTGGGCTGGCAGGATCTCCATCTGGGATCTGGCATCCTTGCCCAAACTTTCCCTATACTTTGTGAATTCCTTGGTTAAGAGAAGTTTTTCCCTTTCATTTATTTTTTCCTTCCTTTTCCTCTATCCTTGCTTTTTTCCTTACTTTTTTCCTATATTCTTTATTCTGTTCTTTTCATCATTTGTTTTTTTCCTTAATTTCTCTTTTCTCCCCCTCCCATTTTACTGTTTTATCTCTTCCTTTGTTTTCCCTTTTTCTTTTCTTAAATTATTTTTCTTTTTAATTATTAATTTGTTTCTTTTTTTCCTATAGCCTTTATTCTGCTTCTTTCCCTTCTTTTTATCATTTCTGTGTTTTCTTTACATTTCTCTTTCTGTTTTCTTCCCCTCCCATTTTACTTATTGTTTTCCTTTTTCAAAATTTTTTCTTTTTAATTATTTTTTTCTTGCTACTTTTACCTACTTCTCCCCATTGTTTTTTCTTTTATACTTTTATTTTCCCCTTGTCTCACCCAATGGGACAATGAGTTGTTGTAAGAAAACTAATATCATGAAATGTAAGAAATGTATTTCAAGAAATTGAAAGAACTTCAAACAAGATACACCCCCAAAAGGAAATCACCAAACACATAATCACATTTTCCAATTCCAAGGGCAAGGAAAGAATCCGAAGAACAGTTCAATAAAAACAAAGTTACCTGCAAATGAAAACCCATAAGACTAAGCTCTAATTTCTCATCAGAAAGCATGCAGTCAAGAAGGCAATAGGATGACATAAAACATGTAAAAGAAGAAAATTGTCGACCAAGAATCATATACCCATACCCTTGTCTTTTAAATAAGATGAAATTAAGACATTTCCAAATAAAGGAATTTATATGCTTTACCTTACAAAAAATACTAAAGAATAATAGCAAACAACCTACAATTGGCATACATGACTATGTCACCCAGAACTCAACCCAGATTCTGACATACTTAAAGTAAAACAAGACTACAAGAACAAAAGCAGGCAATCAGATCTATCAGTTGATAGTGAAGACTATTGCAAGTAAAGTGAGAAAATAATGCACTTACGGAACTACAAATGGAAAGGAAGTCAAGTAGATTACAAGAATTTGGGTGAAGAGGGAAGGGAGTATACAATAAGAGGGAAGTTGGCAAAATGATGGAAGAGAACACAGAGGAGTTCAAGATTTAAAGACTGAGTTAATACTAGGCTAATCAGGGGCATCGTTTTGACACATTTTGATTTCCTCAACACAAATTACAGAAACCATTTACATTTATTTCCTACCATTTGTGCATACTTATAAATTTAACAAGACAAATATATACCCAAATTCATTTTCTTCTAAAATAAAAATTCTCCCTGTGGTATGCCTATTTTTTTATGGATGCACATCAATTTGATGCGAACTTAAATTGAGGATTAATCCCAGTAAATCGGCTTCACTCATGAAAGCATTTCTTCAGTAATAAGTATAAACATAGGCAAAAAGTTCTTAGAAAGTAAACATCAAATGTAAAGACAGAAACATGCAGTAGAGACTCAAGAGACACTTTTGATTGGTTGATCCCAATATCTGAAGTGTTGTGTAATATTAAATATATTTTATAAAAATGTATTGTTTCACATCATTTCATTTATAAATTAATAGTGTATAATTCTGTTTTTTAAGAAGTTTTTTAAAAAGAAAATGTGATTTCATTCACGTCAATTTGACATTTTTCTTTAGAGATAGGGATATTAAAAAGTTCATAAACCTAGTGTTAAATACTGTTATATACCTAATCCTGCAATAATGTGATCTGTGAGTAGATGTATGCATAGATAGACTGAATTAAGAGTGGAAAGGGGAATGTGTGTATATGTGTGTATACACGCATTTTGATAGAGGAAAATTGAGCATTGATAGTTTAATTTCGGTGCAACTGTGTCTGTGGATAACAGGAGAGCATACAAAGAGCTCAGACCACAGTCTCGAGGGACACCAAGGTCAGTTTGTTTCATATAGTCCACAGAGTCTACATTGGGTTCTTAAAAGCTCATGAACATCAAACACCAGGGATTCTTACTAGATAGACCATGAATATTTGTTGAATGAACAAATGCATTAGAAATACAGTGGAAAAAAAGAAAGAAATATAGTGTAAAGGATGTAAATAAATGGGTCACAGATGGAGAAATACCAATGCTAATAACAGAATCTCACTACCTTTAGTCTCTTGTGTAATCAGGAGGTAAAAGTTAAAATAAAATATGTTGGGCTCATCAAGGTGAGAAATAAAGCTTTATAATATCGTGTTCTGATGAAAAATTTAAATGTTGGTAACTATGGTTTACAGTGTAAAACTCGGTCTGAAAGATTTTCTTGACTATGATCTTTATGAAAACAGATTGCTATGTTTTTCAATGTTATCAGTGACTAAGTTCAAACATGCCAGTCCTTTGGTTAGCAGCTAGGCACAGTTTGTACCACCTACAAGTCTGTTAAGTATAAAGATTTGACCACACTCGAATATTATCCATCTATTAGAAGTGATTAGTTGCATTCCAATTCATTTAACATAACCTCATTTTTTTACTAAAAAGAAGAAACCTCCAAATCCGTATGTGTGTATTTATAGTAATTCATAGCAAGGATCCTGGAATGATATTTTCCATACAACTGGTAGTGGTTCCCATGAGGAAAGGATTATGGAAATAGGAGAGGTATAAAGTATTTTTTCCCCCAGAATGCTTTTATGTAGTATATGGAAAGGAATTCTAAACAACAGTTGGATTTGTTAGGGATTGAAGAAAAAAGCTTTGGGGGTGGTGGGTGTCCTTTACATATTGGAAAACAAAATCAGGGATCCCAAAAGAACACAGTTTAATTTGGAACTACAAGCAGCTCCGTATTACTAACTAAAATTACACTGAAGAAGAGGTGAGGCCGAAAAGAAGGCAAGGCCAGATCATTGAGGGGTAACACATTTTCTCTCAGCCTGATTGTTGTTGAATACCCTAGGGTCGATTCTGACTCATCTGGACCTTATACAAAGCCATTTAAAGATATTCTAAGTTATGAATGGGCATAAAAGTGATACTCTTTTTTTGTATCTGAATTCCTTTTGTTGAAGCTATGGATACTTTTTCAAAATTGTGACTTAAATGTGTAAAGTAAAATAATTACAATATTAACTAATTATGTTACAATATGTTTATCAAAATATCAGGGAGGAAATATATATATAAATAGATCTTGTGCCGAGCATGCTATCTACTCTAATTTCAAAATAATGATAGTATACACTATTTTGAAACATACATCAGTTGAATTTTTCCTAGATCACTTGAATTCTATCCATGACCCTAAAACTGTTTTGTTTTTGCTTTAAAATGAGCTTGTTAGCTTGTGAGGACTCTCGTTCATGTAGAGATGAGTAATCATAGTGGAGGCTCTGTGAATTAATCTATGAAAAATTCCTGATTTTTAAAAAATTAAATACTTTTATTGGGGACTCTTACATCTCATCGCAATCCATACATTCATCCATTGTGTCAAGCACATTTGTACATTGTTGCCACCCTCACTTTCAAAGTGTTTTCTTTCTACTTGAGCCCTTAATATCAGCTCCACATTTCCCCACCACCACCACCCCATGAACCCTTGATAAGTTAAAAATTATTATTTTCATATCTTACATTGTCTGCTATCTCCCTTCACCCACTTTTCTGTTGTTTTTATGCCTGAAAGTGGGTTATATGTAGATCCTTGTGATCAATTACCCCTTTCTCCCCTGACCTTCCCCTCCTGGTATCTCTATTCTCATCATTGGTCCCGAGGGGTTTATCTATCCTGGACTCCCTGTATTTCCAGCTCTTATCTGCACCAGTGTAGTCTAGTCCGATTTGTAAGGTAGAATTGAGGTCATGATAGTTGGGGGGTTGGGGGGGGGGAAGGAAGCATTAAAGAACTAGAGGAAAGTTGTATGTTTCATCTGTGCTATACTATACCCTGACTGGCTCGTCTCTTCCTTGTGACCCTTCTGTAAGGGGATTTCCAATTGCATACAGATGTGTTTTGGGTCTCCACTCTGCGCCCCCCTCCCGTTCACATTGGTATGATATTGTTCTGGGTCTTAGATGCCTGATACCTCATCCCATCGATACCTCATGATCACACAGGTTGGTGTGCTTCTTCCATATAGACTTTGTTGCTTCTCAGCTAGATGGCCACTTGTTTATCTTCAAGCCTTTAAGACCTCATATGCTGTATCTTTTTATAGCCGGGTACCATCAGCTTTCTTCAACACATTTGCTTATGTACCCATTTTGTCTTCAGTGATCTTGCCGGGAAGGTGAGCATCACAGAATACCAGATTATTAGAACAAAGTGTTCTTGCATTGAGGGAGTACTTGAGTCAAGGCCCAATGTCCATCTGCTACCTTAATACCTAACATAAATATAAGTACATAGATCTATTTCCCTATTATTGTATATAAATATATTTACATATCTACATGCCTGTATTTATACCTCTATAAATGCTCTTTCCCTCCAAGTTATTTCCTCTATTTCCTTTTAGTTTCCTTCTGTCCCACTCTCATATTCGGCCTTCATTCGGGGTTCAATAATTCATTGCCCTTGATTAAGCCTCACTAGGCATCCTATGCCCTTCTCTTCATCGATTGTAGTTCACTTGTTGTTCCCTTGTCCCTGGGTTGGTTGACACACACACCCCTTTCATTTCTCCCACCTCCTATTCTCCCGTGTTCCCCCACCCCCACCCCCCTGGAACTGTCAGTCGCATTGATTTCTTCTCCAAACTGTTTATCCTGCCTATATTATCTACATAGACATGCAGAGACATTAATAAGCGCAAAAACAAGGAAAAGGCAAGCAATACAACAAAGGAAGACAAAACCAACAACAAAACAAAAAGAAAGCCAACGACAAAAAAGGAAAAGCCTATAAATAGTTCCAGGTTTGTTTTTTGACCTGTAGGAGTTGTTTTCCAGTGGAGTCTGAAGGAATGCCACACCCTGTCCCCAAAGTCTTATTTTTGGTATTCCCTAGGGACTTCATTGCTTTGCTCCCCTCACTGCTCTGTTGCCCTTAGAGTTTCGGCACAGTTCCCGCACTGAGTCTCCAGTGTTGGCCCCCATAGCACTATGGTTCAGTGAGGGATTTCATGTCTTGTGGTGGGGCTGGTCCTATGGTTCTCTCTGTGCTTTGTCTGCTCTCAGCAGAAGTATCGTTCTTGGTGCTTGGTGGGCCAGGATGTGTTCCACTCACCTCCTTCCCTCTTCGTTTCTCCTGTGTGCTACGATCAGACGTGCCCTTTCCCTAAGCTGTAGCTTCAGTGCTGTCCTCGGGGGTTGGAGAGGGAGGTTGTTCTGGGGAAGAAGTACATTCTTTTGGGGGAATTGAGGGGTGGTGTGCACATAGTTGGTATTGGGGCTGGCCCCACAGATCTCTCTATATTGATTCCCTGCTACATGCGGGTATGTTATATTCACGCCTTGGTGCACTGGGTTGAAGTCTGGTCTCTTTCTCCCTCTCCTCTGGAGATATAAACAATACCCTCCCCTTGGGTGGGTTAGTGCCCTGCTTGCCCCCCATCCCATGTCTCTTTTTTTTTCTCTTTTCCATTCCTATTTAGTTTAATTATTTTTTAAGATTAACATTTTGTAGGTTAAAAAATGTGTACATTATTAAAAAAGTAGGAAATACAGATTTTTTTAAAGTCATGTTCTATGGTATATATATTTTTTTAAATTTAAATAATACATATACTATCTTTGCTTTTAATTGATGCTGTTACATAGGAGCTTCCTCTATTGTGTCTTTAATCTTATTTCAATGATAGACCCTACTTAACTGGCTTCCTTTTCATTTTGCAGGTTTTTGATTGGTCAGGGAGCACATGTAGGAGCTGTTAACAGTGAAGGAGACACACCTTTAGATATTGCAGAAGATGAGGCAATGGAAGAGCTACTTCAAAATGAAGTCAATCGACAAGGTAATGTGAAAGCATCCTAAAGGCAAAAGTGTTTAAAACTTAATAGAGAGAATATAATTAGAATTTTTCAGCAAAAGTATGTTGAATTGAAGGAGACCATATGGATTGCATTTGAAGAATATGCTTCTCAGCTATATAGCGTAATAGTTTTAAGTTGAACGGAATATCATGAGCAGTAATATTGAACATGACATGTAGTAATAAAAACTTTGGATAGAAATAAAGCAGACAGAGACTATGAAGTGCCTTGTGTGGATGTGGAACAGTACAGTGAAGGCTTCACTGATGATGGGCCTTGAAATGTAATTCTGTGTGCAGTGAGGGCATGAGCCATCCAGGTAGAGGGAGAAACACATGCACAGATGGAAGGGTGCCTGGTTTGTTCGGGAAGTAGTAAATGGACTAGTATGACTAGACCAGGAGTAGCAAGAATAGGCTGGTAGGAAATGAGCTCACAGAGGTACAGGGGACTTGTAGTATATAAGGCCCAGTGGGCCATTAGGTGGGCTTTAGCTTTTATTCTAATTGAAGTATTCTGAGTTAAATAGTAAACTAGTGGATAGATTTAGGCAGAAGAATTACATCTAAGCTAACCTGTAAGAAGGAGCCCTCTGGCTTTGTGTTGCCAGTAGAATAATATGAAAGCAAGAAGTTAGGAGACAATGCCAGCGCTAAGGAAGGATTTGGTGGTTTGGGCCTGGATGGTAGCAGATAAGGTGATGAGTAGAAGTTGAAATTTCAATATATTTGGGGGATTTGACTCCAAGGAGTTAGCCAAGAAAATCAGTGAATACTTTATGTGCAATAATCATTTAATCATCACAAACCTTTGAGGCAAGTAAAACCCAATTTTTCAAGTGAGGAAACAGATCAAATAGAACTTCAGATACATAGAAAATTGACCTGAATGATGATTTTAGTCCCGGGGGAGTCGAAATTTAACCCTGCAATGTGGCTCCAGAGGTTACACATGCAACCATTACATATCTGTCATTTGGACATGCTGTGGGGGTGGGCAGGTTATTTGCCTCCTTTCATTTCTCAGCTATTAAGTAAAGTTTACTATATTCCTGTCTCTTAAGGCTATTGTGAGAAGTGATAGAATGATGTACAGTGAACCCTCGTTTATCGCGGCTAATCAGTTCTAGACCCTACCGTGATAAATGAAATTCCGTGAAGTAGGATTCCTTATTTGTAAATCAAATATTTTCATAGTTAGAGCATAGAGGACATGAAAAAACACCCTTTAGTCACCATTACACTCGTATTACCCAATTTATTAAACGAAAAATGGAA
>NW_022103898.1:51316668-51324794 GCF_000313985.2 Echinops telfairi
GGATCAGATCGGGTGCAATTCCCACACTGTGTCTCTGGTGTTGTCCCCCGCAGGGCCATGGGTCAGTGAGGGGCATCATGTCTCATAGTGGGGCTGGCCATGTGGTCCTCTCTGGGAGTGGTTGCTCTAATTGGGGTCATCGTCCTCAAGGCCTGGTGGGCCAGGATGTGCTCCAGTCTCTCCTCCTCCCCCGCCATCTGCTTCTGTGTGCTCTGGTCAGATATATCCTTCTCCCGAAGCTGCAGATTCAGTGCCATCCTTTGAAATAAATTCTTCTTGGGGGAGGGGAAGACTTTCTATTCCACCAGGTAATCAAGCTTTCTATTTAGAGGTTCTAAAAAGATTGAATAACAGCGTGCAACAAAAAAAGGCTTGATTTTTGGCACACGGGGGCTGGTTTTGCCCCCACAACAATGTGCCTGCTCACACAGCCATCTCCGTGTGCCAATATTTGGCAAAAAAAATAAACCAGCATGCCTCTCATGCCCCAGACACCTTATTCACCTGACCTCGCTCCAAGCGACTTCTTTTTGTTTCTGCGAATGAAGATGGACATGAAAGGACAGGGATTTGAGGACATAGAAGCGGTAAGGGAAAAAAAAAGAGGGGAGGTACTGTCAACCATCCAAACAGATAAGCTTGAAAAGTGTTTCCAAGAATGGAATTGCAAATAAACAAATGTATTAAGTGTAGTGGAGAGTACTTTGAAGGTGATAAACTTGTTTTGTTAAAAAAAAATTTTTTTAATACAGTTTGTGGGGGTCGGGGATTCAGAGTTTTTTGAGGATACCCCTTGTATACTGAGAATACAGACATTTGTATGTTGTTATTAGATGCCATCAAATTGATTCTTATTCATTGCAACAGAATGAAACACTGCTCAGTCCTGTGCCATCCTCACAATTATTGTTATATTTGAGGTCATTGTTGCAGCCACTGTGTTACTCCATCTCCTCTGTCACCAACACCATGATTCAAATGCATCTAATTTTGGGGGGTTTCCTTTTTCAGTGTCCAACTTTCACATGCTATGAGGTGATTGAAAATACCATGGTTTGGGTCAGGTGCATCTTAATCCTCAAAGTAACATCCTTGCCCTTCCTTCCTTCCTTCCTTCCTTCCTTCCTTCCTTCCTTCCTTCCTTCCTTCCTTCCTTCCATTGAATACTTTAAGGGCTCTTACATCTCATCGCAATCCATACATTCATCCAGTGTGTCAAGCACATTTGCACATATGCTGCCATCATTTTCAAAGCATTTTTTCTACTTGAGCCCTTGATATTAGCTCATTTTCCCCCTCCCTCCCTGCCTTCCCTCCCTAATGAACCCTTGATAAGTTATAGATTATTATTTTCATATCTTACATCATCTTCTGTCACCCTTCACCCACTTTTCTGTTGTTTATACCCCTGGGAGGGGGTTATATGTCAATCCTGTGATCGATTCCCCCTATCTTCCCCCCACCTTCCCCTTATCCTTCTGGTATCTCTATTCTCATTGTTGGTCTTGAGGGGTTTATCTATCCTAGATTCCCCGTGTTTCCAACTCTTATATATATCTGTGTACATGCTCTGGTCTAGTCCAATTTGTAAGGTTTAATTGAGGTCATGATAATGGGGGGTGGAGCATTAAAGAACTAGAGTAAAGTTGTATGTTTCATCAGTGCTGTACTACACCCTGACTGGCTCGTCCGTCTCTTCCTTGTGACCCTTCTGTAAGATGTCCAATTGTGTACAGATGGGCTTTGGGTCTCCACTCCATGCCCCACCCATCCACCCCATTCACATTGGTATGATTTTGTTTTGGGTCTTTTTGATGCCTGATACCTGATCCCGTTGACACCTCATGATTACACAGGCTGGTGTGTTTCTTCCATGTGGGTTTTGTTGCTTCTCCACTATATATCCACTTGTTTACCTTCAAGCCTTTAAGACTCCACATCCTTGCTTTTCAACAGTCTGAAAAGTTCTTCTGCAGCAGAATTACCTAATGTAGTACATCATTTGATCTCTTGACTGATACCCCCATGAGCATTGATTGTGGATCTAAGCAAGGTGCAATCCTTGACAACTGAAATCTTTTCTGCAATCAGAAAATAGATCTCTTAATTAATGTATAGTACAATAAGTTTGTTTGCTTATTATTTGATTTTATTAACTAAACATGGCTATAGTTTATTGCTATTGCTAGGTATTATCAAGTTATTTTTCACTCAGTGACTCCATGTGACAGAGTACTCCGTGTGACTAGATTAATTAATAATTTTTCTGAGAACAGATCATCTGGGTCTTTCATGAACATCAGAATGGAATTGAACCACGGTGTCTCTTGGTTAGCAACTGATCGTCTGACCATTGCACTACCAGGACTGCTTTTATAAACTCTAATTTTAAATTTTAAAGAAACTTTAAAAGGTTATCGTGTATGAACACAACTTGGGAGAGGGTAATCACTTTGTAAATTCAGCAAAAAAGTCACTTTTGTTAAGATGATCTCAACTAATAGTAACCAGAGAGGACAGAGTAGATAGGATTTCCATGACTGTAAATCTTAGCAGAAACAGACTGCCATATCTTTTTCCTCTGGAACAGCAGGTGAGTTCAAACACCCACCTTTTGTTTAGTAGCAGAGCACTTTAACCACGTCCCCGTCTGAGATCTAGTAATTAAAGCCATTGACACCGAGTCAATTCTGGCTTATTTCAACCCTATAGAATAAATCTAGCAGTACAAAAACATCTTTATTTCATAGTCAGAGGAAATATACAATAAGAAAAGTCACAAGGTGATAATGACAATAGTGATAAAGTAATGAAAAGGTAACAGAATAAAGCATAAGAAAATTATATTAATTCATCCAAGATAGATCATTTAATAAAGGGGTTGTAATTACAGCATTTTCATTTCATTTGTTTAATAACATTAGAAGCTATCTTATAGAAGATGTCCTGATTTTCTTTTGGTTTACTCTTCTATTATCTAAGGAAGGAAATAGCTTGATATATTATAGAAATGGTAACATTTTATTAGTAATTGTTCCATTAGAGTATAGAATTGAATTTTTATCGTCTGAAACAGGTTCTCAAACTTACGTGGGCTCGCACCCCCTTTTCAGAAAAAAATCCTCAGTGCCTCCCGTGCACTGAGAAACTTTTGTATAACCTAGGATAAAATGTAGGTATCAGCTACATTTTGCAGCCCACCTGGATCATTCCAGCATCCCCCAAAGGATGGTATCACCCAATTTGGAAACCACTGGTCCATATGAAATTTTTATAGTTTTCTTTCAAATGTAACAAGTAAAATCTCTGACTTTATATGTATTTTGTTTTTAATTATGAACTAACGACCTTCATAACACTAAAATTCCATTTATATCTTGAAGAATAAACAGTAATTTACTAAGTAGTTAAGAAAAATAATACAGTTCAGGTGGGCGGTAATAGTTAGCACTGAAACATGGTGCTTTGGGGCACCTGTGTAAAAATCTGGATATTTTAAACAGTAGACAGTGGTAGAGGAGAAAGACTAGAGATAAGGTTTAAAAGCGCATTGACACCAAATCATAAAAGACTTTGTCTGCTAAAGAGTTTGAGCTTTGTATTACATGTCAACAACTATTGTAATTTTTTATGTAGAAAAGGGAGATAATCAGATATTTAATACCAAAATGACCACTCTCAACCTTTTTTATGTTCTCCTCTAGGATTGGGAGATCCAATTGACTACTTGATACCTCCAGTAAGATACCTATTGTGATAATTCTTGTAAGGTGCCCTCAAGTCAGTTACAATTTATAGGACCTGTTTACAACAGAACAAAACACTGCCTGATACTGCACCCTCCTCACAGTTAATCTGTTTGAGCTTAGTGCTGCAGCCATTGTCTTCTTGAAGGTCTTCCTCTTTTTCACTGACCCTCCACTAGACGTGAGGTTATTTTCTAGAGACTGCCTCTCCTAAGAGCAAGTCCAAAGTATGTAAGACAAAGTCTTACCATCCTTGCTTCTAAGGAACATTCTGGGTGTACTTCCTTTGCAATCTATATGTTTGTTCTTCTGACAGTCCATTGTAATTCAATATTCTTCACCAGCACCATAATTTAGATGTATAATTCAATTGATCTTCCTCATTCATTGCCCAGCTTCCAAATGCATAAGAGGGGATTGAAAATACCGTGAAGTGGGTCAGGCTCACATTAGTTCTCAAAGTGATATCTTTGCTCTTAAACACTTTAAAGAGGTCTCGTACAGAAGATTTGGCCAATAAAATCTAGTGCACACTAAGAATACCAAACTTGACATTGCTGAAATTGAATTGCCATCTAAGTTTTCCAATTGATTAGGCTAATTTTTTTTTAGTCAGCCTTGCTTTCTTGTTTCCTCCTTCACCCAGGCCAACAGCAAAATTCATTGGTGTGCTTTGAAGAATCCAGTGTCCAACTATTTTACGACCTTCACTACTATTGCTTAGTTCAAGTTACCATTGTTTCCCCTCTGGATTGTTGTAGTCACTTCCAAATTGATATCTCTATTTCTGATCACCAGTTTTTGTGTTCCTCTTGAATTGATTCAGATCATCGCAGTCTTTCCAAAGCCCTCCAGTGTCTTTCTCTTCTGAGTAAAATCCATAGTCTTTACCATTCTGTAGACACCCTGTCTTTTAAATACAGAGAACAAGGACAGGCAGACTCCCACTTTCAGAGCCTATCAGCACTTCCCTCTACCCAGAATGTTCTGCCAGATAATAGCATAGCTCTCTCTCATTTCCTTTGTTTCTCTGCTGTAATGTCATCTTATCAGTCTTTTTTTTTTTACAAACCTGTATAAAATAACCCCTTTCTTACTATGCTCTGCTTTTACCCTGCTTTATTTTCCTTCTCAGAAAAAGACCAAGTAGTAAACTCACTTGCACACACAGAACACCTAATCGAGTACTGCACATATTGGAGGGCACTGAGTAGATGCGAAATAATCATTGGGTACTGTCGATTTGCTTCCAAATCATAGTGACTGTGTATGCCAGAGAAAGATCTATATGGTCCTGTGCTATCTTATATCTGAGCCCATAAAAACCACTGTTCCCATCCACCTTGTTGAGGGTCTTGCTCCTTTTCGCTGCCCTTCTAACTTCGCAGTCATGTCTTCAACCATGGTCTCTCCTGATGTCATAAGCAAAGTGCATGAAGTCAACTTTCGTCATCTTAGGAGCATTTTGACCTTGCTTCCTCCAAGACATAGTTTTTCATTCTTTCAGGAGTCAATGCTATTTTTCAGTATCCTTTGCCCAACTCTCACATGTGAGGCAATTGAAAATACCATGATTTAGATTACACATACCCGAGTCCTCAGAGTGAAATCTTGCTCTTCAGTACTTTAAAGAAGTCGTAGGCAGCAGATTTACCCAGTGCAATGCTTCCTTTGTGTCCCTTAGTGCTGCTTCCTGGAGCGTTGGTGTGACTTTTAGCAGACATACTGTGAATATATATACTGTTCTTTATTATTTAGTAAACATGTACTGAACTTTCTTACTTTATATCCAGGGTTAATCTGCCAGAGAGTAGAGATAGAAGATAAAAAATGCATTAATTTTACCTTTGAAAAGTGTACAGTTACCTGTGGTAGGCAGATTGTATTGTGTTGTACACTATTTAGATTAAACTAATTCAGGCAGAATTATAATGTTTTCCATTTTAATTTTTCCAAAGATGTTGAGCTATTCAAAAATAGGAAATATTCAACTTTTTACAAGTACCTCATGTTTTTAACAATATGGTTTCACTTTTAATTTTCAGTAAGCTTGAAATGTTTTGGACAATTTTATTTCTCAGCATAACAAGAACAATTATTTTATCAGGGGTTGACATAGAAGCAGCTCGAAAGGAAGAAGAACGGATAATGCTTAGAGATGCCAGACAGTGGTTAAACAGTGGTCACATAAATGATGTCCGACATGCCAAGTCTGGAGGCACAGCTCTTCATGTAGCAGCTGCTAAAGGCTATACAGAAGTCTTAAAGTAAGTGTTGTATTACACCAAGTCATTTTTACTTTGATTTGCTTTCATTGCTTTATTGTTCCTTTTCTTAAGATGGCTGCAAAAGATTATTTTGAAGCAACTTATAAAAGGGATACTTGATGTCCATTTTTGGGTGGGTTTAAGCATGAGTGTACACCATCTATGGTACCCAGGAATCTAGGGATATTGGCATAATATTAAACATCAAGCCATGGCAACTTGGACTGTATTGATCTGCATATATTGATATGCAAATTACATTGACAAAATTAGACCCCTAGCAAAATGTAGCACACCCTTTATATTACTTTCATTCTGCTTGAGTTTGTAGTACAAACTTGTCCTTATTATCCTTCTCATTATTTTTTTATTACAAATTAATTACAAATAATTAAGTGAGTCACCTACTCCCAAGTTTCCTACTCTTTTCTCCCTCTTACTCTCTCTTTAGTAACTTGAGAATTTAAATTATTTTCCTTGTCTTTGCTCTAAAAAGAACCCTGGTGGTATAATGGGCTATGTATTATGCTAATCACAAGGTCAGCAATTAGAAACCACAGTCACTCTGCAGGGGAAAGATAAGGCTTTCTGCTCCCATAAACAAGTTACCATTGTGCAAATCCACCAGGGAAGCTCTACCCTATCCTGGAGGGTCAGCTCAAAGTCAGAATTGACTTGCTTATGTGAAATTTGGTCCTAACTCTAATCCAGAACTTTTCAAACCCCAATAAATGGTTGTAAAATGAACTTAGTGATTTACCAAAGTGCTGCATATGGGAACATAAGTATATTTATTTAAATATTTCTTTGCATACACATGTATTTAGTTGTAAAATTGGTTTCTGAACTTCTTGCCCATGCTCACTGTAATTAGGTTATACCAGCATTTATGATCCTTCATTAAGTTCTTATTAGTTTTTAGGATAAATTTCAAACTAATTACGAAAGACTCTTCATCATCTGCCCACTATTGGCCTTTTTACGCTAAGCTGCCACCTTTGCTCCTGGGGCGTACATTATTTCAGCTGGACATATCTGCTTCAAATTCTCTCTCATAATATCTTAATTTATGCTGTTTCAGATACCCTCTCATCAAGTGACAAATTTCCTTTGATTCTTTGATTCAGTTCAGGGAACTCAAGCATATTAGAAAAATGTCCAAATTCATTTATGAAAAATGTAATAAAGCTACAAAAAAGTAAGAATATGGTTATCTGAAGGAAAGGGAAACTGGTTTGACTAAAGCTTTGTTGTGGTACAGTGATTTTCCTATATACTTTTATTGTTGTTATTTAAAAATTCATTATATATTACTTATGAAAATAAATAAAAATATATTAAAAGAACGATAACTTAAGAGCTCCAGTTCAAATGTAATTTTCTCCTCATTTATGTTCTTTCTCTCGCACGCGCACACACACGCACACGCACATCTTCAGCTTGATTTTGATGCCTTTCAGTTCTCTATTCCCATTGCATCTTACACATCTTCATCACAAAACCTTTCAGGGAGAGTAGTTTTTTAGTTGGTTTGTTTTACTCTTGTGTTCACTTAGAAGCTCCTTGAATATAAGTTCTGTGTTTGTTTGGGGGGTGTTGTTTGTTTGTTTGTTTTGAGTTATCCTTATGTTATCTGGCATAAAGACAGAGCTAGACACTTAGTGAAATAACTGAACCTATCTTTCTGACTCTCCTCTCTGTTCATGCAACTCCCAAATGCTTATAATTTTACGTTGCTCAGGATACTTAATATTATGATAATTTGTATTTCCTAATGGGAAGGTGTCTTTTGATTATCTTAAATTCAGGTATTTTTTCTGCCACTTAATAATGTTTATGGTGAATCTCAGGACTTATATCTGTTACCTTGTTCCTTAGATTACTGGCTTTGAAATGGTCTATAGGCAAATGACATGCGGATGCCATAAAAATCATATGGAACACATTAAAAATACAGCTTGTGCTATTTCATTCACTAACATTGAGATGGAGCTGGGGAAACACGTAGTTTTAACAAGCTCTTCTGATTATTTTGTTAAAAAGTCAGGAATAAGAACTGCAGCTGCGACTCTCACTCACTCACTCTCACACTCTCACTCACTCACTCTCACTC
>NW_022103898.1:51325848-51344721 GCF_000313985.2 Echinops telfairi
AAAGAAGAAAAAAAAAAGAACTGCAGCTGCCTTAGTATTGTTAGATGTGGGGGATCAGTTCTTAACACATAAACAAATGAAGAGTTATACTAGCTATCACTACCACCTCCTGTAGGTAAAAAGAAGGCCTCTTCAAGTTCAACTTCTTGGAAAGTAAGGTAAAGGTCAATAAAATTTCATAAATTGTAAACTAGTGTTCGCCTGCGTGTGTGGGGCTGTGCTGCGTGCAACTTATAGACCCATTCTTTGCTCTTTGTGAGCTTATTTTCTAAGTAAATAAAGATGGATGCCAAGATACATTTGGAAGGGCATACTAACAATCTATGCAGTTCTGCATTGTGTTTACGAAGTACTCCTGTTCTCTAGCTTTGTTGATTATTAGAATATCTGCTTTCTACTGCTGCAGAAAAATAGACAGAATCTCTTGGATTATTTGTTTTGCTTTGATTTGTTCCTAACAGTTAGATTGTCATTTTCCTGTGAAGATTTCTCATGGTAGATCAAAACTCAAGGGAAGTGTCACAAGCTAGAGCTGCAACTGCATGTCAACAAAAACACTACAGAATAACTTGTTGGGTTCCAGGATATTTGTAGAACACATTTAGCCTGAGATGATAGCCTTGTTAATACAACTTATGATACCATGTGGCTATCTTAAATATGGCTCCTATAATAAGTCAGTTTTAAATACAGGTTGATCCAATAGCTTTTAGTCTCACATTGAAACATTATAGACTTTTTCTGTTAAAATTTTAATTATAAATCATATTAATAAGGATTAATTAGTGCCACAAAGAACCATAAGATATACCATCACTTGAACTTAATTGAAGCTGAATGCATTATTTGGCATTGACTCCATTGTTTCCCCCAGGGTTTTCTGAGAATTACTCTATTTGCCTACTGAAATGTTGAGGAGATGGAAGATTTGAATTCTTAAAAGAGCATATATTGCAAATTTTGGTTAACATGCATGGTATAAAGCTGCTGATTGTGCTTGGTCTTTTCTTGATTTTAATGATCTAATTTACTATAATTTCTTCAGACTCTTAATACAGGCAGGCTATGATGTTAATATTAAAGATTATGATGGCTGGACACCTCTTCATGCTGCAGCTCATTGGAGTAAAGAAGAAGCCTGTCGAATTTTAGTGGACAATCTGTGTGATATGGAGATGGTCAACAAAGTGGTAGGATTTTACACATTTTAAATATTTTAACTTTTAAATGTAGTTTTAGCCTCAAGTGTGATAGCAATATAAATTATATAATGTTATATTTTCCTAACTATATTTCTAATCATTTTATTATTAATGATGTGGTTTTAGCTACCATATAAAGTTGTGTTGGCCTTTTAATTAAAAAGAAATATTTCTCTTCCAGTAATTAAATTACTATGAACACAGAGGCACTTTTGTTACTTCAGTTAGTGTATTCTTTGTTCATCAATTAGGAAATTCTTGCATTTCTATAAGTGGCTTTTGCCATCACTGCATTTGTGAGTTAGAGCATATTTTGAAAGGTAGTTCAAATTCTCCAGCCAATAATCTTAATAGTAGCATACTATAGTCATTTCTTTTTTTTTTTTCTGATCAAGTCTCTCTTTATTGAGTGAAAGGTTGCATCCTATCTATAGTAATTTCTTAAGCAGCATGTGTAATGGCTTCTTATGACAATTAAGATACAAGTCAAAGTTTTAGGTCAGATTAAACTATAAAGATTCAACATCAATCTTCTTAGTTTTACAAATGAGAAAACAGTGAGGCAAACGATTAGTATCACTCAGTTAGGTAAAATGAAAGGGCACTGGTGGCTCAGTAGAATTCGCTCCTTGCATGCTTGAGACCCCTAGGTTTAATTTCTTACTAGTACACCCTTAAGGATAGCTGCCAGTCATCTGCCAGGGGAGGCTTACATGTTATTAAGATGTTTAGCACATTTCATTGAACTTCTAGACTAAAATGAACTAGGCAGTAAGGCTTGGTGATCTACTTGCTGAAAAAATCAGTTGTTTAATCCCTTTGTGTATAAGATTGCCATGAGTCACAGAGACTGAGTCTGTGGCAGCTAAGAGCTACAGGTTAGAATGAGGCAGCAAGGGAGGGCGAGAATGTCACCTAGGGTGTTTATTGTTGGTGGTTAAATAAATTCATTAAACTATTTAGGGGTATTAAGTTCCTTATTAGAGTTTTTCTCCTCTACTTCCTTTCAAATAGCATCAGTCAGTTATCTGAGTCATCGGTATTCTTGCTAGTCACCTCCCACTCCCTCATATTTGTGTCTCCTCATCCTGAGGAAAGAAGACTGAAGAAAATCAAAGATTTAGTAGTCCAAAGGACTAATGGACCGCAAGAACCACAGCCTCCGTTTTTCTGACAGGGGGACTAAATGGTGTCCAGCTACAGATACCACCCACTCTGATAAAGCCACAGACGGTCCTCGGTAGAATGAGCCAAAAAATGTAGAACAAAACTGAAAATCATAACAAAAACCAAGCTTTACTCCTCTGATAGGGACTAGTGGTATCCACCCCACCCCCAAAATCTGGGGCTCTTAGTTTAAACCTGGAACCGAACCCAATCCTGGAATTCACCTTGTAGCCAAGCAACAGACAGAGTGAACAACATAATGCTCAACCACACAAGACCAAAAGGACAGCACTTGCCCAAAAACAAAGCTCAGAAGACAAGAAGAGGTGACAAGGAAGGTCAAACAAGAAATGGGAAACCTGGGAAGAAAATGGGAAGAATTACAACTAGTGTTATACACAAAATGTGTACCGTATATAAATTGTTGAATTGAAAACTCATTTGTTCTGTGAACTCTCACCCAAACCATAATCAGAAAAAAGAATGCTTCTCACTTGTTCAGCTTATGTGTGAAGACTTAGGGGTAAGGGAAGAATCTAAGCAATCCTTACTGGAGAGCTCGAAACATGTCTCCTGTAGTAACTGAATAACTCTGAACTCTCCGCCAAGTTTCCCTTGTACTAACCATGCTAGAGGAGATTGTAGTCAATGACTTAGCAGAGGTTTCTAAGGCAGTCTCATCTTAATTTAAGTAAGTCAGTCTAATTCTATTATGTCCATTATCTTGACTTAGTATCTGGCATTGGTTGCTCTGGTAACAATTTCTAATTGTAGAGCTGCAAAAAGATCTTCAATGTGATGTGCCATATGCCTAGGATTCGCCACAGGTTAAGTACTTGGAGTTTGATCATAATAATGCAGGCTTATGACCTCTCACTGACATCAGGAAGATAAATCCTCTGAGCTCCTATTTCTGGGATTCAGCCCTAGATATGTATGTACTTTATTAACTGATTCATTTATGCATTTTATAAGAGATACATATACAGGCAATAAAATAATTATAACTTCAAAAAGACCAATGAAAATAAAACAAGAAAACATAGTAAACAAGATGAAAAATGATTGAGAATGATTCATCTTTAAATGTAGGGTTGTACTTATATGTAACAAACCTTGATATAAATTTTTAGACAAGTGTCTGTTTTGTAGTCAACTTTTAAAATATTTATTTCCTTGTCTGTGTTCAAATTCACCCTGCATTTGAGATTTTTCCAAGTAAATTAATTGACACTTGAATTACCACCCAGTACCTTTAGCTTGGAATCCTTTGCTCTCACTTAAACCATACCCAGAAACACTTTTTCCATTCATATGATTAATTTAGTGATAAAGACCTACAGATATGGGTCAAGACTTTGGACATACCATTAGGAGGGGCCAGTCCCTGGAGAAGGATATCATGCTTAACAAAGTAGAATACCTGTGGAAAAGAGGCAACCCCAGAGAAAGACTAATTGACATAGCAATGATTGTAAGGATAGTTCAGAAATGGGCAGAGTTTTGTTCTGGTACAAATAGGGTTGTGTTGTCCTAACTCGAATTTTCTTGTACATCTAAGTTCTAATATCCAGTGCAATGGCTACACAGAACTCAAACATAATTCATGATGAAAAGGTTTTTATAAGAAGTTAACAGGTTGCTATGAAAAAATACTCAGGATAGAATTTTTCATCAGGACAAGTTACAAAGATCTTTCAAGGCTGCCAATAGATGGTCAAAGGTATACCTCCCAGTTGTAAGCCTCAACCTGAAAGCATTCAGCTCAAGTTCTGTAGGTCAGGAAATCCAGCTTTCTGAATTACGTACCCCGAGACACTCCACTCCAGGAACCCTCAGCCCAAAGGCACTCTGCTCCCCTTCCCTAGGTCAGCAAGCCTAGCTCCCCCAATTAAGTATCCAGAGGCACTCTACTCCACAAGCTAGTGTCCCTTTTCCAAAGCACTCACCTTTACCTGCTCCATGGGCTGAGCAGACTATCCCTCTGTTACATATTCTGGTTCCTGGTTCTGCCACTGCTCCTCTGATGACACAACTGTTTTCTGGATCCAGGAGGCTTGCTCTGCAGGGATCATGGGTCCAGAAGATGTACTCTTCTCCTGACTCTTGCTGGTAATAAGTTTCCTCCTACTGTTTCTCAGAGGGCTCATTGTATATGCAGCAGGATGGCATTCCAGTGAATCCGGTTCACAAATACTCACAGGTGAAGCCTATCAATATCTTCCCCTAGCTTCTTAACAGACCCATGCAGTAAAAAGTCATTTGGTATGAGTTGAGAGACTTTGGCTAGAAGAGCCACATTAAATAATTTATTGCCCTGCAAGGGTCACTATAACCAGATGGTATCTACCAACAGTGACAACATAAAGGTGTTAACTGAATTTTGAAGAATTGGGACATGATTAGGGAATTTCAGTAATTTTTTTTCTAATTTTTCTTTTGAATTATAATTTCTCCTGCATTGTTTTCTTAGTTTTCATTTTCTCTTTTATTGTTGTCCTACAGATATGAATTCTTGAGTTGTAAAAATATGATTTTAAATATTATCTAAAGGTTATTTCTTCCTCTCAAAAAAGAAGATCCTAGTGATCTCTCTTCATAATGAGAAACTACATGTATAGTGTTCTACTGGCTTTCATGTTATAGTTGTACCCTAGTATTTTTTTAGCTTCTTTGGTAATGAAAAAATGTTCTATTTTTATAAGATTTTCTCTTAATTTTTAATATAATATGATTTTATCTATATTTGTTAGGATTTATCTTCCGTTTTCATTATTAGTGATTGTGAATTTATAATATGATATAACTAACTAAAGTTCCTATAAAAATTAGTTTTAAAAAGTAAGATACTATACCGAGGGCTCAAGTAGAAAGCAAATGTTTTGAGAATGATGAGGGAAACAAACATACAAAAGTGCTTGACACAATGGATGGATGGATGGATTGTGGTAAGAGTTGTATGAGACCCTATTAAAATGATTTTGAAAAAAAAGTACAAATGTGCTTTACACAATTGATGTGTATATGGATTGTCATAAGAGTTGTATGAGCCCCTAATAAAACGATTTTTAAAAAAGTAAGATACTATCAGAGTTAAGTGCATATTTGCATAATAGAAAATAACTGGGAGGAATGTATGATTTAGAAAATAACAATCCACATCACAGAACATTCTAAAGTCTACAAAGTAGGGAAATTATTCTAAAATATTTAGTGATTTTTGTCTCATTTTTTAACTTAACAAGCTGTAAAGTAGTACAGTACCACCCGTCCTTTAAGGGGAGCTGGACTCACCCAGGGGGAGCTGCAAAAGCAGATAGATGCCTACACATATCCCCCGGATTGTGGGCTATTGGACAAAAGTTTTCATTGCCAGCCAGGTGCAGAGTCATTTGGGGTTTTTTTCCTGAAAGGGGGACAGTATGCCAGATAAGTTTGAGGATCTATGCTATAAAGCATACTTACTATCATTTTAATTATAACCATTATGATACAGATTTTAAATAGGAAAGTGTTGTTTTTTTTTCTTAATTTACTAAAAGAATGTTACTAGAATGTACCCAAATATCACCCATATTAAGTAGGATGCCTTTCTAGTTGGAATTTTCTCTAACACATTATCATGATTCCAGGAAATTTTGAATCACCTGTCAATAGAGATTTAAATGAATAACATTTAAATTTGTTTCTGTTATTACAGATGCAAAGAATTTTGTTTCTGATTGTATGTGAGGTTATTCTTATTTCTTGAAAAGACAAAATGACGTACTAATGCAATGGAGACCAAAATCTAGTCTCACTTTCCCATCACTGTCTGCATGGCCTTAGCTTAACATGGCATCAGAGTCTCAGTTTCCTCATTTGTACTATGGAAATCATAATGCGAGGAGTACCCCCCCCAAAAAACCAGGATTTTTGCTTTTTTCAGAGCTGTGTATTTAATTTTTTTTTTTACAAAACAAGCTTACACCTTCAAAGTCCTCTTTATACACATAATACATTTGTCAAATCTGTGAGTCCATTCTTGGAAACATTTTTCAAACTCATCTGTTTGGATGACTGACAACACCTCTTTTGTTTTTTTCTTCACCTTTTCTAAGTCATCAAATTGCTGTACTTTCATGTCCCTCTTTATTCTTGGAAGCAAAAAGAAGTCACACTGAGTGAGGTCAGATGAGTAAGGTGCATGGGGCAAGAGAGGCATGTTGTTTTTTTACCAAAACTGGCACGTGGAGAAGGCTGTGGAGGTGACTGCATGAGCAGGTGCATTGTCGTGTTGGCAAAATTAGTCCCTCATCTGCCATAAACCAGGCCTTTTTTTGGTTGCACACTGTTATGCAATCTTCTCAGGACCTTTAAATAGAAAGCTTGGTTAACAGTCTGACCTGGTGGACGAATGCACTGAGTCAGTATTTTTGTCTGTTACATAGCCTTATGCAGTTCTCTTAAGTCGGCCATCCCAAAAAACTAGATTTGAACCAAACTGCTGTTACAAAAAAATTCACTGTTACCAGAGGACCTTCCCAGGCAACAGCACTGGTTGCACTAACTCAGAGGGAGTTAGTGGCTTGATGCTCACCTGGCAGGGGTGCGGGGATTTCATACTATGAAAGCTCCACCCATCAGAGCTTTTTTTTTCTTTTCTGTTTTTTGGGGGGCTTACCCCTCGTACTTAAGTGCTTCATTGATGGTTGTGAATTTTAAGGGAGAGATCATATCTGCATAAGCATTTCACTTAGGAAATGTAAGAAAAGAAGAATGAAAAGCCTCTGAATTTATCCTCTAGTCTGACTGGTAAAATGACCAGAAATATTCCTTTAAGTAGTCTTTTGTTTCTTTTTAACATAGTTCATAGAAGTTTCTTCTCTCTTACTCTAGTAATGTGCCTTCTCGATTATTTCCAGATTGCCTTCAATGCTGTGCTTTCTGCCACATAGTGTTTGTATCTAATTAATGAAGCACAATAGCCTGATTGTGATTATGATTTAATTAATGTTCATAATTTTAAATTATTAACTTCATAATTGTGCTAAAAATATTTAAAGAGCGTAGTTAAATTATTGAATTAAGTGGATTGGTGTGATTTTCTTTTTAATTACATATTTTCTGTTTATATTTTACTCCAGTTTTTATCCTCTATCAGCTGCTGTTTCTAAAGTAGACTCATTTATCAAGGAAGAAAGTGAGAAAAAAATTTTAAGTTCTTATTAAAGTAACTCCACTGCATTTAACTCTTCTTAAATTTTATTGACAATCCAAAACAAATTTTAAGGTAGAATAATTCACTTGTGAGGGGGTTGATAAATTTTTATTTATTTTTTGAGGGGGGGTTGATACATTTTTTTAAATAATATTTAAAGTCAGTGAGTTCCATGTTTCTGCACAAAACATGACCTTGAGCACAATTTACTTGTAAATTGCTATCTAACATTGTAAAGGTGATTTTTACAGAGTGGATAAAGGCTACCTGAAATTTACATGTGATGCTAATCTAACGGACAGTTAAAATTTTAAGCCAAATTTTTTATTTGTGAACAGTTCATTCTTTAGAAATTTAATCCTTGCCTTCTATTACTCAAGGGCAAGACTTTTAAAGTTCATTAAAGTCCAAAACATTTTCTTTTGGACTGAGTGGGGAAGGATAGATTTGCCTCTTAAATTATCAAGGGAAAATCAGCTTGGGTATTGGGTAGCTTATACAGTTGCTTTTTAAGCAGTGGCTTAGGCAATACAATGACTCCCAGAGATACCAATCCTTGTATGTTCAAGTTCCTTATATAAAAAAGGTTTATTATTTCCATATATCCACTCTATGCTTCCTCTTACCTTGAGGGATTGCAGCACCCCAACATTCCTCCACTCATATTTTCAGTTACATGGTTGAGTAGATATGTGCATGTGGATCCCTCAGATAAAGTGATTGGAAACATAGCTTTCATAAAAGTAGATGTCAATATACCACGTTGGAGTAGAATTGAGAATTCTAGTATTGTTTATTTTTACATGGAATAATTAGTGTGTGTGTCCGTTATAGAATTCTCTCCTTATATTCAGCAGACCCAGGTTCAATTCCTAGTCAGTGCTTCTTAAATACAATTATCACCCACATCTGTCATTGGAGGCTTATGTGTTGCTAAGGTGGTGAACAGGTTTCAGTGAAAGTTCCGGAATAAAACAGACTAGGAAGAAAAATCAGGTGATTTAATTCCAAAAATTAGCCAGTGAAAACCCTGTTGTACATGGAGTTGCCATGAGTCAGTGACTGAATAACAATAACTACCAGTCTACAAAAGTACTGTTATGAAAGAAAGTGAACTTCCTTTAGGATGATGTATTTTCTAGGTGAGAAAGCATTTTCCTGAAGAAAATGAGCATCCCAGTCGGCATACAAAAGAGAGTATATTTTAAATAATGAACTTTTTACATTCTGGAATCTTGGACCAGTTGTTTCAGTTATAATGTCTACTACCAGCAGTAGGGGGTGAAATTCATCACTATGTATAGTTATTAAGAGGATACTATGTGGTTTAAAATCAGGAAAGGTGTGTGTCACACTTACATCCTTACACCACATTGCTTCAGTTTGTATGTTGAGCAACTAATCCAAGAAACTGGGCTGTGAGGAAAAGCGTGGGATTAGAATTGAAGGAAGGCTCATTAACAACCTGAGATATGCAGGTGTCACAGCCTTGCTTGCTAAAAGCAAAAAGGACTTGAAGCATATACTTCAAGCATATGAGGGATTACACTTTAGGATAAAGAAAACAAAAGTCTTCACAATTGGACCAACAAGCAATGTCATAAAGAGTGATAAAAGATGTAGTTGTTCAAAGGGTTTCATTTTACTTGGATTCACAGTCCTCATCCAGGAAAGCTGAAGTAATAAATTGCACTGGGAAAATCTGCAAAAGGCCTCTTTAAAATGTTTAAAATCCAAGATTTCGTCTGGAAGAGTAATATGTGCCTCTGAGGCATGCAAAGATTGGATAATAAGGCAGAGTGATTATGCATTTTTGCATTAAAATTATGGTATAGTCAGCAAAGAATACTGACTATACTGTGTGCTGCCAGAAGATCAAACAGATCTCTCTTGGAAAAATGGTAGCAAGAATGCTCCTTAGAAGTGAATGAAAATGGTGAGACCTTGGCCATATCTCAGGAGGCACATTCCCTGAGGAGGACATTTGTTTGATACAGAGGATCAGTTAAGAAGAGGAAGGTCCTCAATAAGATGAATTGACACAGCAGCTGTAACAATAGGCACGGATGGAACATAGCAGTTGTGAGGATGGTGCAGGACCAGACTTTGAGTCATGTAGTTTTGTTTGTTTTGACATGGAATAATTAGTGTGGGTCAGTGGTAGAATTTTGTTTTGTTGTTCCTAGGATTGCTATTCATAAGAACCAACAACAGCATAAAGATAAAGTGGAATAGTGGTTACCTCAGCTGTGAAGATGGGGTTAGAGGGATGGGGCGAATGGAGAGTGATTGCTAAAGGGTCTAATGTATCTTGTGAGGGGTAATTAAAATGTTCTAAAAACTACTGTGATGATGGATGTACAACTCTCTATACACCAGTCATTGAATTTGTGAGTTGTGAGTTATATATTGGAGCTTAGCCAGGCACGCACAGAAGTGTGTCATCTAGATTTCTCATGCATCTCCTTAGAGCCATATATGTATGATGTCACTGAAGACTACCCTAAAAATGTTACCTAATCTCTCTTCATGTGTGTCATACAGAATCACCAGAGCCATTGTATGATTAATGACTTAAGACCACACCATCCCTCTTGTTTCCTACATAGGGCCAGACAGCCTTTGATGTTGCAGATGAAGACATTTTAGGCTATTTAGAAGAGTTGCAAAAGAAACAAAATCTGGTATGTTTGACAACTGTCTAAAAATTAACCTCTATTATAAGGTGACCAGATTTAAAGCGGGACACCACTGACCGGGGAGCGGGGGGATGTTCTTGATTATAAATTTGGTCTATATGGACCAAATATACCATTCCCTAGCTTGTCGTGCATTCTTTCCAAAAAGCGGGACTTTTTTAAAATGCCAAAAATTGGGACTGTCCTGCCAAAAGCGGGACGTCTGGTCACCTTACTCTTAGCAAATAGTAGCTTTGAATTTCAGGCATTTGAAACACTATTATTGTGATGTTTTATATTTGGGGGTTTAAGTTATTTCGAATAATCAAATGGCAGTGAGAAAAGAAACAAGTGTTATTGATGGTCAGCCTTCCGTGTTCCTTGTTCACGTTTCTGTTTTCTTCCCGTAATGATTGAATACCTGTGTAATGTATGTTTTCCCAAGAATAACATGCCTTTTTTTTTAATCCCCCAAGTTTTAAACATTTATTTGAACTTGGATCCTTTTATAAGGCCTCAGATTTCTACTAACAGATCCTAGACAAAGTAGGAGCTGTATAACTAGGACACAGATACCTAAATAAAATACGATTAGACATTGTAAGTGGTTAGTAGCTCTCTAAATGGAAACGTTGGAGGACTCTTAAAAAATCCAACTTAGTCCTGCATAGAGCTGCTTTTAACTGTCTAGTCTCCTTTCTTTACCAAGACCTTCTCTTTACAGGTAAAATACTAATCTTAATAAGTTTCTTGTTTTATTTTTGAAACTTGTTTTGAAACTGCTTGTTTTCCTTAATATTTATAAAACTAATTTGATCTTATACTAATTGATATTGTTTTAATGTTGTTCTTTTTTCCTTTTTTGTTCAATTTTGTATAGCTCCATAGTGAAAAACGAGATAAAAAATCTCCACTAATTGAATCAACAGCTAATATAGACAATAATCAGTCACAAAAGACCTTTAAGAAGTAAGTAAAACAGTAAATTGAGATTTGTTGTTAGAATAATTTAGCATCTGGGCCACAGAAGTGATTATTTGATTTTAAAGATCTAGGTAACATGTGTTTGTTATCTTGTGTTCAAAATTATTTGAAGGCTCATTTCCTTCCATAGCAAAGAGACATTGATTATTGAGCCAGAGAAGAATGCATCCTGTATTGAGTCTCTGGAGCAAGAAAAGGTGGATGAAGAAGAAGAAGAAGGAAAGAAAGATGAATCTAGCTGCTCTAGTGAAGAAGATGAAGAAGATGACTCAGAATCAGAAGCTGAAACAGGTAAAATTGGAAGGATAAAGAGGGTCAAATTGTGATGCAGTGTAAAGTAAGATGAGATCATACTGTCCAGATAGATCTGCTGTTTGTTTGATATCAGCCAAGCCATAAATTACCTTTCAGTTAATATTAGGAGCTTAATATAGCTGTAAATTTATTAATCTCTCATCACCTAGAGATTTGTTATAGCCTATATTTTTAGATTGGGGGCGGGGTTGGAGGGAGTGACTTTTAAGATTCCCTTAGGATGGTGCAGATAAGGTGTGAATGGATTTCTACCACAGGAATGCTGATTTTCTGAGTCCCAGGAATCCAAGAAGCCAGGTTAAGCTGAAAACTGGTATTAAAATTGAGCATCAAAGGCTTTCCTTGGATGGGGGAGGAAAAGGGTTAATTTTTTATGATACTTTTAAATATAATATAGTTAAAGTTTTAAATATAGAGAGAAATAATAAGCACTCATATTCCAACTACCAAGACTTAATCACTGTTGACATTTAGCTGTTTATTCACATTTTTCTTCATGTAAAATGAAAACATTTTGTCATCTGTAACTACTAGCCCTAGGCCACTCGCTTTCTTTCCTTCCCAAAGCAATCTCATTCATGTGTTTGTTTCCGCAGTCCCGTAGTTCATTGTATACTCCTTTGTCATATTTTAATATTCCTAAAATGTTTCTGCTACTTGATTTTCATTCAAAAGATTTCATTTTTAGGTCTGTTTATATCTATTTCTGCCTTAATGTTTTTTTCTACCTAATTTGTTCCTGTAGTGGTTTTATAGCATTCCATTACATGTATCCATTTCATTCTAATAAACAGTAATTTTCTAATTTTTGTTGTTGCACATAGCACATGTTGCAGTGATCATTTGTATGCCTTCTGGTGTATCCATACAAAGTGTTTTTTCTATAGTAGATATACTTAGAAATTGCATTTTTGAGATACATGGTGCAAACATTTTCCAATTTCTTAGACGCTACCATATTGCTTTACAAAGTCACTATAACAATTTGTATAACTTTGCTTCTGTTCTAATTTCTGCATTATTTCCCCTGTGGCCTACATGTTTTTAAAGGTTTTGTTTACCAAATTGCATTCATTAACACCTTCTTATGCTGTCTTAGTTTATGAGTCAGGACTTTTTAACAGCATTTGATATCATTATTGCCGTGTTTTAGGTCTATAACCTGGCATTTTAACATATAATTTTACCAGAAGAAAATATACCATTTTCATTGATGTTTTGTTATTTTATATTATGGGCGGGGGGGGGGGGGGGGAGTATGTGTTGCTTAAAAAAATTCATGGTAAAATGTAATTCAAAGATAAGGGAATACCTTTGTGAAACTTTGAAACCCCTTTGTATGTAGCATATTGCCATCTAAACTACTAAGATTGTTTGATTAGTGAAAACACAATCATCGATACCCAGACCAAATTGGCAACCATTGGTAAACCCATCTCCTCTGGAAACAACACGACTTTGGGTCTGTTTAATTTACTTAGCAAAATGCTTCCTCTGGAAAATGTGAGACACTAATGGAACGTACTGACAATTCTGTTTCTGTACAGATATAGGCAAGAATTTTATGTGGGTAATGTTATTTTTTTTCTTGGAGCTTATTAACAAAGTAGAAATCATTTTTCAATAATACACAAAACATTTATGAACTACATAAAGTTCTAGATGCCAGTTACTCAGAGATTGAAATTTTTGCTCATTGCTGCCCCATTGTTCATGAGGAACTCAGCATATCTTTTACTTAAGTGAGAGCTCCCTACATCAGATAATCACTGAAGGTTATCATTTACTTGTAGGATATACAAATTAAAGCATATTTAATGAGAGCAAAGTATATGATAATCAACATGCATAGTGTTTAAGAACATGGGTTGCCTCATTCATGTAATTGTATATGTAGGTAATATATTTACTCTCAGATTTCTCATCTGTAAAGTCAGGTTAATAGTACCTTTTTATATACTTTATGAAAATAAATTGGTGTAAAATAACTGTTCAATCTAATATAATAATTGCATAAAATTAAACTCACTTAAATACATCCTCGCCTCACTTATCAACATGGTTAGGTTCTAAAGGCTTGGTTGTTAGGTGAAAGTCAACATTATGCGAAAATGGAGGATGACCACATCAGATTACAAAATCAGTGACTGCATTATTAGATAACTGCTAAATTATATAATAATATAACTGCCAAATGACACTCGTATGTACTTTCCATACACTGAGAATCATAGCCAGTGAGCTGACACCTAACTTTACCATCACAGACAACTTCACTTTGCCTCTTCATTACTGTCAGATGTTAGGTTGTTAATGCACAGATAGCCGGATAGTAGATGCTTTTATTATTGTTGTAAATATGTAATATCAGATAACAAGATAGTACATAATTAAGGGGGCACATGAACAATTTAAGTGCTTATCGCTTCCATTAAATTAGTGCTATGATCCTTGTGCATTTTGTGAAAAATGAAATGTCATTGGATCTGTATACTTTCACACAGATATATGATTATTTTACTTAATCTTTTTCCTGAACCTTCAATATCTAAATATAATACTACAAATCAAATTATGGGTGTGTATACAACAAAGCCATGTTAGAACCCAGGAGTCCTAACTGGTGTGTCAGTTCTTCTTCTTCTCTGGTAATATGAGAACTAGAAGTCCAGGCGTCTCTTCTAGTTATTTCTAAGTTATTATTATTTCACTTTTTCTTCCTAGGCTCTGTATATGTAATATACTTTGTTAGGCTTCAAAGGGTTCTTTAAAGCTAGCAAAAGACTTCAATTTTAGATCAGTCTTGTCACCAGCTAGCAAATCTGGCTTCCCTAGGCTGAAATTTCTTAACTTCTAAAAGAACAAGAATTAGACTAAATAATCTGCATAGTTCTTCAAACTCAATTTAAAATATAATTAATTACTATCAGACTGTATTCTTTCAGTCCCCCTGTTTGGTGATTGAGCATGCCCGTCACCATCTGCTTGGTCTCTCACAACTGAACTTTAAATGTTCGTTTCAAGTATTGTGCTATGGTAATTTTGTTCTTCCTGTTGTTAGTGGTTAGTTGTGCCAGGAAAATTTGACTCTGTCTCAAGAATTAACCCATCCATGTAAGTGTTGTTTGGTTTCTTCTCTCGCTTTTTTTTTCTTTTTAAGTATCAGCAAGACTTCATCGTACTTTATTTGGCAAGCTTGAGAAAGCAGAAATTTTCCCATAGAGCTACAGCTGTATTTCTAAATTTCTAAACCTTTTTTACTTTCTTATAAACCAAATGAAAATAGGAACTTTTCAAAGGGCTTTGTCTCCCAAATGATTTATAAATTTGGTGGCTCGTTAGGACGAGGGGTGCGGGGGTGAGCATATTTTGGTTTTTAGGGATTTTTTTTTTCCCCTCTAGAGCTTAGATTTTATCTTTCCATTGAACTCAAATTTTGGCATTTTCAACAGTATTGATAATGTTTACTTAAAGTTGAGTTGTGGATACATGATATTTGTTTCATTATTATTTTCACCAAACTTAAATGTCTATATGTATGTACACATACTGTTTACTATGTAGATTTTACTAAAAGTTTTAAACCAAGAAAAATAGAAAAAATACATTGAATTCTTTTACTGTTTGAAGTCATTTTGTTTTGTTTTTTACTTTAGTTTGTATTTCATTCTATTCCTTGCATTTAATTCATTCTTCTATTCCTAAAATACCACAGATTTTATTTATCTCGACAATTATATATTTCTCGCAGCGGAATGTAATAAACTCCGCAGTTAACATATTTTGTTTTCACATTTCACATTCACATTCACTGCACACTGCTGAAATGCTCATATCAAGAAAATAAATCTATTAAATGACCTTCTCCATGGTTAGGTGGATTTGTTTTATAGGAAAGAGATTTAGTTAGGTTATACATGATTTGTACTTATGGCAAAACCTATGTTGAATGAAAATAAATATTAATAGTAAGAAAAAATATATTAGACTGATTTTAATTCATTCCATTTATTCAAATAACTAAGGTTACATTGCTTTTTAAATGCATTAATTTGACCATGACCTTTGGTATAGTTCAATATATTCTACTTTTCCCCTGTTAAGCCATCTTACAGATGTCAGAAGTACAAGTGGATGGCAGAATCGGATAAATCATTAATGGGAGGTTTATATTTGCTCCATAGGTAAGAGTGAGTTGATATGTATAGAGTAGCATATAAGAAGAATGACTCGAGATTTCTTTGGAAAACTGATCAAACATAGGGAACGAGGTAGTGTGATGAATATGAATATCTCATCGACTTTAAAGCACTGTTTATTCCCAAAGGTGTAGAACGGTATCTCCCCAGCAAATGAGTGTTAACAAAATTTTGTTTTTATATTTTTTTAATAGATAAGACAAAACCCATGGCTTCTGTAACTAATGTCAATACTTCTAGTACACAAGCGGCTCCCGTAGCAGTCACAACTCCTGCTGTGACAGCTGGTCAGGCAACACCTACGTCACCTATGAAAAAGGTAATTTTGTATTTCTTGAAAATTATACTTGCTAAAAATATGTATATTCTGTTCTGGTACTATGTGAACTAAGTTCTTAAAATAATTCTATATATTTAGTTTATTCTAATATTTCAGGTTTTAGAATAAGAATATATTTTTCTGTCTGATTTGAATGATATTTTTTCTGGACCACGTTGAATTGTTTTTCTTTCCTTCTTTTGCAGTTTGTGCAATTTGCAGCTGTGAAAAATAATTAGCAGATAATTAGAAAATTTTATAACTAATATGGTTGTTTTTACTTCTGAACTATAATTTTTGGAAAACCTCATTCTAAATCAATTATCTGTTAAGTAAGATGACATGTTGATAATTTCACAAGTAAATAAATGCAACACAAAAATTACTACCACAAGCCAATGAGAGAGAACTAGAATCTTGATTTTCTAATTCATAATACACGTTCTAGGCATATAACTGTGGCAAGGCAGCAAAAGCATGATCTTTGATGAGACACACCAGAGGTCAGTTTCTGGCTGTAGCTTGTTAGTTGTTTTAACTTTGAAAAAGTCAATTACCATATCCCTGTCTGCAACAGCAAAATACGGAGGCGAAAAAGAAAGTGCACATTTATTGTAAGGGTTTATTGGGAAAAAGATTCTAGCCAGTGATGTTAGTACTCCTCGATATTAGTTTTATTTCTTCTCTTTCTGTTCTTTGTTCCTCTTTCTGTTTTCCACCACAGTAGTGTTTTCAAACTCGTATGCTGATTTTTCTAAAGACTTGCTTTCTCCCTGCCATTCTAGAACATGTACATCTTTAACCCAAATAAGAGGTGAAGGTTTTTTGACCTTCATGTCCCCATATAAACCTCTCCTCCCGGTCCCTTACTTACCTTAAGGAGCACACGCGTTTCCCTCTTTGAACACAGATTTTTCTTTGTTGAAGCAATTGGCAATTGGTTACAGGTTTCATGGCATTTCACCCCTAAATAATTTGAGCTTGTTGCTCCAAAATACAAAAATGTTATCCTTTATTCCCACAATTAAATTGTCATACTTTGAATATTTCGTTTTGATGTAATACTAATATGTTGTGATTTACAAACCATATTCTTGTTTTCCCAGTTGTCTTCCTGATAATGTCTTAATTCTTTATTTGCTTATTTAAATCAAGGAAGGATCCAGTCAAGGTTCGCACATGGCCTTTAATTGTCATGCCTGTGCTTTTTTGCTACTTATTTTGCTACTTCTGGGACATTACTGTGTTTTCAGGAGTTTGATGAATGATTTAAAAACCCCATCTTTTTTCTGTCACATTGTCATTGTTGCTTATTGTTTGATTTGATCAAAGGGTTCAAAATGTGGGTCTTTAAGTTCATACTACTTGTCCTATTCCTCTTCTAAAACTTTTTCTTCAGGAAGCAGTAATGTAAATTCTTAGTGGTGATATGTGAGTTTCAGTATTATGCAGTTTATGTAACAAGAAACTGTGATCTTAGGATGTGTTTTGGAACTGGGAGGTAAAAGGATTCTTGGATTAAATCAGAGCACCTACCCATATGATCATAATTAAGTGTGCTGTTAAATGAATGCTTTTTTAAAAAAAGTTATACTGCTTTGGGTAAAAGCTTACATAGCACATTCTCATTAAATAATTTTTATACAGATATTACAAATTATAACTGTTAGTTACATTTTTTCATTATGAATCGGCATTCTCATTTCCATTTTGTTGCTCTCTTTCTATGAATCTAACTTCCTTTTAAAATGAAACTCTTGGAAAGCAGGTCATCTGCAGAATTTTAAAAGCTGCCATAATCATGTCAAGTAGTTGTTAAACTATGTTAACATATAATTTCATTTTAGAGCCATCATATAATTCTTCAGAAAGTACTAAATTTGGCACTGTATAGGACTATAGGATTATCTGAAGATCCTATAAACTTCATTTTGTTGGAATATCTGGGCGAGAATAAGTATTTGTACAAATCCCCTTATATTAAATTCACATAATTACAATACACGTTTTCTGTTCCATTTTATTTTTCCCAATTGTGCTCAGATTTATAGTATTTTATAGCAACTTCTATATTCCTACTTCATTTATTGAATATAAACGGTGTTTGATAGCCCAGTGGTTAAGTGCTCAACTGCTAACTGCAAAGTCAGTAGTTTGAACCCACTAGCAGCTCCATGGGAAAAGATAATAGCAATCTATTTCCATAAAATTTTATAGCCTTAGAAATCCTGTGAGAGTTCTGTCTTGAAGGGATATTGTTATTTGGAATTGCCTCCACAGCAATGAATTTGGTTTTTATTTGGTTGACAGGGATCCAATAATGCTTTTACTATAAAATTTTGATTCAAATTTATTTCTTATTCTGATTAGATACTTAAATTGGTGTAATAACACTCATGTGCTTCTATAATTTCCATATCCAGAATCTACATTTTATTTTCAGTTTCAAGCATCATAAATTATTTTAAAGATTACATTGTTTCAATCTTTTAAGAAAAAAATTCCCATTTACAGCATCAAAGTTGCTGAATTTTCTTTCTTAAATTTATCCAAGTAAGTTTTCTTCCATATTGTTTCTCTTAACCAAAGGATTGTTTCCTTCCAATTGTTTTACAAATTTGAGGAGTAATTAAAAGAATGAGCAGATAAAGGCATGTTTTTAGGGTTTAAAATCTTGAAATTCTACTGAATATTTGAGCTTTATTTTTAATGTACAGTGAACCCTCGTTTATCGCGGTTAATCGGTTCTAGACCCTACCGTGATAAATGAAATTCCGCGAAGTAGGATTCCTTATTTGTAAATCAAATA